>NC_134296.1:3677763-3984243 GCF_949628215.1 Phalacrocorax aristotelis
ATGCTGTTGCTATCCACCAGAGAAGATCAGAAACTTGAGACAAACATATTGTGAAAGGCAGGAGAGAACTGCAAGCAATCGGTTCGACCTTCTCAGAGGCTGTATCGAGAGCAGTGGTAATTGCAGGAGCCAGGAGACCAGTGGAACTTTCTACCCCTCGGATACTGGCCGGAGTTCTTACACCCACGTCCAGCTGCAAATTAGATGTTTTTTTTTCTGTACCTGCTGAAAAGTCTGATCTTCCTCCTACGCACTGAGCAAGGAGTAGTTGTGACGTTTTAAGTGTCAGAACACGGTGGTTATTGGGCTGTGCGAGCGGGGGCAACAAGCCAGCCGCTCCAGAGCTGATGTTACTGCCGCAAGCTCGCAGAAAAGCACAAGAAGTTTGCCAGACCACTCACACAAGCCAGCAACTCTCATCTCCACCTAAAGGGAAGGACTGTAAGGAGTCACTTCAGTTATCAGAAGCCACTAATAAAAACTCCACAATTCTCAGCAATAAGCCTCTGTTTAAAGCTATTCAAAGACAGAAAACACCACCTCAAAATTTACCATACCCTAAACATTCATACTAAGCCCCAAAATTTATAAACAGGCAGTTTCAATAAGAAACAAGACCCCCACACACACTCTGCTGTCACTGGAGGAGTATTAATCAGGGTCCTGCCCTTTCCCATCAGGCTGGGAGTACTGGCTGCAATGCTCTTCACCCAGCCCACCTCCCCCAAAAGCCTGCAGGGAGGGAAGGACCGCTGCATTATATAAAATTAAATGAATCTACCGAGGGGAGCATTGAATTAAACTTGCTGGTAGCAGCATTGAGCATTACACTGGGAAGCCGAGGTCTGCTCCTCTGCCAGAGCCTTCCTTTCCTTCTGGGAGCCAAAGCAGGTTAGAGAGCTCTGCACGCAGGAGCCAGCACCTCATTTTTGTACAGAGCACCACGGAGACAGACACGCACAAGCCGGGTACGCTACCTGAGATCCTCTGCTGCGCCTGAGAAAAGTCAATGCCTTCGCCGATGGAACTCATGATTTTCTCAATCTGAAAATAAAAAAATAAGCACATGCTGCATTATTCATTAAGCCTCAGGAAAAGTTAAAGGCAGCCCCGGGATTTCTCCTGCCACGTGACTGCCGAAGAAATCCAGGCAAGGACGTTAAGGTACCTCCGACCCAGAAAAGGTACCCTTACACCTTGCCTGGAAAGGTCTTCGTATGGATGGGAGACTCGGAAGGGACGTGTAGAGGTTGGGACTCTACAGAGCCTACCCTTCCACGACTTGCCAGGGCCTGACAACAAACAGCTCCAACAAAACCATCCCTCTGAAGCATAAAATTAGGGATAAGGAAAGGAACCCCAAACTCCTCAGCTCACCCTGTGCAAACATGCAGCCCCACCTTCACCAGCAGCAAAGCCTAAGAAATGCAGTTCACCGACTCTTTCGCAGCATGTAGAAAGTAAACTTGGCTTCACCTCAGACTGGGTTTTGTCGGGTATTTTTGGTTTGGTTTTTTATTTGTTATTTATTTTTTAAACCCTCACATTTCCCAATCCTGCGCGTGGCCGCTGCGCTCCTCACCGCTTCCACTGACAGCAGAGATGCTTCGAAAGAGTTTGAAAATAGATCGTTTGCAAAAGCAGCAACATCACAGGGGCAAATGCCTTAACTACCCAGGAGAGGGAGCTAAAGACAATTTCATCCCCTGATTTAAGCAATTCACAGTCAACAGGTCAAGGCAAACCTCATGCAATTCAGAAAAAAAGGTAAAAACTACTGCCTGAGATGGTGTCTTTCCAAGTCGACATAAGAACTGCATATAAATGCATTTGCCACCAAAAAGAATTAATGCAAGCTGCAATTTCCACAGAACCGTTTCCATAGAACGAGAATAGAAACTTTTCAAAAACAATTCTTGAGCAGAAGTTGTAAATCAAAGCTCTCTTGTGTAATGCTGCAGAGGGAAAACTGACAGTGACTATTACTAGGTTAATTCTGTTAAGATGAAAGAGCTGATAAATTGCACCTCACTTAGTCAAGTCAGAGTTTTCAATCATCTAAAGCACTAAAGCCCACTATTTTCTGAAAAGCAGAGAGACACTTAAGGGGCTCAGGTCTGGTTGCTTACCCCAGTCTTCAATCTATAACTGAGCAGAAAATTAACAAAAACCATAAAATAAATTAAAAGAAGAGCCCCCAGGGAGAGATTCCGGAGCAGAAATCTCCCAGGAAAGTATCCTGGCGGTTGCTGCTGAATGCAAAGCCGATACATCGACTGGCAACGGAGTGGAGGGAAAACAAACTTCAGCTTTTACACGGCTTGCTTTTTTTTTTCTCCTGGTCTTTTAAGGATAGATTTGGGGAAGGAGTCCAAGTTTCCCCGGACCTCATCCCCCAGCCACCTTTGCACTGCGTGCATCCCAGCACGCTGCTTTGCTTGCTGCAGCTGCACAAGCTCCCAAAGCTGCCTGGCCGGCGAGTGGGACTCCTGGAAACGCTGTGGGGAGCAGGGAGTTTGACTTCCTATCAAAATCAATGGCAGATTGAAGCTGAACTCCACTAGGGAGTGTTGTTTTTTTGGTGAAACAAAAAAACCCAGACAGTCTTAAAAGGCTCCTGCCAAGTCAGATCTCCAGTAAAGTCCTTCCTGTTTGTGGGGAGCAGACAGGCAGTGCACTTGTAGCGTTACAGCTCACCAGGGAGAAGGCATTCATGCGATCTATAGAAGAGTTATTAAAGGATGTGGATCCTCTGCCCCTATAAAACCACGAGGATGAGCTACTGGGCTTGAAATATAGTTAGTGCTGGTTTACTGGGAGCTCCAAAGACCAGCCTGAAAAAACAATACTCAGAATTCAAACACGTATGGAAGAAAAGTAAAGTAAGTTCTAAAAAGAGATTTCTGTTAAAGGCAGGGTTTTGAAGTCGGTGGATGCCTGGGCCCTGCCACCAGCCGCTGCCCTGCGGTGCATAAGGCAAAAGCGGTCATCGCTCTTCCGCCCCTGGACACAACCCGAACGGGACCTTTGCTAAAACAGCTGGGAGGTACCTGACCCCAGCGCCGGGCTCCCCTCCGGGCTGCCGCGGCCGCGCAGGACTCGGCCAAAGGCCAGACGCCATCAAGCGCTGACACAAGGGTTAACGGAGCCGCTACCAGGGTGGCAGGATGAGCGATCAGATCCCTTATCTCATAGGAGGGTAAAAACGACAAAGGAGAATTGATGTGATCGCCTGGGATGTGAAACCTTTACTTACAGAAGACAAGTCATTCAGAACTTTAATCAAAAACTGCAAGCTATCCGTACAAGAAAACGGGATTTTGTGTTTTAAGCTCAAGCTTAAAAGGATGCACTAAAAAAGGATGAGGCCGCGTAAAAGGCAACAATAATCCAACTTCAAGTGGACAGAGGCAGCCCTTAAATGACAAAAATCAAACACAGGCAGGGTGGCTCCTTTCGCAGCTGCTCACAGCACTAGCCACTGCTTCACATAAAAATTACGCAGCTAGTCATTGTGTCATCTGATCTTGCTATTTAGACTCACTGTGGCTGAATAAGGAAGGCCCAGAAATACAGCTTTGAGAACTACCAGAAAAAGTTGGGGTTTTTTTTGTCAGCTAACCTAAGGCTCTTGTGTAAATCAGCCACTCCGCAGTATCAGCAACAGAAGCGTGGGATCAGCTAAACTGGAACCAGTTAAGAGGAAAAAACTGAATTAAAGTCTGCCTTGTGATGCCGAGTTCTTCTTCTTCTACCTTAATGATGCCTTTTAACTGTTTCCCTCTGTTGGAGGCGTTTGTAGCGGTCACCTTCACTCCATCAGCCCAGCTCCTCTCCACAGGCTTGGGTTTAAAGTTTTCCATTTCTCATTGGTTGTGCTGGAGCCTGAAGGACACGCGAGCGATGCAGCAGCTTCTGCTCAAGCCTGAAGCCAATGTGAAATAACTGAAAAGTATGAATTGCCTTGACTTCTCTGCAGAGGTTACTGACTGGAACCCAGAGGTACCCAAGGTCTCACGGTGCATGGTTTTGCCAGTCACCAGTCACCATTTCGGCAAGAACCACCTGTTTTATCTGCTTTTGCCCCTCTGAAGTAGCAAAGCCTTGAAATTTCACGGTGCCCTTATATACCATCCATACATAAAGGCCATGCAAGACTGGAGGGAAATACAGGGGTGGTGCAAAACAAGCCTCATTTCCAAATAAGACCAAGGGCTTTGGTACTGACTGTTTCAGTCGCTTCCATGGGCAGGCGCCGAACCCGAGCTGCGGCAGGATTTCTGGGATGCTGCCACAACCCCGAGGGCTCGCTGCAGATTTGGGTCTTGAAGTCAATTCAGTTCAAGCTCCAGAAGTTTAAGGGCATAAGCTTTGAAGATTTATGTCAATTAGCTTCATTACAAGGTATATTTCTAAACTGGAGCCACTCTTGTACCTACTGTCTGGGATCTTTATCTAAAAGATGTTTACTTCAGCAGATCTAGAAGCCTGTGAAATTCTTTAGTCTCATGGGATCACATTTGGAGCAAGAATCACTTGGTTCCAGCCGAGCTTTTCCTATAACCAGTCACCGGGGGGGGGAGAGAGGGGGGGGAAGAAAATAGGTGGGGATGGAGGGAAGAAAGGAGGAGAGGAGAGAATCATGTTTGTTCAAGCAGCCCCAGCTCCCACCGACTGTCTCCCAGCAACAGAGGCAAAGCACTTTGCAGATCTCTTACGCTGTGCTGGGACCCAGCTCTGAAGACGTGTGGGGACTGCTGCCGGCGCTGCTGGGAAAGGCAGAGAGCACAAGAGCATGTTTCCGTGGCAGATTCAAACCCCGCATCCGCAGCCCCTCTTTGGTCAGAGCTCCAGCTCTGAATGCTACTTGGCAAGAGCCAGGTAAGCTCCCTCCCATCAGATGCTCCTTACAAAAAGATGCCATGTATTTCCCAACACTTTTGCATTGACAGAGCCAGCATTTTGCCCTCCCCCACCACACTCCGTACTCGGATGCCTTCTTCCACCCTTCCCCACTTGCCGTTTTGCTCTTTCACCGTGCAGGACGAAGGACAGAAGAAAGTTTTAACTTGATTTTAAGAAAGGTTGGCTCCTCTGCTGTGTTTCTCGCTGGGAAGAAGCAATGCCTACTGCAGTACTATGGCCCTGGAGAGGACAGTGCAGAGTAAAAGGACTCTCCCTGGCTTTTCACTTCCTTTAAATGTGGATAAGAGTTTTCTAATAACCACCTCTCCTCCATGCACAGAGGTAAAAGGTGCCCAAAAGCTGCAGACAAGAGGACAACATGAATCCCGATCACAGCCCACTCTGCTCTCAGACCGCATGAGTTCCCGTGCCCAGGGTTGCCACGGTCTGACACCGTGAAAAATTTGCTTCCTTCCCTGCATCCCTTTTCCCTGGCAGGATTCAAAGTGCAAATTAACTCCGGGTGCTGGGCCAAGTTCACTCGTTTCCGTCGCACTGCCCTCCCCTAATACGAGGGGGATGCTTTTCAGGTTCAGCCCCCAGCACTGGCAGCTCTGCAGTCAAAACACAGCGCGGAGGACTTGCAGGTGCTTCTCCAGTGCTAAAACACCCACAAACTTTTCCTCAAAAGCAGAGAATTACCTTGTGCTATATAAAACCGATTGGTAAGGAAATAATCACACGGCAAAGGATTACCTTTCAGAACCCATCCTTTACAAAACATCAGTTCGATCTGGAGGAGGTCACTGTTACGCGCAGTCAAAACCTTATTACAATTAATGCAAAGAGAAATCCTGCTTCATGCCCTCAGCTCTCCCCGAAAAGAAAACACTCTCCCAAGCCATACACCAACTCAAACACCGGTTTGTTGCTGACCATCTTGATTTAACTGTTAAGAGGTTGCAAAGATAAGGATACAGGGGAAGGACACAAACCTAAAGGGGGAATGACTGCTTTGAAGCGCCCTGCGCCCCTGCAACCGGTCCTCAGCTGCGCTCTACGGCACTAACATGGGGCTGGAAGGGAAGGTACCTTGAAAATAGCCTACTCTACAGCTTTTTAGGCTGTTCTTTCCCAGTGCTTAATTATTAAAATACAAAAATACCATGTTTAAATATAGCGCTGCAGTTCAGACTTTGTTGGAGCCTGAACACCCAGTTCTGATTTGTTTTGGCTTAACCTGTTTTTTTCCACTGAAGCACCAAGTGCCCGTCCCTGAACGGGTTGTGGGGTGGGCTTGGGGTCGGGTTTTTTGTTTCTTTGGGGTTTTTGTTTGTTGTTTTGTTTTTTATTTCTTTACACCCACAGAGATAAAGCAGCCAAGTCCTTCTGCCTCCCAAATTAATACAATTATTCCTCATCTAGAGGGGTAGCTGGCTCCACCCTATATAAGATATTTTAGCCAATGAGCCCTGAGCCCCAGCCAAGAAAGGAGACAAGCTATTGCAAAAGCTAAAATACTCTGGGAGAAGGACAGGCTGCAAGGCTGGGAGAGCCCCCCTTCGGCAAACCCCAAAGCAAGGGGTGCGAAGGGAAGGAACTGCACAGTGGTTACCAGGACTGCAGCACACCGAGTTATTTTCACATTTGCCTACGTTTTGCCGAAGAATAAAAATACCCCGAAAAAAGGAGCTGGGTGTGACCGAGAGTCATCGCGGGGCTGGGGAAGTGGTAAGCTCTTCCACGCAGGCAGGCAGCCATGAAAACATAGCAACTGGCAATTTACTCCAAAACAGAATTTTATCTTAAAACAAACCATCCCACGCGACTGAGTCCTGATTAACAGAGAAAAAGGTATTTGTAGAAGGCCAGCAAAAGCCAAGCCAGCTCGGAGGGCACGCTGGATGCTGAGGTTTGTTCTACCAGCAAAACAGAGGCCATTTCAATACCAGAGTCCTGCAAAGTAATTCCCCACCTCACAGCACTCATGGCAGAAGCATCTAATGACATGACCCGGGTGCAAAGTATCTCCTTTCCTCTGATACCACCCTGCATGGCCACCAGGAGACAGGTCCCGCAGCTTCTGTGAAGACAGCGGTGCCAGGTACAGGCCACGGAAGCCTCCAGGGACCCTCGGAGGGCACGCACGGCCCCGCAGAGGTATCGCTGTGCAGCCTGCCCTGCCGCGCTTCGTTTCCACCCCCCTGCCCTGATGGACGGGAAGCCATGGTGTCCATATTAATCTCTCCAGTTTTTCCTCCTCACAGAGCCAACGCTGAAGTTTGGAGCCAGCGAGTCCATTGAGAGAGACAGAGGATGATTAAACAAGTCCCGGGGTCTTTTATCACCAAAATAAAAGACAGCCTCATGCAACACAAGCTGTCTGCGGCAGCTCATTTGCACACAGGGAAAGGAAGCTTCATTCAGAAAGCACAAAATTGAGCAGCACTCCATTAGTGTGACACTCGCCCAGTTCAGGGGCATCTTTATGCTACTGCAGCTTTCTGAAAGGGGCTTAGTAAAACCTCACCCACGGATGAAAAGCCCTTACATTTAGCGTCAATATAAATGCAGAAGTTTTGTTCTTAGTCTCTGCGTGCAGCATCAGTGATTCCCAAGGACACAGCAAGGTTGTCCAGGGAGAAGAAAAAACACATGCGTACACGTGCATGCCAGCATTTGGATGACCTGATATTGCAGAGAGCTACAGCTATCCTACCCCAGACGGTTTATAAGCAGGGTTTCCCGCTCCCTCCATCCCTCCTGAGAACAACAGGTGATCAGAGGATCCAGCTGCTTCGGACACGGAGCTGCACTGCTGTTCTGCGGCTCCGCAGGTGTCACACCCCGCGCCTGCGTCCCCAACCAAGCTCCATAGTTAGTTCCCCACAAAACAGCTCTGTTTAGAGTAAATGCATGCTTCCTGGCTTTGAAATTAAGGCAGCCGAGTAGAGGGGTAGGTTTGCATATGTTAACTAGGAGGTTGGAAGTGTGCCTGAGACGCGAGGCGATGCCGGCCAACCCTTCCACGCGATGCTCTCTTTCCGACACCTCCCTCACGCACACACAAATACACACTCCTTTGCAAGACGCCTATTTCCGAGAAGCCAAATATTACCATTAAAATCCAGATATACCTTGATATACACAAAGGAGAGGCCCTTCGATGCTTTTATCCTGGAAAAACAGCTTTTAGAGTTAACTCAGGGGCACTGAAGAAAAACTCCAATGAAGTGTTTTCCCTTTAAATCACTGTAACAGATGCAGACTCGTTAAATCAGGTACGAGCAGAACAGGACGTAACAGATTGCTTTACTTGACTGTTCCTCACAGGCTCCTCGCTGCTGCATCAGCCCCCGATACCTGGGAAGCCTGAACAGGGAGCTACGCGTGACCATCCAGGGATGACTTAGAGCTGAAGGCGTGTCTGAGCATAGGCACGTACGTATATGCACGCAGACGCAACTACAGCGTGTTGCCTCTGGGAACCAAACCAGCAGAAAATGACTTCTTTTCCTCCCTTGAGGTGCTTGCTGTGGTTCAGCAGTTCACCCAACGGTGACAGCAGCATCCCCACCTCTGCGGCACGGGGGGACTGTCAGCTTGTGCTGTCACCAAGAGCGTTAGGGGACAGTGTAATGGGGCTTCTCCTCCAAACCCCCGCAGCCCGGTGCTTCCCGAGCGTACCTTCCCTTACGATAGGATTTCTGGTACCATGCAGCCTTGCTCGTCTCTTTCTGAGCTCTGCACATAGCAAGGAAAAACACCGTGAGGGGTCAACGCCTTCTGCTTCCTCCGTGGCCCCCTCCCAGATTGGCAGCTTAAAATCACCAGTCCAGAAGCCCGGTCGCAAGGAAGATTTAGCTATGGCACGCCTGCACGTGTGCCAAAGAGACAGAAACACTGAGCGATGAAGTTATTCAGATAAAAGTCTATAATTAAATAAAAACACACAGAAACAAATGGCACACTATCTACCATATGCATGCTATTAGTGCATTATAATGACACCCTGCAGCATAAGCATAATTAAGAATATATCAGGATTCTCATTATAAATACTTGTTATTAAGGGGTTCACAACCTATTGTACAAACTTGCCCAGGGCTAGAGCTCAGTCGACAAGAGCAGTTCCAGCAGCATATTTTATTCTTGAAAGCTACTTACAAAGTTGGGTTTAAAGGTTATCAGTATTTTAAGTTTCTGCAATTCCAAGTAAGTGTCAAGGGTTAAGACTTCATTATTTCTAGGCTTCTACAACTGAGGGATGGGGCAGATTTGGTTTAAAATTATAAGAAACCAACCCACAAAAAACCAAAACACAAATAAATGAGCTGCTTCTACAGTTTAAAAACCCCTTCAAGTACAACAAACAGCTCCAATTACAAAGTGACCAGCCTCATTACAGCCTCAGGGGATAGCTGGAAAAAGCAGGGGAGAAAAATAAGGGTGCATTAGGTCAATGGACGATGCTGGAAAAGCACAGAATGCCTCCTCCATCTGATGCTTCCATTTTGTACCAATCGCACAGCAACAAACCCCACATACAGCAAAGGTAAGATCGACCACGAGCTGCCTGAAAAAGACGATCTTTCCTGCACATAAAACCTGACCCTCAACCTTCAATATCGTGGTTGTACATTTGTGTCAGGCAGTGACGAGGTGACTCTAGATGAACACGAGATGCTGCTAGCCCTTTCCAGCTGGTTTATGGATTTTCTAGTAAGCAAGAACAAGTTATTTTGGGGTTGCTGGGAGGAAAAAGAAAGCAGAACTATTTAATCAAGATTGAGGATTTTCTTTTTTAATTGCTGACTTGTGAAATCATCTCTCAAGAGACGCGGCGTAGGGTCCGGAGGGGATGGAAGAGGTCAGCACAAGCAAACGACTCAAGTGGCAATTGCACAACGGTGCTGAACACCAACACCTCGCGCAAGAGCAACAGGCAGTGAGAGAACAGCTTTTACCATCTCAAAATTAATACCCAATTTACACCACGAGTCCTGTAATTGGCAATAATGACCCTTAAGCTGATACTCCCACTTTTTCTAGGCTTCTCGGTGTGGTGGTAAATCGCACTGGCCCAACTCCTCCTGCTTCTCATTTCAAGTTTAGGAAACCCACGGTGAAAAGACACTTCAGACAGCCTTCCCCAGCAGCCACACCAAAATGAAACCCACTACATCTGACATGCTGCTTCACATTTATTAGCTGTATCTCTAAGCACTTGCTGCTCTTGCTGCCCCGCAGCCCAGTAAAGCGAGGCACGGCGAGCGCCCGGGGTCACACGCTGAACTCACTGCAGCTTCTGAGCATTTGCAGATTCACAATAATTGAGGCTTGACGTGACAATAGGACCGAGACCAGCAGAGGGGCCAAAGCCAACAGAAAGGCAGCTTCTCTAAGAGCCAACACGACGCAGGCTCAGAGCGCCACTGTGATCAGGGCACTCGCAGGCAGCGGGCAAGCCAAGAAGATGCTGCGTGCAGACATTCATCCAGGAGACAGTGTAACAGGTGCTGCTGTAACGAGCAGTTAGGCCCTGCCTGCTCCCCTCTTTACCCTGCTGATGCAAGACACAAGCGATCTAAGGCATTTTTCCCCAGAAAAGTCCTTGGTTAATGGATACCTGGTATTACTAACTGACATTCCATCCCTGAAGGTGAAAGCAGGGCTGCTCAGACCCAGCTGGGATCCATCCTGGGAGCAGAGGGATGCCTGGATCGCAGCATCTGCCAGGATCTCTGCAAGGGATGCAGTTGTAAATATTCGGAGCAGGAGAAGGATCTGGGACAACACCTGCTGGCTCCTTGGCACAAGTGTAGTCCTGGGAAATTTGGATCTGGGCCATGAATCTCATTTCTGGATTGGCGACAGCACATAAACCACTTCTGGTTTAGTTTATGACGCTTCGGCTTATGTTCTCAACGTCTCCATCCCATAGAGCAGAAGCCTCATATTTCATCGCTCAGTATATTCTGCGTATACAAAAGATAGCCTGTGTTATGAACTCAGCATAACAAATACTGAAGGCCTGGAAAATATAATGCTCAGTTTATTAATTCAAACCTAAACTACAAAAGCAAGCCAGTGTTTGAGGCACATTTCAACACTTGAACTTCAGAGTTCCCATGCTATATCCTCCTCCAGCTGCATGTGCTTTCCTCACACAACGCAAGGACTCACTAAATTTGTTATTTATTTCAAGACATGCTGCAACCATTCATTAGTGATAAAGGCGCACACATTTTCTGGCTTAATATGGTCTCTGAGAAACTCATTTGGATCCGGATCAGGGACTGTTGCTTCATACCACCCTCCAGTCTGTTTTTGTACAAATCCCAGAATTACACAGCAAAAGGAAAGGAACTTATGGTATAAATTTGTATTTCACAACCAGTGTGTGGTGGATCTGCAGATTCAGAGCCCTCCAAATATCAATGTTTTGACAAATACCCAGTAAAATCGGATGTTAACATGACAAGAAAGATGGCCAAATGCGACAATGCATCTGCTCAAAACAGTGAGATGGCTGAATGCTGCTTATTTTGAACTCACAGTAAAAAAGGGAAAAAAGCCCTTAAGAATATTGAATCCATTAACTGTCTTCACGGCTACATTTTCACACTCTCGCATCCTAACGCTGAAAATGATTTGTCAGGCTCCTGGTGCAAAGGTTGCCTCCAGTGTGCAGGATGCAACACAGCGCGGCAAAGCCTGCTTGGAGACCTTGGATAGAGCTACAGAAATGCTTTTTTTATAAATAAAAACTTCTGAAGTGCTGGAAGATGCAACAGAAAGTGGAAGAGAACATAATGAAAGGCTGAATTTAAGTAAGGACACTGAGGCCGGACATTTCTGTTCCTGAAAAAGACTCCCGAGAACGCTAATGATCACAAGATCGTTACATAACCAAAATAGCTGTCAGAGCACAAATAATTTACATCAAAGAATCAAAAGCTTCCGATTCTGAAACACGGAGTTAATACACTTGAAACGTTAACAGAAACACGCAGCAGCAGCGGACTGAAATCGCTATATTCCTCTCGCCCACTGGATGCACACACGCTAATCAGATCCACGTTCGGCCTATAAATAAGAGGAGAAAGAAGTCATTGTGCATTTAGAGCTGTATCGAGGGCATTTTCACAAGTCCTTCTTGAAAGCGTGGACGGAAGGTTTCTCCCACGCACAGGGTAGCCGGTAAGCTGCTACATCGCAGTGTACTTTGCAAACCTGCCTCAGGGAGAGCTGCCCCGGATACTTGTCCGGTTCCAGATTGATTGATATGATTCAAAGAGCTGGCAAATATAATTCTTGTTATGCCTAAGCCTTGCTGCTAAATACAGGGATAAGGTATGCCTGGTCTTTACGTGTGCCTTTCAGACCAGAACACCAACCAATTTTGCCTACAAAAATGGTAAATTATCTTAATTTGGCTTGGATGAGCTTAGTTCAGTATTGGTTTATAATTTTAACAGGCTGGCCATTTGCAATGGATTGAGAGCAAACCTGTAAGGTGGAAACGCAAAAGCTTTCCCTTCAAAAAGTTAATCAGGATGGAGGAAATCTCACCACTGGGGGCAAAGGGAAAAGCGGTTTGACACAAGGCGTGACGTAAAAATTCCTGACCTTAGCACAGGAAAATCAAGAGGAAACATTGGGATCTGGAGATAATAGAATAATCAGCCCAATAATTAAGTTGATTAAGGTCCTGATGGGCACGCTGGCGTAGAATAGAAGAAATCAGAACAAAAATATGGACCACATTACTGCTTTTCCCCTAAACAAAAAAAAATTATAAAACATTTCAAACAGGCAAAGGGAAAACTGGAATGGGAGCTCAGAAACGAGGGCCAGCTCCAGGCAAGGGTCGTCAGCCGAAAAGCATGCCAAGCACACCTCGCTTTCCAAACAAGCTCTGCCTGGTCCCACAAGCCAAACCCAGGGCCAATGAAGCGTTCAGATTTAAACACCTGAACCAAACGAATAAATTAAACATTTTAGGAGGCATAGGCTGCTGGCAAGCAAGGAAGGAGCCTTGTGACCTGCATGGCAGGGACGTCCCTGGACCACGCGGGACCCCTCGAGCCGGAGGTGCGATGGCCAGCCTGCCTGCTGCAAGGCGCTACCAACACGGAGACGCTGAACCACATTTCTCACTTCAATTTTTGCTCTACAGCACGGGCCATACCGGAGCCGCTACCTGGCAGGTAAGCTGCATGAGCTTGTCAGAACAAAAACCACTGAGCTTTCACAAGATGCAGTTTCACCAGGCACAAAAATAGCAGCTCTCCTACTGAATAACAAGGGAAATATTTGCATTTTCTTTCAACACCAGCTCACAGCTCTGAATTTCAACTTCTGCCTGTCATTTGAAGGCAGTGGCAGGTTTTGCGTCAAGACCTTTCCTGAAAGCTTCACATTTCAATGCAAATATTCTTAATCCTCAACTGTAAGCGTGTAATTAAGGCACTAACTCCACTCGGTACTTAAGCACCCAAGCAGTCCTGGCGAGGTTAATTGGACTTGAGCATTTAAAGCCACCCCATAGCAGTCGCAACCTCTAACAACTTGCTCCCCAGCTCTTCAAAACCCGGGATGGAAGGCACCACAGATGCGCCATTTACTCCTGGCATCCATCGTTATGTGACACTGAGACCCTAAAATGGGTCAGCAACAGGTGAAACCACATCCACAGTTACTGCAAATGGGAAAGAATTCCTTTTGCGGCGATAGTGGAACATGGAGCACTGCTGCAGTTATTCATAGATGATGGTTGCCCAGTGCCATAATTAGCTACAGAATATTCATTAATTCTTCAACTAATTCACTTGGGGGAAAAAAAGCATCAGACTGTGGACTGTGCATCTCCTTTTTTCTAAAGAAAAAGCTAAAATAAAATGCGCATTTTATTCAGTTCCCAAAGTTTCTTTTGCAGGAGGTTTAATCTCTTCCTAAAAGAGCTAAAGACAGAACACAAAGCAACTACCTCATTTTGTGAAATTGATGCTGGAACCTCTGAGCCCAGCATTCATTACAAATTCAGCACTGGTGCCCCTTACTTGATAGCAGACAGCTGGAAGAGGAGCATTAAGGGATGTCAGAAGCCAGGTCTGAGGCTAATTCTTCGTAGTCTGCCTCATTCTTTGCCCCCGAACACTTCACAGATCCTTTTTGTTTCTGATACCTACGACCCAAGAAGAGCAGCTAAACTCAAACATCACCGTGCCTCAACTCCAGACGTCTCTGCTGCTCGAAGCGTGGATGCAGATGCGGGCTGGTGACATCAGGCTGTACAAATGCACCTCCTGGATCATACACGTACCAAGAACCACCACACTGCAACCCCCGAAGAAGAAAATCCTCCCCCGAGCAGGGCTTCCTGGCCTCACTGCCGCACCGGCAGGACCCGGGGTACGAAGCAGAAACAGCGATAACTGCAGGAGCAGCAGAGCATCAGAAACCCAGCACAACAGGCACTACACCTCAATTCCTGAAGCCAAGACACTACCCTATTCTTCTGCGTTTTGCTCAAGCCAAACATCCCCCCTCTCCCTCCTCCACAAACGGAGCTCATTCATCTGCTATTGGCATTTAGGGGTTTTCACTTCATCACCTCCCTCGGCCCTGCGAGAAGCGAGGCTGCGCAGGACGCGGCTTCCAAATCCCACAACATCGCTTTTATCAACCTGACAGCATCTAAAGGACAGAAAGCGTTTGTCACAGCCCGACTTCTTCTCGGGCCACCAGTTTAGAATCTAGAGGACTATTTTACAACATCCTCAAGCCCAGCCATCATCCCTCTGCCGCTCCCCCCAGGAGGTTACATCCCCACTAATTACTCTCACTGCCAGGAAGCTGCTTCCCCAGCAGAGCTGCAGCAGCTCAGTGAATGATTGTGGTAAAGTTTTACTTCGTCTTGGTCAGGCACTCTCCTTTAGCACAGACATGCTGATCTATCAAATGGATAAAAGGACCTGGACAAAAATGCAACAGAAGCTGGGCAACACCTAAACCTGGCCGACAGCGATCAGAGAGCAAGGGCTCAGAATAAAGCAAAGTTGCTGCATTGCCCTTAGCCTTTGTTAAACAGCTTACTGTTCATATTAGACACATATATGTTGCCTTTCATCCAAAGGGACTTGGAATAGCTTATCATCAAGACAGAAATCAGCTCAGCCCCTCCAGGATCGCACCCTGCGGTGGGAAGGTCTGCCGAGCAAGCTCCAAGGGGCTTCAGTACCTCTTTGCACGATGCAAGGTTTGTCTGCCTACGGCAGGGCTCGTGCATGAACCCGGCAGACGTGCAGGGCTGGAGCTGCTCTACGGAGGAGGAAGGCAGAGCAGATGCAAGTTAATCCACCCGAACGGGGGCTGGCAGCCGAGCCGGGCACCGAGAGCCCCCCTCCTCCTTCAGGAGTGCAAACACAGTTATTCCCCTACACAAAATTCACAGTGAGCTGCGACTGCTGCGCGCTCATCTCGCGGCTGCTTAATATTTATGAGCCAATTATGAAAAACAAATTTATCACTTTAGCCCTCAGCCAAGTTTGGAAGAATTCAAACATGTATTCTGACTGGAGCTCTACCCCCTCGCGTGCTTCCTCTCCCCCACCCTGCTTCCCACTCAAGAGGGGGATCGAGCATTTTCGGTCCTCACCCCTCTCCCTGGGCAATACGTTGCTGTTTGCTTTAGTAATTTCTCTGGCTTGCTTGCAAAGGGTCTCTGTCTGACAGCAGCTGGAGGGAGGACACCACATGTGCGCTCAGGCTCCCGTGAAGGAGCCGGTGGGTCAGGAGGCGGACAGGACACATGCTGAACATCCCCTGCAGCACGGAGCACAAGGCAGCGCTGTCAGTTATTTGGGCCGGGCCCTTGGAGCAGGGGAGCTGCAATTGCGAACGGGGACGAGCTTTGCCAAGTGAATCATTTCTTCCCCATCCCACCCTTTTGGCAAAGCCGGCACCACCTTCCACTTCCAACAAAGGGCATTGGCAGCACTCGGCTGGGGAAGGGACATCACCCTTTGCTTCCAAGCAGCAGATTTTCCTGCTGTCCCCAGGGGTCAGCGAGACTAGCTGGGCAGAGTCACCCATGGCCCAGAGCGATGCTAGCACAGCCCCTGCCACAGATCCCATCTGTCCGTGGACATAAACAGGTCCCTCCCCAAGTCCCCAGCACCCTGAACAGACACACCTACTGCTGGCGAGGCCAGCAGGCAAAATCCTCAGCTTGCTTGCTACAGCTGCGTGTCACAGAGCTGCACACGATCACTTTCCTCCTCAGTTGCCTGCATAAAGACTTAAAATTAACAGAAAAACGCACATAAATCTGCCATTGTTTTCCCTCAACACAAGAAGAGCCAAATCATTGCCAACAGGGTGGCTCAACAAGGTTTTATATCAGCCTGGTAAATTCAGAGGCTACAAGTTGCATCTAATTCAGAGCAGCTGCATTATCCCATTCAGGGAACTAATTAAACCTCTAACAGCACTACACTTATGTTTAAATCTCATTGTTGCCATGATGATCAGCCAGATCAGCCCCTTTCTGCACACACGAAGCACTGCAAAAACCCCCAAGTGTTCCCCACAGGTGCATCTTTACCATTTCTTACCAATCACAGGAGTCTGCTTTAGGATATTTTATAGCAACAACCGGCCTGACTATATGAAGTGCTACCAGCAGCTCCCTTTTATGCTGCTTCCATAGGAAATTGCTCTGCCCCGTGAACCATGTCCCTCCTGCCAACAGCATCCAAGAGTGCAACCGTTGCACCAGGAGTCAGAATGAGACCCCAAATGCCTCTGTACAATCTGGAAATCAAAGAGCAAATAAAGCTAAAGGCAGTGAATCACCAGCTGCTGGCTTCTCCTCCTCCTTATGAGGATATTTAACTTCACATAGTGTTTTTCAGTGGGAGCAAACATATTCTGCAAAAAGAGGCTACCGCCATCTCACAGATGGGGGAAACTGAGGCAGAGAGGGGAAACCTTCCTCCAGAATCACTGAAGCTCATCTGCGACAGCCACGAGACCCCAAGGCGAAGCAGTGCTCTAGGCACAGGATGCTGCTACTAGATTAAAGCAATTCCATGAACTGTTTAAATTACGCCAGAAACCAGGAAGACAAATAAAATCATCAGGTTTTGATAGCGCACATTTTTTTTACGTTAGACCCGTTCTATTGTAGACAGATGTGAATTTTTCACATTCTTCCTTTGATTTCCTCACCTAAACATAGCGGGACGGAAAAGCAGATTTTCCTCTTGTGGCTTGTTAGGCTGACACTGGGTGGAAATGATGCTTTTTGTTTACAAGCAGGGAAGCAGATCTGCGGGTTCATTTCTGCGAGCAGAGGAAGCACAGGCACACTAACGCTTGACCTCTGCTACTAGTAAAGTCGCGCAGCACTGTAACGCCAAAGGCTCCTTCCCTTTCAACGTTTGCTGTAAACAGTTCGGTTGGGCATGAAAAAGCACAGTGAAAATTATTTGGTCCTTTCAAAATAAGCCTTCTGCTGCGGAATCTTTCACCCACAGTCATAGCACAACAGGTAATTAACAGCAAAGCCTCTACAGCCGAAACAGCTATAGAGGAAAACAGACATATTTGGCAACCCTAAACCACTGCAGGGAGTGAGAGTGTGAACTGAAAGATGGGCTCGCACCGAGGACGGATTCCCACTTCACTTTTAGCATCTTTGAATACCTCCCTCTTCCACAAAAGATGATTTTACCTCCGGCTCAGGATCCGAGAGGCAGCTGAGCATCGGTCAGTGCACAGAGGACGGGCGAGCGGGGGCACAACCATCCCGCGAGTTTACACACCTGGCACACACAGCTCCGCACCCCCAACACCACAGGTTTTACTTCCTTTCAGTGTACAAAGAGTGGTTCATCCGAGCTTATCTCTTCTGCAGCGCTGCTGCTCTACCAGCAGAGAATCATCTCCAAAGAATGTTTCAGTAATGCTGCGGTGCTGAATTTCAGAGGGACACTTAATCTTGCCTGAGTGGTTCACTAGGGCCAACTTTCTGAGCATGAAATATTTAACTATCCATGGGCCTCCTGTACTGTAATAAAGTGACTTCTGACAAGCCTCTGAAATAAATACGTGAAGGGGAAAGTGGGAGCCATTAAATACACAAAACACAGCCTAATTACTCTCTTCTTTCCATCCCCATGAACCCAGGATACTGCTTCCCCCCCACCCAGCAGCAGGGACCCAGAAACAAAACATCTCCTCTGGATGCTGGGAGAGTCCACATGGGAAGAATTGCAAAGAGGGCATCAACATAAAGATTTATGACGAGCACTGTTACCAACTCCCCCTTATTTTGGGGATGTAAAAACTTATCTGGCTCGCCTAAAAGAAATCAAGCCCTGTATTTGAGCAACTTTTTAAAAAAAAAAAAAAAACAACTTGAAAAGCCCCTCACTTCTTGCTGTTCTGCTTCTCCCCCACTCCAGTTGAGCCTATCTTTGGGCATTTAACACCTTAAAGGCTTACAAGTGAGCATTTGCCTGTTAATGCGATGCGAGAGTTAGTAAAAGCAGTGAAAACCACCCACGACCCCCTCCGAAGGCCAGTGCGGTAAAGAGGAGCTCATGCTGTACAGATTCACTCCTGGCACAGAAGCTCTTAAGCAAGGTCAGCCTTACCTCATCCCACTCCGAAGCAAAGGACGGGGACTTCTCCAGCCTTTTCTTCCCGGTGCTGCAGTTCGAGAGCGATTCGCTCCGGCTCCCCATGGCATCGTCCTCTGTCGGAGAGCAGGTCAGAAGATCAGAGTCCGATTTGGACAAGCTGCGGCTGAGTTTAAGCTCAGCTTTGGGCTTGCTCCCTGGGTGGGCTCTGCCCACAGCTCTGTCCCCCTCTTCCTCAGCACTGCCAGGGTGCTGTAGCACGTGGGGCGTGACTACAGTTTCAGGATCCGCCCGGTTGACGTGCGTGTGCTGGATGGTTGCGTAGACTGCTTTCTGGTTTTGGTCCGGAGAGCTGGTCCGTACTGATCCAGAGGCAGGTAAGTCAGCATCCTCCAGCTGCATAGCAGGTGGGTGGCTTGTAACTTCCGTGCCTCCTTTCTCTGCAGAGGAAACGAGCCTGAAAGGGTCCTCACTTATCTCACAGATCGGAGAAGAACCGTGAAGCAACCCTGAAAACTGCTCTGGAACCTGGATGTCCTGGCCGTCGGCAGAGTCCTGGCTGCGGCCGCCGCTGCTCCTCCTGTGGTCTTCAAGGGGATGAAAACGGGGAAGGGGGGGGGAGGGAATTAAAAACATGGAAGAAGCAGCAAAATTTCAGCTCTCCCCGTCCTCCCTCAGCAAGAGAGGGAGAGATAAAGAGAGAACAGTTCAGTATTGTTCCGTGTGCTCAACTTGTACCCAAAGTCATGGCATTTATGAAATTCCAAACACTGGGCTGATTTATGCAATCTGGCAGCTCTCCTTGTTGTTTTATTCCTGTTAACACTAACTATCAGACCTTGCTATATAAGGCTAAGAGAAGTGCTAACTATATCCTGCAGAGAGAGCAAGTGAGGTAGGAGAAGCAGAGACGGAGGCTCCTGGAACATCTGATACATTTCCATAAAGGCCAAAGTGTTATTTAGAGCAGTGCTCCCTGCTCTTGGCACGAGCTGCAGGGTGGGAAAGCTTCTGGACTGTAATCAACCTGCGAGTTCCAAAATCCACTCCCCAAAAAAACCACTGCTTTCCTCCCTAGTGGTTTCCGAGTTTAACCTGTCCTCCTTCCTCAGGGGAGAGAAATAAACAGTTTATGCAAAAAAAACTTCATCAAAAAGTCTCTCTCTTGCAAGCGGACCGCTGAACGCAGAATAGTCTGATCTACTAATGCAGCGAGCGCGTGGAGGACCGGCTGCCCCAGAAATACGACACTGTTACTCAGCTACTCCTGCGCCAACATCTTTAACATCAGGTACCGGGGCCCCGCATACATCACGGATAATTGATCCCAATTACCAAGCGTGTGCACAGACATATGTGTACTCACCTTGGTCGTTACACGCATTCGAACTGCAAAAGCAAAGCTTTGTAAAACTAAGTATAACTTCTGTTTACCAAAGATTTTATACCTGCCCATAATTGCTTGCAAATTTTAACCACTTCCATTTAGTGCTGAAGAAACACTCTTTGGACTGACGACCAAAAAACCACACTGCAAAGGAGCATTAAGGCAACGCACCCTGATAACGTGGCTCTGAAGCGCAAGGAGGATGTTCAGACGTGAAGAGGAAATTGCTTGCTTTGCAAGACAGCAGCTCTCGGAGGTCAAGGCAAAGGAATCCTCATTTCAGTGAGGGCAAGATACACTAATGAATTTTACTTATCTTTAACTAAAAGCAGCCTATTAGCAGCAACAGCGAGATAACTCCTTGCCCTGGAACATCCTTTCCAGCACTAGGCTTGACCAGGTCATTTTCAGACACTACCACCCAGGTCTGGTGGTCTGTCCTCACACCAGGAATGAGGCAGGACAGGACTGAATCGGGCATTTGTCTTTGCAAGTCACTTTCGGTCGTGGGGTCTCATGCACTCTGTGTCTGACGAGCGTAAGCTAGGCCCTCTCGCAGGCATTTGTTTACTCCACAGAACTACTAAAAGCAGCTTGCTCAGTTGGCAGCTGAGTCAGGAACAGCAAAAGCCTGAACGGAGGTTAACTGCCAGGGCAGCGTGCCGGCGGGCCTCGCTTCTCGCTGGGATCAAGTGATGCAAGGGCTTATTTCAGTCTGGATCCTATGAGTTAAAGATTCCAAGACAATGAAGTAGTTGATTATCTTGCACGGGCACATAAACCACAAGTTCTACAACTGAGGTTGCCAAGGGGGAGGCACATCCCCTGCGGGCAGGTGGTGTCACCAGCATCATTCCTGATGCTGGCTGGGGAGTGCCAACAGCAGCACCTGATCAGAAGACCTCAAGACCAGACTATGTTCAGTTACTTGCATAAAGTTATGAAGCTGTAATGCTGGGGAGAAACCTTAGAAGAGATCGGATGTGCTTCATTCATAGGACAGACTGGTATTAGTAAGAAAATGCTACCGAGCTGCTGAGAGGGACACAGCATTGACAGGACGTTCACGTTAACCTGATGGGGAGGGACCAACCTTTGCAAATTCAACAGCCTTTCTTCTCACCCTCTTTCCTTCCTTGGACATAATTTCTTCCTTGCTCCAGCTTAACCTTTACTGACATTTCTGCTGAAGGCAGAGAGGCGGCTGGTGAAAGTTTATGCCACGTGCTGGAACGCTTGGGTCCAGCCAGAACAAAGTGCTCCAAATCCAGCTCCAGACACTCACAAAAGGGCTCCTGTTGAGCAGAAATCACAGCCCCCATTCATCCTCGAGCTGACGAAGGACTTCAAAATACAAGGCAGCTGCCAGGAAAGGAAGGCATGAAGCAAGGGCAACAGCACTTGCTCAGAAGATGTAAGGAACATCTTGAAGGAGACACTTCAGAGCATTTCAGAGCCTGCCCTGAAAGCTGCAGGCAAGAGAACTAATGTAGGAAGGAAAGAGTCATCTTGCTCCTTTTTATCATTTGAGGTACACGTGGCAGGAACACGGAGGGTTCCCCAGGCCTTGCCTTTTGGGGTTTCAACTAAAGGTGCCTCTGGATGGCTGGCAGAGAGGCCGGAAGAGCCGCTGGCCATCTCGGGAAGGTGTACCTTTTTGGGATAGGTTATGGACATGATTCAGCTGACGTGCTGATCACTTTTCTCATGGCAGAGAGATGAACAGTACCCATTTTTCAAGGATGTAGTGAATTTGGAGAAGGGGAAAATAATATTTAGGTGCTAGAAAAGCAGAGAGACCCCAGTTCTGCTGCACTTCAAGGGATTTGAAAGCATCCTCCTCCAGTTACACCTTCTAACTCAGAAAAGGAGTCATCCTTAACACAGGGACTTCTGTCCAGCTCTCTTAGCTGGTTTTTACACCCAAGCACAGACATCTGACTGGTCCTGACTTCTCCAGCCAATGCCTGCTGCAGGTTTCACCAACAGGAGGAACTTCCTACACCTACTGGGAACAAGAACCCCCTTCTGGGTACAGGCTGCCTGCTTCCCAGGCAGGATTCAATTAAGAGCTTCCCTGCCGGCAGCCTGATGACTCCAGATATGAAGCACTTCCCTAAACTTATAACATTAAGCTGCAACTGCCCTGCCTTGATCAAATTTCTTTCCCTTATATCATCAGTGGGATTTGTTTCATGCTCCTGGATTAGGAGAATGAAGCTGTTATTGCAGCTGCTTTTTGCTCAAGCTCCCCAACCTTAAATCTAGGGAGGGTATATGCCAGCCTCTCGCTTTCTTACAGAAAACATTCCCCATGTCGCATCATGCCAGAATTTGCCAAGTGAGGAACATGCAAATCTATCTCCTGTGGCACAGAAGACCAGAGAAGAGAAGGAAGCTGGTTTTTAGGGTGCTACTTTAGAGGTGCAAAAATAACCTTCAACTGCAGAAAACTAAAACAAAGGCTCATTCACACTGCGTGTGAAACCCAAAAGTGTACAGCACACTCCTGTATGTCATCAAGCTCAGTTATTCTGGACAGGGTTTATCCTCCAAAAGCTACCTGAACTTAGAATCACAGAATCGTGGAATCATGAAGGTTGGAAAAGACCTCTAGGATCATCAAGTCTAACCACCAACCCACCACCCCCAGGCCTCCTAAACCATGTCCCCAAGGGCCACGTCTGCACGGTGTTTGAACCCCCCCAGGGACGGTGACTCCCCCACCTCTCTGGGCAGCCTGTGCCAGGGCCTGACCCCTCTGGCAGTAAAGGCATGTTTCCTAATAGCCAACCTGAGCCTCCCCTGACGCAGCCTGAGGCCGTTCCCTCTCGTCCTGTCCCTGGTGACTTGGGAGCAGAGACCGACCCCCCCCTCACTCCAGCCCCTCTCAGGCAGCTGCAGAGAGCGAGAAGGGCTCCCCTCAGCCCCCTCTTCTCCAGGCTAAACCCCCCCAGGTCCCTCAGCCGCCCCCCAGCACACTTGTGCTCCAGACCCTGCCCCAGCCCCGCTGCCCTTCTCTGGACACGCTCCAGCCCCTCAAGGCCCTTCTTGTCCCGAGGGGCCCAAACCTGAGCCCAGCATTCGAGGTGGGGCCTCCCCAGTGCCGAGCACAGGGGCCCCAACCCTGCCCGGCCCCTGCTGGCCACGCTGTTGCTGACACAAAAACTTGTGCCCATTTGTAGTCCCTCCCCTATTCCCCTTTTAAGAAGGGGTGATGAAACACTGCCCTAGTCACTGATGTGACTCTGCACAAGCTTCTAAATACACCGTGACAGCAGAAACGCAGGCTTGGACCCAAGGCCAAGGTCTTGGGAAAAGGGTCTGTCCTCCAGCCATGATAAATGCAAGGCAGAGCATGCAGGCTGTGGCTCTACACTATCATTCCCCTCACAGCAAACCAAGAGGTACCTGTTCCTTCCAACCTTTGTTTGGAGTACCCACGTGTCCCCATAGATTCCCTATAGTGATGCCCATCCCACTGCTTCTGTAGCCATACTCTGGCTCTGTGAAAAGATATTTTCTTTAAATCTCTTGGCATCATATTTTGTCTTTTATCATTGGGTCAGATACCTGGTTTAGAGCACACCGTACATCTGGTTGAGCCAGTACAACCATAAAGAAAAACTCTAGCAGGAGCGACAGAATTAGGGACTTCAGGCTGGACTTCCTATGGAAGCACCACAGCAGAACATCAAATACCAATTTTTAAACAACCCTCAGAAGGAACCAAGTCAATCCTACCTGCAGCTGGTTACTGCTGACAGCACTTGGGGGTGACTCTCCTGAGAAGCAAGACAGACATCAAAACTCAGAAGTATTTTCTGCTTTCATCCTCCCATTAGGTGTCTCTGAACGTGGCAGGAGTCACACAGTCTCCTCCTGGTCAGTTTGCCACTCTTGGCCCATTCACAGGTCCTGTTCCAAGGTCTGAATGCCCTGACTTCATGCATGTGATTGCACATAGTTTCCTCACCAAAGGGGATGGGAAAGCATTTGGCTCAAACCCCGTCCGATACTCTGCCCAAAACGTTAGGCCAACTTTTCCCAGGGCTCCAGCATGTGACAGCAAACTGCTGTAACATACACAAAAGGCAACCAAAGCCGGGCGGATAATACCACATTCAT
The DNA here is from genome assembly GCF_949628215.1 of Phalacrocorax aristotelis. Taxonomy (NCBI): domain Eukaryota; kingdom Metazoa; phylum Chordata; class Aves; order Suliformes; family Phalacrocoracidae; genus Phalacrocorax; species Phalacrocorax aristotelis. Next base: position 3,701,836 of record NC_134296.1, read on the forward strand.
CTAGTCACTGGATACGAGACAACTTGCAGCAAGAGGAACAAAGGCAGCTATCCCATATGAAAGGGACTATTAAAAACCAGTGTGCCTGAAATTCAGCCTTTCTGCTGCCCTGAAAAGCCCTCCTCGATAGCCCGAAAGAATCAGAGTCCTCTTCTGAGCAAAGGGTCCTCCAGAACTCATCAAGTAACATCTAGAAGGCCAGCCTCTCAGATCGAGGGCCAAGAAGCAATGCAAAGCCATGCTTCAGCCTGCTCCTTGTCTTGGGATCAAGCTGCTGCCTTTGATGCTCCGAGACCCTTCTGACCCAGAGCTGGGAAAATTCTCCAACACCCCAATTAAGGTTTAGTCCCTCACTCAGCCCTTGTTTAACTTTTGCCCAAATGACTCTGCTAGTCCCTGAATGCATCTTCTCCCCCGCCATCAGCATACACCTCACATTTCATACTTAGCTACGCCTGCTTCCACATGCCCTTCTGGCATCTGACCCCAACTACTGCAAAAGCCAGAAACATTTCCTTTTGTTCCCAATGTAATAAAGCAGATTTCAAAGCTGATCCACCCTTCCTGAACAGCTACGGAACTCATGTGCAGAAAGAGGCAACCTGTAGTGCTGTGACAGAAAGCAAGGATGAACAACGCAAAACAAAAATAGTCAGTGCTGAACACTAAAGGCGGGGGGGGGGGGAAATAGTCCGTGCCTCATTTCCTACTGGGCTTGAGAAGCCTGAAGCCCCCAAGAGGGCAAGCAGCAGGTGAAGGATGACATGAGGCCCTGTTAAAGCTCAGCTGCTCCTGCAGTACAAGGAGAGCTGCCAGCTGGGGACACTGCCACATGTGCAGCCATGCCACAGGGACCACTCAGATGTTTGGAAAACAGCTGGTACCCTCTGGAGAAGTGGGACAAACAACCGTGTCCCTTTCTCCAGGTCCACCACGAAGACCAATGGAAGATGGCCCTGGCAAGCTTAAGAAATGCAAGAGATGAGAAATACATCGGCTGGGCCCCTTCCCCCTAGGAGCAGCTCTTCAGCTCCACCAGACTGAAGGCTTCCACCATATCGGTCATAGTGCTAATTGCATTTAAAAGAGTGGACAAGTCCTGGAAGATGAGAAAAACTCAACTGCACCCTTGGATTTCTCCCACTACAACAGTGGAAAGGGCTCTAGGTTTGGTACAAACACAGTAACACTTTCCATGGACTGCAAACCCTGAAGTCACACCTATTACCTTCCTAGCTATACGTTACGAGACTGGACTCTGCTCTGGATCCTTAATAGGCTAAAGATGCTTCCTGCAACCTCTCCATGAAATGGGGCTGAGAAGGCCTGCAGTACCCACATCTTCGGATGTTCAGGGGAAGAGATTTGCATCAAGAACAAGCAGATGAATTACTTGGAGATTTTATTTCAATCTGACACATAATTACGCCACACCTTCACTCTGAGTGAATTAATCACGCCTAGGCACAGTAGACAGAGAAGGGAGCAAAGCAGTCAGGAATAGCTCACACTTGAATAACCAGCAATAGCTGCACACTGAAAAGATAGCCTGAAAGCTTCTGGTTCAGTGGCTGTCGCCCAAGGACTATTCCTGGCCAAGACTGCAAAGCACCAACCTGAAAAGCATCCTAACTTTGCCTCCAGCAGCAAGTGGCTTTGGCAAATGCTGGTGGGAAAACAATGACCTCCTGTGTCACCCTATATAAGCTGGGAGTGCGGCAGGACTCAAGGAATGAGAGCTAGCATGCTGCAAGAAGGAAAAAAAAAAGCTGCAGGTCTAACAGGGCAGTCAATGAGGCATCGAATTGAGTTCTCATTATCTGCTGTTCATCCTCAGAGTGAGGTGGTTTCCAGGTTCAAAGACCAAACTAAATCCGTCCAAATTCCTGGTCAGGACTTTTGAGTAAAGCAAGAGATGTTTTTCGACTAAACAAATCTTTTGTTGTTGTTGTTGAAGGAAAGCCAAAAAGCTCAGCAATTGCCAAACACAAGAGACAAGGTGTTCCCAGATCCTTTGTAAAGTACGAAAGTCCCTATGGGAGACGAGGGACTAGTTTGGTACTTAACCTGGCTATATAGTGGATTTTCAGTCAGTTCTGCAAAAGGGCTTGCTCTACACATGTTTGTTTTCCTCCTGTGTTAGAGTTTACATCTTGAATTAGCTTTAATACACAGCAGGATGTTGATTTTAAGACCAGGATAGCAGGGTCAATCATCTGCCGATATAAACGTGCAACGCCAGCAGGTCTCCAAATTCAGCTAGATGGAGAATACGGCTCATTTAAATGCTTGCACTGGTTTATCTCACTTGTAACAACATGGCACAGCCTTCCACCCCTCTGCACTTACTCGACTGTGCACAAGATTTGCTTATTTTCTAAGTTAACAGAGTAGGTCCTCGCAATCTCTTCGTTGTCAAAATAGCAGAGTTGCCCTTCCTCTGTGTACATTTTATACAGGAATGTTTAGATCTCTCCTTTAATAGAGTTAAATTTACCAGGAAACAAAACAATTGCAGTCCAGGCCCCAGCCACCCCACCCAACAAAGAGTTTCATTGTTCCAGTTACTCTCTGCCCTCTATATTTTCCTTAAATACATGTAAGCAAACAGCTCTGCCTTTTGGATGGTCACTTACCTTTTGTTTTCCTATCCACCGCAACTGGCTTTTTAGTTTCTGCTGTAAGCAACAGCTCGTAAGGGTGTTCTTCTTCCTCAGCTCCACTTCCCCTGCTCCTTCCTCGTGCAACAGAGGCCTAATGAAAAACAGCATAATGTAGTGCTCCACAAAGCAATGCTATTTATCCCATCAATAAAGCACAAGGCCTCTTTTTGCCATAGTTTAAGCAAGGAATTGGCAGAGGCAACACCTTCACTGTAGAGTGTGATCCGAACTGTAATGCTCCCTTCCCCCCCTCAAAAAACCCACCCAAACCCCCTTTATGTTCTATTATTTAAGGCTGCTGACAGCTTCCTAGCACTGACCAACTGATTCACTGTGCCAGGTCTGCAGACAGCCGGGAGTGGGGAAAAAGAGCTGAGACCGTTATTCCTGTTCATCCCAACTCAGACTTACTGTTGCTATTGGAATTTGCATCGTCATTCACTATTTAGTTGCTGGCCCTATTAGGGCATGGCTGGAAAAAAAAGCCCAAATCCCTGCCACCTTCTCAGAACTCTCAGATGTAGCATTTCTAACCTCAGAATGCACAGCGTATTTAGGACTAGAGAGCCCTCAGGCAACACTGTATAAACTCTGTTTAACCTCAGATTGTGCTGCAGCAACTGGGTTCATTTAAATCCCAAAAAAACCTCTGATTAGAGCTTGTTTGAAATATTGGCAGACCTTCCAGCAAGCTGCTCTGGAACGCCACCATCCCCATGCAGGGATGTGGTCTTGATGCAGGATCCAAACGAGCCTTGCTGCAGACTCACACATGGTGGTCTACCTCAACGCCCAGGACAACAGGCATTTGATATCTTAGAGAGCCAGGTGTGCCGTCCCAGTGCTAACAGGGCTAAACTGGGCTTCAAGGCACCCTGCCTGCATGGTCAGCTGCCTTTCAGCACCATCTCCTGGCCAGACCCTGGCAGGCTGATGCAACCCTGTCCCAGGAGCCATGTGTGCCTACAGCCAACCGCAGTGGGGTCAAACCCAAGCCAGAAAGCAAGTGATCCCTACCTGCTGCCAAGACAGGGAAGAACAGGTCTGAACAAAACATCCTGCCCAAGGAGAGTTGTCATACTGCTCACAGACTCCTGGAACTGCCACTGTCTAGACAGCAGACTAGGCACCACCTCCAATTTCTTCCCCAAAGTGGAAGCATCAGAGTTGCGTCAAGGTCAGATAGGTACCTACCCGCCTGCAGTCTAGCCAGGGCCTCTGGAAGCTTAGGGAGTCTTGGAAAGACACGCAGGAGTCCGCAGCACAGACAGGAGTCCTGCATCCGTGTACTGTTTCTGCATGAGCCCAGCTGGCTTTTACATCAGCTTTCTGAATGGGAGGAAATGGGCCGTGTCCAGCAAAGAAAGTATTTATTCTACCTGCTTCAAGCATGAGCTGCCAGGCAGACCTGCGCCTTTGCAGGTGAAGGAGCTCATAATGAGCAAATTAAGGAGAAAGCTTCTGACCAGATGGTGGCACAAAAACATCAGACCCTAACAGCAGGTAACAGGCTCTCTCCAGAGATCTTGGAAAAATACTGCGCAGCAGCAGCCTGCCGTAGCAGTTGTAGTCTGGACCTCAAGCCAGGCGTGAGCGTACTCCCGAGACTCCTGCGGGTGATGGTTATTGCACTGTCCTCTTTCAAATGCACTGGACGCATTTGAAGGCAGTAGCTCCCTACCTAGCAGCACACAATTCCCAGATTTTGCTTTGTAAACTTTTGTATAGGCCTGGTTACACTTTATTTTCTCCATCCCTCATCCTTCCAAGCTTTAAATAGGGTTCCCAGGTTCAAATTCACGCAAAAACGAAGACCATTGTTTGCTGAAGAACAGTGCTTGCTCTGTAGGCTCTGCAGCCAGGTAACAAAATCAAACAAAACTTTCTTCCAATTAATTTTTCATTTATTTATACATGTTGGTTAGCATGTATAAATATTCACTATTAGCAAAGCCCAAAAATATGATGTTGCTAATAATGAGCATGGCCTTTAAAGTGTCCTTAATCCACAGCAGTGGATTTTGGAAGACTTTTTAAAGGGTTACTCATCTCGTTTCTCTCTCCTCCCCCACCAGAACTGCAGACCAAACTGCTGGAACGATCATGGCGCCTTCTCTTTTGTCTGCACTTCCCTCTTGGAGATGAGTAGTAAACAAATGGAACTGAAGTTTAATTTGACAACGCAGACTCTTATTCAGCCACAAACCCAGAAGGTTTCTGCAGATAGTGAAAGGCGGCACTCGAGCACCTCTGAACAATCAGCTCTTCTGCATGTTTGTACTAACGTTTTTCTACGATGAAAGTTAAGTTTCTTTTATACGCACATCTGCTTTGACTGATAGCCCCATCTTGGCAATGGAATAAAAAGACTACGTTGGAAACTAGAGTTTGGCCCAACCCCAGCATATTCAATGACTAACTGTCCCGGCTCTAACGTGTGAGCAGGTCTGGAGGACGGCAGATCCGGACGCTGCTCCGAGATGTTTACAGCATTCCCTGAGCATATTCCTGTTCACTTCTGCCCAACCCAGAGAGAACTTGTTCTGAGACGATGAATAATAGGCAAGAGTCAGAGAAGCCGAGCACCCCAGAAGCAGCAAGCAAAGAAAAAGAATCAGACCCAAAAGCGCCTTATCCGTACATCCAGGTGGTCATTTCCAGGCAGCGACACACACTGCCTGTAAGCTTTATCAATGAACTTGGTTGCAAATCAAGATCTCCCCAGCAAGTCATTTTGCGTACAAGTCTATTTGCCAGCGAGATTTCCTTTAAGGGATCATGTTTCCAAACTGTTAACGGCAGGACAACACAGCAGGTGTTTTATAATTAAATATGGCAAGATAACTCAGCAGGAGCAGTCAATGCACGTTTCCCTCCCACGTGTTTATCATCATAAACAAGTTCTGCTTTCCAATTATGCTGTGACCTGCTACCCAGCCCTCCTCTGCCCAGGGCCAGCCACGGGACTGGTTATCACACACTGCAAAACCATTTTAACAGCAGTGGAGAGATCAGTCTGCAATTTCACATTTCAATTTTACTGTTTACGCACTGTTTGGAGCTTTACTCTTCTCTATAAAAAGAGTCAGTTCTATCAAAGCAAATGATGTTTTACTCATGTCTCGTGTAGACTTGACATACTTCAGAAAACAGATCACATTTATGCCTTGTAGGAACTTCAGCAGATCAACACGTTCAAAGCAAAGCATCTGGTGAACGGGAGCCCATTCCAACAGCTAGAGGCAGCGCACACTCGGCTTGTTTTACATACAACCTACTGCTTTTGGAAAAGCAAGGAAATCCACAAGATTTGGTTTTACTTCGAAGGTTTTTCTGGGTGTCAAGCAGAAGTTGCCAAGACACATTTGTGGTTTCACACCCCTCCACATGTTCAGGGCTCCAGGAGAGCCCTCACACCTAAGATTCACAGGAAGGTGAATAAAAATGAGCAATGGGAACCCCAGGAGGAACAACGCAGAACAGGAGAGCTTTAGTTTCATCAAAAAGCAGCTCACATGCAATGACCTCTGCAGAAGATGGCTTTAACATACGCTGGGCCAGATTCCTGGCTGAATTCAAACCCCGATCCCTGTTCACGTCAGTGGGACCCACAAGCCCACACATCTCCGCAGCTGGAAGCCAGGAGGAAGCAGGAAGCGACGGCCCTTTGGGTTTCAGTCTCAAGTGAAGATGCATTTGGTGGGATCATTACAAGTGGGCAACGGTCCACAAAGCAACGTGATTCAGAAAAATCTCCTCCTGAGGGAATTCCCAGCCAAGAATAGGAAAGTAAGGCTGAGGGTCAACACCGAGGTGCCCTGAAAGAACCACACAAAGGAAGTTCCCATGGCAAGTGACAGCAGAAAGGCTGGAGTGGAAAAAAACTTTGCATTCACAACCAAACTTGCAAGGGAGGTAATATCATAATTGGCTCCTCCTAAGTTATTAAAACTGTTCTTTAATCCACATTCGTATAAAACATCCCTAATCAAGTCCCACGTACCTCACAGGAAGCGCCGTGGCTTATCTTCTTCTCCACATGCTGATCCTCCTCTTCATCAGGCGGAGGCTTGGCAGGTGGGGGTGGACGTTCTCTCTGCAGTTCAGAAGACCACTGTCAATGGCACTGTGTTAAAGCATGCCCCCCCTTCTGCTCCCACCAACACTACATCCACGCTGCTGCGAATGCAGCATGGTAAGGACCTCCTCAAAGAAATCTGGGTGGAGTAGAAGTTCAGCCCTAGCAGCACAGGGCTTGGGAATGGTTGCTGCCTTTCCTCTTCCTCCTCCTCCTCTCCAGCAGGACACCTATCCTGGCAGAGAGCCCTTTCCGCAGATTCACCGTACTGCAGCCCAGACCACCCACTTCTGCTCCGCAGCGGTAACACTGCACAAGGCCAGCTCCGACCCACGTGAGCACCAGCTATGCTTCCAGGAGAATAAAACTGCTTGTTGGAAGGTGCTGTGTACACAGGTTTACGGCTTCATTACTTAAGCCAGTTCATTCAGACCCAGACTGGTAATCTCAATGGCATAGCATTTCAGAGAAGGTCAGTAAGGAACTCATGCAAATGAGTACAAAGGGAAGACTCATGCTTGAGTCTCAATGAAACAGTAACAGGAATAAGTGATTCCAGGGGCACCTTTTATAGTGGAAAACCCTGGAGATCAAGAGACAATGCTGCACTGCATTCCTCAAATATCCCAAGGTTGCCTGTGGGCAGTAAGAGCTGCGCTGCCTCGGATACAGAGCTTAACACCTCTCTAGGCCATCTCCTGCCCTGCAACAGCTCCATCTAACGGCACAGGGAAAGATGGCAGAGCTGAACCGCTCTGAAAAACTCAAGCAAGTTTTGGGAGAAACTCCAGCAAGCTCCTGGAGCACGTCCCTCTTTCGTCTCCCTTTTCACTGCAGTTCAGCCTCTCATTTCTTCTTATTTGTGGTAGAGCTGAGCTTATTTCAAGGCACATATTATCAACACAGGACAGCACAGAGATGGATTTAAGCCAGCAAGATTTCGTTAGTAACAAGATAGTGCATCTTGTACTGCATTCCTGAAAGAGAGATCTGGCTGAAATGCCAGTCTTCTAAAGCTTTTGTCTTGTCTCTACTAAATTTGCTGGTAGTACAGGAAAAAGGATGCACCTCTTTGCAGAGAGAGAGGAAGCATGGTTACAGTACCACCAGCAGTTTATTGTTCATTGCTGCTCTGCCTTTTGTCCAAAAATACCTCCACAGAGCAGGCTTTGTGAAACAACCAGAAAACAAACCCTGAAGCTGACACAGCATGCTGCAAAGCCAGCATCCCGTCTGCCCCATAGTGGTGTTGCCACCCATTGCTTTGGGGCAGCAGATGCAACTAACAGAAGGTGAGAAAGACTTCTTTGGAGACAGTTCCAGGAGCTTTGCGTTGCCTTGTAAAGCCTTGAATACCCTCTATGAATCTCTGCAAGTAATACACAAATAAAAGTTTCCACTGCCCACTAGTTTCCAACAGGATATTCTTAAAGATAATTTCTTGAGAGCCTTCGCTTGAGCAAAGCAGAGAGCAAGAGAGATGAGAAAAATGCTCCACACAAAAGTTTCCAAAGCTTTCTTCTAGACAAGAAGTTGTCCTTCAACTAAGTGCAATGTCCTGACAAACCAAACTTCACGGGCACTGGTATTCAACGGCCAGAAAACAGAAGGATGCAACACTAGGTGAAAATCAGGCATGTAGAAGTGGCTACTCGTGGGTAATGCAATGGAGGTTATGTGAACAGGCCAGTGAGAAAGGCAAGGTACCTGCCTGCCCTAATCAATATCAGGGATGGGTTTAGAGATTTCGTCGAGCTGGGGGATTGGCAGCCTGCTGCAAAACCAGGAAAACAGAGATAAGTCACCTGTCTTTCTAAGGCCAGCAGAGACGAGCACACATAGCTACATACAGGCCTGACTCCTGCTGCTTTGAGACCGGTTGATTCCACTTCCTTATTCACAGACTCTCGATCTGAAGACCTCCCGCTGGCAAGGCTGTCCAGGGAGTGGCAGGACGTTGCATTGTACAAAGCTTCATATGGGCTCTCCTTTTCTGGGTTCACATCAAAATCTATGATCAGTTCTGTAACTGCCTTCTCCACATCACCTGCGAGAGGAAGAGAGACACAAGAGCATCACTCGGGGCTCCTGCCCTCGGAAAGTCAGTGCATGCAGGAAGAAGAGCGCTGGTGACTGCCGTGTTGCATGGAAGCCTACCCTGAGATATCCGGCTCATAGGATCAGTGGCTGGAACAAGTGGTGCTTGAACAGTCTTCTCTGCAGCTTTGGCACTTTTCTTCCCAATTGTGTAATCTGCAACGAGGTGGGGCGACAGGGTCAGTTTATGTCAATCTACTTTTACGTCCAGTTCAGCACACGGTACTTCCTCCCTTGTGGAGGGAAGGCCAACTGTCAGCTTACTAAGTCTCCAAAAAATAGCCAAAGTACATTATTAAAACTTGCAGCTCAGATGCCAGAATAGAAGCAGGCGGCCTCTTTGATCACATGCACAAGGTTAAGGATAGTTCTTTGAACTTTCACAGAGTCTTTAATCAGAAAGCTGCAAAGCTCCTGTATGGACAAAATGTCATGGAGCAGATTACTTCATGTTGTAGACACAAGTGACATCAAACGGAGATGCAGCCTGGTCTTCTGGAGTCATAAGGCAGCAGAGAAACCAATTCTAGCTGTGGCCCCCTAACCACAGGCAGGGCCAGAAACATTAAGCTTATGTGAATAGAGTCGGAGAGCAACATCTCTTGCAGCTAGCTCGCTCACAGGAGCAAACTAACAGCATTTACCCGCAAGAACTTTAAAACTAAAGCTCATCTTCGTCTTCAATTTCAGAATAGAGATAATACCTACCAGCCTCACAGGCAAAGCTTAATTAAAGTCTGCAAAGTGCTTTGAACCTGTAAAGCTCTCAAATGCTAAGCATGAATAATGCACACCAGTTGCATACGCTTCTGATCTCTCTCCCCACAGCTGAGAGGAAATTGAGACAGCATAATTACAAGGTATGAATTTAGCTAAGATGCCACATTTCATTCCCTAACTTGGACAGACACAATGGGCCAAGCTCCTTTAAAAACCACAAGTAATCAAGGCCTTTTCTGTAAATCTCATCTGCAAAATCCATGCCCAAGCTTCACAGTGAAGCAAAGTGTAGGATGTAAGATCTGTGGATAACCATTTGCCTACACAGACACATAAAGGACAGTTAATCCAAAACCATTTCTAAAGCTATTACTTTGCATTCTGCAAGCAGATTTAGGCTACCCTTAATTTTAATTAACTTCTAAAGTGAGTTAAACAAAGCTCAATTAAGCCCATTTAAACTGTAAAAGTCACGCCACACTCCTCCAGCAAAGGAGCTAATCCCCCTAAATCCCGCCACGGAAGTCCCCCTGCAAACACCTGCTCTGAACACAGTTCACCCAAGCATTTAGGCATCATTCCTTCCAACACCTGTAAGATTTTCAGCAAGGGACCTGGCCTGAAGCTGCTTTGCTTTCAGCACTTTCCAGGACTAGGAAATAAAATCCTGTACTTGCACTGGCACAATTAACACCCCAAAGTTTTCCCTCCTGCCCACACAGAAATACACACCACTTACCTTCGATGAGAGCTGCTATGTGTTGGCTTTTCTGAGAAGGAAGTTCCCTCACAATATCCAGAGCTGTCAGGCCTCTGTTATCCTTTATGTTCACATCAATACCTACGGCAATAGGTGTAGAGAAGGCAAAAGCAAGAATATTTTCAAACTATATGCAAGTTCATGCCTTTAATCAAGTTAGAGCTTACTCTTGTGATCATCGCTGCGGGGCGATAAAAAAATGCTCTAGAGGGACAGATTTACAGCCAAACACCAAGAGATAACATCTCCTATAACCCTCTCCGAGGAACAACACTTTGATAGCTGGTTGGAGAAACATGCTGCCACTATAAAGGGGCTTCCTCAAGTGAGGGTATCATCATTTTATTGCTTCAAAAGGGGAACATTCTCTCACCTGCAGCCAGCAATATTTGTACCACATCTGTCTTGCCAAACAAAGCAGCTTCGTGCAAAGCACTGCCTTTTTCAGTCTGCAAATTAAATGGAAAATAGCATGAAGCTAGACAGTGGGGAATGGTGATGGAGGCATGTTTTAGAAGGTTACAGAAGCAATAAACAGAGAGCATCATATACAAAGTGCGGGCAACAATATCTACAACTGAGGACTATCAGTATTACTACGATGCTGAGAATGTGGAATGGAAAATGGGATGGTCTCTTCAGAGAGACATGCGGGCCACGTTAGAGACCAAGAAAGGACTTTGTACAGCTTAGCAAGAAGTCACGTCCTGCAAAAGAACGACAAGACCACCACACACAAGCTATTGCTGTGAAAACAGCATATTCACAGGTGGCTTGATAGGAAGAGAAACAGTTTGCCTCTATTGCTATCAAGAGCTCATGGCTTTGCAGGGCAGAACAGCTTAGGCGAAAAGCCTTTCCCCCCCTCCCTCGCTGTCTGGGGCTCTTTGTCCAGCCAATGAGCAGGTGGGAAGCATGCACAGCGCCCAGAGAACAAAGCTGTCGCTCATCTTTCATAAACGATCCCTTGGGGAGAAGGGTTAGGTGGAGCCCTCTGTAGCACGACTACGGCGGTTCTCCACCCCCCGGCAATCAGACCGGCCCTTCACACACGGACACACTGGATACCTGATAGTTGCTATCCATGCCGGCATCGAGGAGGACATGGACTACAGTTTTGTGACCATTCCTAGCCGCCAAGTGCAGAGGCGTGTGTTTCTTAGTGTTGCAGCTTAAAAGATTCGGGTGAGCGTTCAAGAGCATCTTCACGACTTCCAGCCTCCCGTAGAGCGCGGCCAGGTCCAGAGGAGTCTCAAACTTGTTGTTGCGCATGGTGGGGTCGGTCAGCTCCTCCAGAAGGACCTTCACCACCTCTGTGTGGCCGTACTGCGCGGCGCAGTGCAGCGCCGTCTCGTTGTCGTTGTTCTGGGGGGGTCAAACACGCCAGCGTGTCAGAACGGGGGAGAACCGAGCTGCTCCGTGCCTCGCTCAAACCATTGAAGTTTAAATGCAAAAACAAGACAAAAAAAGCAATGGGGAAGCAGAGAGCCCAGTTTGAAACAGAGCCTGGAGCAATGTTTTCACCAGCTCGCTAGCCATTTACCAGGCACAGACAACCCCTCTTAACTCATCAACCGACCCCCCCAGTAAAAGCTTCAAAAACATTCAGAACAATAATCTTTACTCAGATATGGGAAATCTGCTCCACGGGAAATAGGTGCCATATACAGAACAGCCTGCTTTGAAAGCACTGTGGTCAAAATCGAGGGACCATGATAAACTTTAAGGGATTGTCAAGCTGTATCTGGATTCCCATTACTTCTGCTAGCACTTGGGGAAAGCAGCCTGTTATTTGTTGGCAGCATCCCACGCTTTGGGGTGCCACAAAAATAAAAGGCTACAATATATGATAGACAAACTGCAGCATGACTTCTATCTGCTGTAGCTTAATCGTCATCATTTTAGATTTAAACTTCAATTGTTTCAAATCCTACTTATCCTGATTATAACAGTCATTCCACCTTTGCAATTCTGAAGCTTGCAAGCTGGCTGGTTTAGAGAAAGGGTGCATAAAGTTACATGCAGTTTGTGAATTAGAAAGCAGTGCAATTAGATCACTCTGCTAACAAGCCATTATAGTCAAGGCCTCAGGTCAACTGAGGGAAGAGGCGTCCAAGCGACAGAACACCTCCACAGTGAAAGCCAGATCCAATTAACGCATGCAGCATCTGTCAGGTTAAAAATCAGCAATGCAGAGCACTGAAAGACAAACCACCTAACACATTTCACTTGCAGGTGCAAAATAGGAACATTGCCAATTTAAAAGAGCCTTTCCTCAAATTAAATTCACCTCAAGTTTTAGTTTTACTACTGTATGTTATACACAGAGGGATTTCTGTTTAAGGGCTTTAGAAACAAATACTTATCTATACAATTTGACCCAAAACACTTTAATGCAGTGTTACGCACTTCAACTTCAGCTGAAAGAATTGTGCTTGAATTTGACATTTTTAGAACAGCTCGCATTAAAAAAACCACACAACCCAGAGAATGTATTTGTCTTGATGGATTCAGAAGTGCTACTTTAGAAACTGAATTTGATCAAAATACCTCCCTTTTTGCTTTGAGAGCACGTGTGCTTTTTTGGACACCAGCTTGTAGGAGCAGTCAATATTTTGCACCATTTCACAACCACGCTGCAGAACTTGCTCTGTTGTACAAGTACTTTAATCCTATTAACATGTTAAGTCATTCTAGGGATTACAGGAGTCATGCATGCAAACTCCCATTTCTTTTTATCTGGCATTTGGATCATTTTTCAGCCACGTGAAAAACATGAGGGAAGCAGGGAGTTCTGGAGAGGCTCTCCGCAGCTGCAGCTTGTGTAAAAGCAAAGACTGAGGAGGCAGGACACAGCAACACCCACATGCAGAAGTGAGATATTTAGGAAGGTAAGGAAAGCATTCTGTTAGCACAGAAGTTCAAAGTCAAACAACAAGCTCTATACTTGGAGTGGCAGAGGCAGCCATGGTGAAGGAAGGCACATACAAGTGGACAGAAGTTACTGTAGAATAATGAAGTCTGTACATAAAATACACATAGGGAGTGAGAAGGGGAGAGAACAGAGAACTACAGAGATTACACCTATCAATCAGTTTCAACTGCTGGTCTCAAGGCATTGAAAAGGTTGGTAAATCGCACTATTCTTATAAGCCAGGGAAGGGAGCCCCGGTACCAGTGAGCCCGTGGCACAGCCAGGCCGAGGCCCGCAGCCTGCCCCATAGCACGAGGGAGGCTTGCTGACAATTTTTGCAGCAAGAGTAGATAACGCCAGCCCCTCTGGAGCAGCAGGTATCTGCCAGAGAGCCATGGGGGGTAGGCACCGCTCATGCCATGCTAGCCCTGGCTACAGGGGATTTCCACTGCTAGGGCTGCCCCCCTCTCATCCCTCCCTGGCACAGAGACCACATCCCTCAAGGGCACTTTAAAGTGCACAACAACTCCAAACACCTGTGTGATGGCACAGAAATGGGGCCATAACATCCTTTAATAACATAATTGATGAAGACTTCCCCCATACAATTTAGTCTACATCCCCATGCAATTTAGTCTACTTTTCCTCAAGCAGGTCAGGGCTCTGACACTCAGGATGAAATCCCCATACTTTCCTCCTGCAATAGAAATCAGCAGGTGGTAAACTCCCCATAACCATTACAGCAAGTCTTTCCCCATCTCAGACTGTGTACTGGAAACTCCCGCTATTGCATAAGTTAGGAGAGCTTTGAGCAGCCAAAAATGTTAGAGCCGTTTCAGGCAAGGGAGTTTGCCTCCCTTCCCCGCATCGCCTCTCCAAGCACAAACTAGAGCTGAGCCTGAACAATGAGCACGAGCGCTCAGACATACATATTTATCGGAGATGGAAAAAGAAAATTCCTTTCCAGCAGCCAGAGGCATATGGGTTCAAATTTCAAAACTTCTTAGAAAAATAGAGCACTCAACAGGGCCCAGAAGCCGCATTCCTGCAGGAATCCCAGCACCCCCAATTCATGGCTGGGAGCGAGACGCTGGGCTCATACGATGCCCGCCTACAGACCACAAACTGGGAACACAAGCAGAAATGCCTCTGCTTTCATATGGGCTCCATCAAATTTTTCAAGCCCTGGTAACTAGATACCACAAACCATCGCCCTTATGCGCCTCATCGCACAATAAAATGGACCATTTACAGCTCCTTAAAGTGTATCTGTCTGCACCGCTGCTCCTAACACACCGTAAGAGGGCTTCAGCTGAAGAAAGGGAGACTTGGTTTAAAGAAGGGAAAGTTTTCTAACTTTTTAACCTGCAAAGATTTGAACAGTCAAATAAGCTGCCAAGGGAGACTACAGAGCTGTCCCTCCCTGAGGGTTCTGAGACAAACACTGCTCAGGAATGGTTTAGGTAGACGTGATCCTGCCTCAGGGCTGGGGAAAGAGGCTACATGACCCTTTGGCCCCATCCCACCTATTTCTAAGATTCCTTTCCAGTAGGATTTTTGTCCATGCGTGCATGTCTAATGTAGGCTCGCCCTATTAAAAACCTTTTATTTTGCTGCTCCAGTGACACGACGGATCCTAAAGCACAGAACAGGGATGTCCTGCTGGCATCCACTCCATAAAGTTTCAGTTAAAGGCAGGCCAAAATGAAAGCAAAAAAAAAAAAAAAGGCATTAAGCAGAATCCAAACTTCATCAGGAGGTGACACCTATGGCACATCCCAGCCTCAGGCAGAAAGCAGGCCAGAGGAGTCAGCTGGAGCTGCCTGGTCAGTTGTACCATCTCCTTCCCTCCTCTCGCAGCACAAAATTTCCATCGGTGCCCCGCATGGCACTCACTGCCAGGAGCAGGGTAAGGATGAACAGGCCTCCTGCCTTCCTACAGGTGCCCAACAATGGCAAACATATTTCAGGAAAACAATAAAGGGATCCCCATACGTCCAACAAGCTTTCGGGAGCTCTGCGGGTGGGTTCGCTGCCCGGCTGCGTTTGCTGACTCCAGATGGTAGGCTTCCACTTTTCTCAGCAGCCCATTTAGATTTATAGCACTTTAAACCCAATCTGCATGATTCATTTGCTTCCGATTACGAAAGACAAAGGCAGTTTGTGCAGCGCACAACCTGAGCTATGTGACAGCTTTTTCTACTTTGGCTCTGCTCAACTGGTTGGTTCCTTCATTCAAATTAAAATAACCGAACTCAAGATAGCAGGAGCTGCTGAAGCAAAGCTGCTGCTCCATCTCTTAATTTTGCTTCTATCATTTGCTTTTCAGAAGTCCTGCAGGCCTGTAACAGACATGTTGCAGAGACCTCCTGTTGAACAACAGATGTTGAAAAGGAAGGGGCATAAAAAGAAGCTGTTAACTATTTCTTTAACTTTTAGGAGAGCAAGAACCTTCTGGCTTTATCTCTTCCTCACCAGGATATTAAATTGTAGCCCAGCTTTAAAAGCTTTGCCCCAAAATGTTTGGAAGTTGAAACATCTGCTTCCATCCTTTCTGTATGACACCCCATCCTGCGCGAGAGCTGGGAAGCTGGAAGCACCAGTTAAGCAAGGACTCCTAAAGACTTTGCACCTGGATTTTTTGTGGTTCTCCCACCTGCAGCCAGGCTATTGAGAAAACATCAAGGTTTGCATATCAGGTATGAAACGTGGTCAGAAACTGGTGGAAAGCTGGTCAGAATTTGTGACGAACCTAACAGATTGCGTGTAAATCACCTCTCTCTCCTTAAAACCAAGGGAAATATTTCAAAAACACTAGCCTTGTTCGAGCACAGCACAGCCATCTTGAAAACTGAACTGAGAGATTAAAATAATGCACTTGTCAAAAGTATAAAATCCAAATCAGAATTCTTGTGGATTTTTGTTTACAAAGTAAGTGAGCTCACTGTCTATTTCATCTTTATATTCCTTCTTCATTCAAGATTTCAATGCAGGAGTGTGTAAGGTCTTACGCTGTTACTGACAGTGTTTTAGAACTCAGGCAACTGAACTGCTCGACTAGGATGTTTCCACAGAAGACATTAATTGCTGTAAAATTCCCATCTGGATTTTTGTAAAAATCATGGATACGGATGAGCTTCATGTAAATATATTTGTGCTTAAAGAGGTATGCCCTAGGGTATTTCCTGAAATAGAAGTTTGCAAAAACAAACGTAATTCCCAGCAGTTAGGAGGCTCAGGAACTTTGAGGGTGTGCTTAAGGTACTGCAGATCAAGCAGAGTGAAAGTTTTAACTAAACTTTGAGACACAAATCTGACACGGATGGCTGGATCCAAAATAACTGGCTGGAAGCAACCGCAGCGTGGTAGCCGAGAGCAGAAGTACCTCATGATAAATCAGCAGACTATTATACCATCGCTGGCCTGCAACTTCACTACGAATAAAAGTGAAAAATGGTGTCTGAGAAAACACCACCAGGAACTTCCTTATCTGCTTCCTCAATTGCTCAGCCTCAGTGCATCAGGAGTGCTGATGTCATGCCTTTTTGTAGCTCCAGAACAACTAAAAGCAAGAGAAGAGCAAAATAGGCAAGAAAACAGGAACAGAAGACTAGGGCTGAAGGGTCAGACGACACAACAGACTTAACATCAAAAAAGAGAGACTGATGCGATAAGCAGGACATGAAGGACTTGGGAAGGGAGGCATGAACATTACTGCCTTCCCTCCTCTCCACCACCACCGAAAGAATTATCTGTCCATTCAAACGACAAATACAGCATTATGCATTTTGTAAGAGAAAAGGCATGAGAATTCACTCCAAACAGCCCACAGAGAAAACACATCCATCTTTAAGCAGGGGAAAAAAAAATTTCCTTCTCTTCGCATTTATCAGCAACATTAGCACATGAAACACAACCTAAAGCATTTTAATTGAAATAACATTACCTTTTGGAAGTCATCCGGCCAAATCAAGCAAACTGACCGTCACCGTGAGTCCTACAAGGCTAAGCAATGAAGGAGCCCCCAGGAAAGTAAGGAAAAGCTTCCCTTAAATTATGGTTCTATAACTGCTTCGAAGAAAGAAACCCACAGTAAATAAATGGTCGCGTTTTTCTTTTCCCCAAGCGGCTGCAAACTGAACAGATATTATTGCAAGTGGATGACGTTGCACCTGGAAGCACGCGAGTGCAGCTTGGAGTAATGATGCAGTGAAATGCTGACAGCAAAGTACACACCTTGGCATTGATATATGGGTCAAAGGGGCCGTACTTTTTGAGTTCTTTGATCTCAAGAGCATTCTACAAAAAGGAAGAGGAAAAAGAAAAAAAATGTGATAATGAAATGGGTGAGATATAGCAACAAAGCAATGGGTGACTCCCAAGGGGTGGAAATGACAGAACACAGCATCTTGTTCCAGTCAAAGCTATTAACTGCAGAAGCCATTCCAGCTGCCGATTCCTGTAACTTGAACCACTGCGCATTTCATTTACAAGACTCCAAACACAAGCAGCACAGGCCAGTCGGCTGACTCTTCCTCGTTTAAGAAGGTTCCTACTCAACAGACATTAATGAAACATTACCTGGAGGGATTACACTCAGCTTTTAGTCTTTTGCAAAGGTTTCTCCTACATCTGTCCTACTCAGAGCAGAACAGTTTACACTCAGGGCCCTCAGTCAATTCTTATCAGATTGGTTGTAAACTACACTTCTCAAATCTGTTTAAACAGACTGAATGCCTGCAGCTGTGCCTGAAGACATTATTAACCACAGCCCCAAACTGGAAAAACTATCAAAAACATTAAAACACACACTCTTAGTTATTTCTGCTCAGTCGAGGAGCTGTAGTAAATAACATTACCACCACATTTTTAATTTTGTGATGCTTTAGAGGCAACCCTTTGGCCTCGGAACAGCCTGATGCATCAAGTTAGCCACCTTATACTGAGGAACAGAACACTTAAGCATGGGGCTTTGGTCCCCACAAAGTGTGGCTGGAAGCAGGATTAGGACTTCTAAACCCATCTCCAAAGGGAGTTTTTGCTCCTCAGCTTCTGAAAAGTATGCTCTGCAGATCAAACTTACAGAGCAGAAACTCACAGTTCCCAGCTGCTCATCTTGACTTTGACAGATTTTGCTAAACTCGAGCCCACGGGTATCTGACCTACCTGTGAATTAACTGCTGAATGAATATACATTTTTAACTAAGGCAGACAAACTTCTTTTCGTTTACTCCTCTCCTCCTGGATGAAAACCCAAGTGGTTTAAGAGCTGATTCACGGGGACATTAGGTATTCCTGCCCCAGGAACCAAAGGCTATTGTAGCTTTTGCTGCCTGATTTGGATCTGTTACTGCATGTCTGCCCAAGCTCGCTCAGCCATAAGCAGTTCAGTAACACCGCTCAGCTGGCCTCACTCCGTAAACCACCTCCCTTATCCAGCTCTTAAACAAAAGAAATATTTGGGCCTTCCAGCAGTAGCATTTCAGAAGTTCCCTGGAATTGTAAGGTACCTGCTGACTTCCACGGGGAGGTTACACGGGAGCCAGCCCTCCAAAGCGGACACAGCAGCCGCTATACAGAACAGCCATCTCGTACAAATCGATCCCTCTGCATCCCAGACCAAAACCTATCAGCTTAACAAAGGGAAGAAACCCACCAGATTTTTTCTTCTTGCCTGAGAAAATAATTCTGAGATTAAGCTAGGGATTTATCTGGGGGCAAGTAGGGTTAAAATTATCTTGTAACTTACAAATTAGTTAACTGGAGCAAGTGCTAGAGACAAGCCAGGAGAACAGCTAAGAGAGCATGGCCAAACAAAGACTAAACAAAGCTGCTTTGATTAGTTCCCAAAGAAGGAGCCACTGTATCCTCTGACAGAACTAGAAACCTTCTCAGCTATCCAGCAACTGAAAGGAAAAACTACGGGTTAGTTTTAGAAGCCCAGTATGAAAGCAGGAGACCGCTTCCCACCTGTTGAGTAGTTCTTATATTTATGTATCTCTATGTAAACATATATATACACCTTACTCATTCAACTACCAGTTCAGAACTGGGGATATTTGCTTTAGGCAGTGCCCTTCTTACCCCATTAGCAAGTAGGACTTCATAACAATTGCTACTAGTTTGGGAAGGGTCAGGAGTCAGCTGAAGTAGTCTCTCTCCAAGGGAAGTGATTCAACAATATATTAAGAGAAAAATAGGCAGACCTGCTCATTCACTTTAGTATGCGAAGGTCCCTGGTGGATGAGGAGCTTCACTATGTCTGCATCTCCTTTCCAAGCTGCCAGGTGAAGAGGGTAACAGCCTTTACAGTCTGCTACGTTGGTTAGTGCATCATTCCTCAGCAGAACTTCCACCACATCCCTGCAAGAGAAGGACACTTGAGTCCATAAGATATTCAAGTCCTTGTTTCTCAGCTTAATTCTGCAGCAAGTAGAATATTTTATAAAAAGTTAATCTGAACAGGAGCATTTCAGACATCCTCTTGAAATATGAGTTTAAAGAGTTCCTATTCAAAGCTGCCCAAGGGAGAGAAAAGAAAAAAGGAAGACTGCTGAGATGAGCTCAGGAAAGATCTATGTTACCTTCATACTAACGGAGCTGAACAGGGACCAGAGTCATCCACAAGCCACTCTGGTGAAAAGTGAATTCCACCAGTGCGATAAAGATGAATAAGGATTTTAACTCTACTCAATTTCTCAGTATCTTAAGTAGCAACGAACATACAAGGCTTACCACGCTGAAGAATGGAGTTACTTAAAAATGTAATATACACGAAAGCAAATTTTAAGTGGTGCAGGCACAGCAACACGTTGGACACTGGACAGACTGCAGAGGACTGTTACTGGAGAAGCCACCTTCAATATCTTGTATCTTATCCAAATTGCTTGTAAATAAAAGGGTGGTTGAAAGCCTTGGAGTTTTGCCAAATTTTTGAAGAGATGTATGATCATACTGTGCAGCAGCCAATGCCTCTATAGCTTCACCGCACTGATGTTCTTCACTTCGTGGCCTGAAGATGGTGTCGTGCTGCACCATCACCACATTTTTAGTGGAAACGGCGTTAGACTGGTGAATGAATTACACAAAAACAGTAGCTTGTAAAGCACACAGTATTCCCTATGATCAAAGGCATGATAAGGTGACTCACTTATGACCATTCAAAGCAGCATGGTGCAGTGGAGTGTATCCAGTACTGTCAACGCAGTTCACATTTGGCCCTCTCCAGATGCTGCAAGACAAAACGTACAGGGAACACTTAGGCATACACCAAACAGATGGACAGCCGGCAAGGACAAGTTTCGGCAGAGTTCTCACACCAGTTTGGTTATCTGGAAGCAAACCAGTGGCTGGACAGCTGTGGTTAGGAGCAGTAATACAGAGAACAGACCGCACAGCACTGCGTCGAGCAGAGGGGTTAGTGTCACACAGCTGGTACAGGGATTCACTACTCGATACTTTATCAGACTATCCTGGTACTAGAGCAGAGCTCCCACATTCATCTGCTACTAGACATCTTTCAGCTATATATGTGCTTGCCAAAAAGCATCTTCAGAGAAACATGTGTCTATTAAAGTTAACCACAAGAGACACTAAACCATCAACCCGCTGCTAATTCACACCCCTCTGAAGAATTTTGATGGGTTTGGGAAACCCTCTTGCCTCCATGCCAAGAGTCACTGGGGTGTAAGTCAAAGACTGTGGGATACAGAGCCTGCTCTTGGTCACCAGCATGATTCCCCGCTGGCTTCTTGCTGTCCAAAAACCATTTCCATCTGACAGCTATTGGCAGGCTATATGAAAGAGTAGGTGGTCTCCGAGCACTCCTGCGAATATTGTTAACTTCCTTCCCTCGTTCAGAAGCCGAACACCAAGGATTTAAGGATTAACCCTGTAGAGGATTAATCTTCCCTCTAACCCCTGCAAGGTGTCCTATTTAAAACAGTGGAGAAGGACATGTGTAAGAAGCTGGCACTGCTCTTAAGCTTGCTGTTAAAGGAGTTTGGTTTCTACAGCCACCCCTCACCAGTACTACCACCCTCTCCCAGAAAGGGCACGTGAACGCAAATCAGTACGTTCTTATAAGCAAATTGAAACCGTTCCCCTTTCCTGAAGGCAGCCCTCTCTGTTACAACCCATCATTCCTTGTATGCTGGCCTGTTTTTAAGCTTAATACTTTCAAGAATTATTAAGGATTTATTATAAGCCTGAACAATCACTCTTTTGCTAATACAGTACATTTTCCTGCTTGGTTTTCTTTAAGTAGGGGTAGAACTTAACAGCACCCTCTAATCCCCAGTTTAATTGGTTTAAAATAAAGTCAACTGTTGCTTTTTATGAAGTCGGCCTTTCCTGATCATTTCGTTTCCTCCCCAGCATGTAATTGCTACAACTCGTTGTATGATACAGAGGCAGCCCGAGCAGTAACTAGGTTTTCTAAAATAACAGCCATTACTAGAGGGCTCCTAGCCAGAAAAAACTCTATAGCACAGTGTAAAAAAGCAGCAGGAAAGGCACCAAACCAACAGGAATCTTGTGCGGACCAAGTCAAAATTCAGAAGCAAACCAAGAGCAACGCTTACTCTCGAGCACATTTCAGGTGGGATTCAGGAGCACGCTCTGAAATGGAAAGTCTCTCCCCTCCGAGTGACTCCTGATCCGGCAGAGCATTATAAAAAGCTTTGCAGTCCTGAGACAGACACAACCTCCCCTAGAGGAGAGGCAGCTAAAGGGAAACTTTATCCAAGAGGACAGGGAAATAAGCCACAAAATCCAATTTGCAAAGGATCAGAAGGCTTATCCAGAGGCATTCCCGAACACCACACACCATCCTGCGCTTCAGAAGGAAACGGCAAACCAATACGTTCACACAATGCCTTTCAAGCACCACTCTCATCATTTTCAGGATGATGACTTAAACTACATCCAGAAGATATGTGAGACACCAAAAAAACCCGCTCAGATTGAACCCAGGAGATGCCCTGCCCCATCCAGCTGCCACAGGCCTGAAGCACGAAGGGGACCCGAGTAATTCCGAGGCTCTGGTTTATTTTTGGCAGTGGGCTCATGCAGTGTGGTTGCCCAAATAATTTATTGCTGGATTTAAAGTGGCAATTAATGGTTAAAACTAGTGCCAGAAAGATTTATGGTAGTCTAGTTATAAATACTGCGCCTGCCCATCCCCTTGCACAGGCTGCTAACCTGACCAAAGCCAGAGAGTCCAGTGGTTTTACATAATAAACAGAGCTGTGTTTTGATGCTGAGCTCAAAAAGCTTTGAGTCGTACATATGAAAAACCAGCAGCATTTAGTACAAATATTTCTTTCAGCCAAAGTTATGAAGTAAGGGAAACCAAGGTTAGTGGTGTAACAGGCATAAAAAACAAGTCACTTGCTCGAAGTGATCCGCCCAAGGCCAGGGACTGGAGCCCAGGATATCCGTCTCCACCAGAACATGGTCTCCCAGTGAGAAAATACACTTCCATAAACTTCCTTAGAAGTTTTCTGGTTTAATGCTTTAGAGCCAAACGCAAAGTTCACTTAAGGGACTCAGAGGAAGAGAAAAGTTGGAGTCCAAGATGGAGCTGGTTCAAGTGTGAGCACTGGGTACTGCAGAAATCAACCGCTAAGATTTTAAGATATTTAAAAGAAAAAAAAAAGTCTGCTGTGTCCTTTCCTCCCCCTTGCCCTTTTATTCTTGCAAAGAAAGAAAGCTTTTATCAAAGAGAGGTCAAATCACCCAGAAGTTCAGAGTGAAATGATCCAAGAACTATTTATATTTAGATGTGAGGACTGCAATGAAGTGTCAGTCTCTTCCCTCCTCTTCCTCTCCAGCTCTGCTAGGGACGCCATACAGTTCTCCTGACTTAACAGAAACCAAATCTTTCGTCCCATTTTTATTTATGCAAGGCATAGCGTTAAAGCCTTGCATACACTAAGATAAGATCCCAAGCTCCTCATGTTAGATCTAAACAAGGAAAATAACTCCACTACGGCTCACAGAAACCAGAAGTTGCAATAACACTAGCATGGGACTGTCACTTCTGAAAGACGCCGCCATTCCCCCTGAGCACTATCTGCAGTGCCTCGGTGCATCTCATCTGACATCTCGGGCAAAATCTGTAGGAGCTGTGGCAGAACTACTGGAAACAAAACCCGGGCTCTGAACTAAACCATTAGGAAAACACCCTCACACCACTTTGGGGAGGAGGTGGGTACTCTGGGATTAAAATTAGATCTTCTGAAGTGAGGAGTTTAACAGGTCATTTCAGGCCAGACAGGGAAATTTAAAGAGGTTTAAGTCAACAGGAACAACGCGGCAAGACTTTGAGGTGTCAGGCTCATGGGTACACGGAGCCCCGTTCAGCCATCCCCCCTCTGGGAACTCTTATCGGACAAACACTGAGTAGTGTCTGACTCCTCTTGGTTCAGCCCAGTACGGGCACGTTTCACAGCACAGAGAACAATAAAAATCATACATTAAGAATCAAGTAAGTGGGTTTTAAGGAGACACAAAAATCACTGCAGGAAAATGATGAGTAGGCAGGAGCTAGGCAGGCTCCATCCCTTTCAGAGGGGTTTCCCCTTCAAGTCGCCAACCTCCTGCTGTGCTAAGGCACAGATGCTCACGTCACGGCCCAGGGCTCACATCTCCACCTAGATTATGTTACCTCCAATGCCTTGCAGATGAGACATGAAATGAGAAAGAGATGAGGACTTATTTAGACACTGTGAGATCATTCAGTGGTAGAAGCCTGAATCATTTAATCTTAACAATACCTACTTACAGACCTGTTGCCCTGATTTTACAGGGCAAAGGGGAAGTAATTCAAAACAGGGCAGTATAAACATTGCCTTTGGCAAAAATAGACAAGACAGAACAAAAAGCAGAAAACCCTAATGCCAAACCACTGCGATACTCTTCAAGCCTTGCAAGCTGGGGTGTAGATGACAACTCTGGAAGCCACGAGGGCTTTACTCCCTGCTGTGCTACGTAGCCTCAGGAAAAGCTCTACTTCCAGACCTCAGTTTTCCCATCTGTAAAATGGAAATACAGCATTGAGAGAAGCAGAGCACAAAGCCAAGTACTATCAATGTACAGTGTGACTTTGGGCTGTTTCTGATTAAACAGAAAAACAGATCCCAGCACAGGAAGGAGAATGCTGTGAATACAAGCTCCAATAAAGCTCAGAGAAGGTCTGGAGCCAATTCGACTACCACCACTGTTTGCTTGCTTTTCTCCCCGATCCCCAAAAACCCTTTTAGGTGAAAGAGTGGGGTTGCTCTTACATTAGCAGTCTCCATTATGAAAAGCAAACTTCTCAAACGATTACCTAGATTTCACCTCCCTTTTGCTGCACCAGGGAAGGATTCTAACAACATTTCTGGTATATCTGTTTAAGGCAGTTAAGACTGAACAGTAAGGACATAAGAAAACCCCCGAAAATTGCAAAATCTGCTCTGCTTAAACTAATTCTTGTGCTCAGTTTTCTCTTGCTCCATGATTCAACAAGTGCTGTAGCTTTTTAAATAAAGCTTCCTGTTTGTAAAAATTGCTGAATAAAGCACATTGCTTTAGGTCATGATAAAACCCAATAGTTCCTTTAAACAAGACCATATTTGTCCTCTTGCTTTTCCATTTATTTCTTCCTGGACTGTGGTAACTTTACTCACAAAAATCGTCTGGGGCAGTGGACTAGAGCAAAGGCCAAGCCACCTAAAGAACAATCCAGCGTTTTCAAGTCAAAGATGAGCCTTCAGAGCCGAGTTATAGTCTCACTTGTATGCATTACAGAAGTACCCAGAGACATCAGGCCCGGTACTCTTACGTGCACAGATCAGACAGCAGAGGCCATTGCTACCCCGTGTATTTGCGTACTCAACACAAAGACAAAAGGGACAAACAAGTTCTGGTAACGAATGGTGTCCCTCAGGGGTCGTACTGTTTAACATTTTGATCGATGCGGTGGAGCGGGATCGCGTCCACCCTCAGAAGTTTGCAGATCACACCAAGCTGGGCGGTGCAGTTGACACGCCAGAAGGACGGGATGTCATCCAGAGAGACCTGGACAAGCTGGAGAGGTGGGTCTGTGAGAACCTCCTGAAGTTCAGCAAGGCCAAGTGCAAGGTCCTGCTCCTGGGCTGGGGCCGCGCCCGCTACCAACCCAGGCTGGGGGATGGAGGGATGGGGAGCAGCCCTGCAGAGGAGGACTTGGGGGTGCTGGGGGATGAAAAGCTGGACAGGAGCCAACAATGTGCTGTTGCAGCCCAGAAGCCGGCCGTGCCCTGGGCTGCATCCCCGGCAGCGCGGGCAGCAGGGCGAGGGAGGGGGTCCTGCCCCTCTGCCCTGCTCTGTGAGACCCCCCCGCAGCGCCGCCTCCAGCTCGGGGCTCCTCAGTGTGGGACAGACACGGGGCTGTTGGAGCGGGGCCAGAGGGGGCACAGAAATGCTCCGGGGGCTGGAGCCCCCCTGCTGCGAGGCCGGGCTGGGAGAGCTGGGGTTGTTCAGCCGGAGAAGAGAAGGCTGCGGGGACACCTCATTGTGGCCTCCCAGTGCTTAAAGGAGACTATAGGAAGGAGGAGGGCGACCTCTTCAGCAAGGGCTGCTGTGACAGGACAAGGGGTGATGGTTTTAAACTAAAGGAGGGGAGATTTAGACTGGATGTAAGGAACAAATTTTTTACAATGAGGGTTGTGAAACCCTGGAACAGGCTGCCCAGAGAGGTGGTGGATGCCCCATCCCTGGAAACACTCAAGGTCGGGCTGGACGGGGCTCTGAGCAACCTGATCTAGTTGAAGATGTCCCTGCTCACTGCAGGGGCGCTGGACTCGATGGCCTCTAAGCATCCATCCAACCCAAACCGTTCTATGATTCTATGAAACAATATTAGTACTATCTCTCCTTTAGATACAAGAAACAATCAGTGCACATGAGTGGCTTAGCCCAAGGTCACAAAGGAAGTTTAAAGTAGCTGAGAACTGGTCCCAGATGTTTGGAGACTTAGTTCAATGCCCTAGAGACAGAGTGTCATGAGGGCAGTTAAGGCTGGAGGCAGATTAACTCCTAGTCCATTGCCCGGAGTACATTACAAGCAAGTCAATACGCATCTCAGCTATTAATATCCATACAGCTGCGAGATTCTTGCAGTGCTAACACAACCCACTTTTGGTATTTCCTGCTTATAGACTGGTAATACAAACAACTCAAATGCTTTGTGCAAGGCTTTAGGTTTAGAAAGTGCAATTAAACATTTATGTAGAGCGAGAAAGGCAGCGCTGCGCCCATCTCACCAACGGGAAGGCATCGTAGGGCTCACGACGGAGCTGCGACCCCTTTTCTTGTGTGCCTCAGCCACTAGATAATACAATAGCCTTTCCAGAAATAAATTGCTGATGCAAGACCAGAGAAGATTAAAGCAGAGTATTCCTGGGGCAGGGGAGAACATGGCTAGATCCCAAGTAATACTTTCTCAGCCCCTCTTGGCAGGCTTCGGGGAAGACCGCGGAGAGCAACCCGGTTAGATTCCAGCTATTGGAGAGGCTGCAAAGGAAGCCAAAGCGGTGATCTTTGGCTTCTGCGCTCCTCAACTTCTTTGTCCAGATTCTTCTTTGCTATAAAGAAAGCAGTTGGGATGATTGCTCCCACCCAGAACTCCTTGGCTGCCTTCTTCCTATACTCTTGTCCACACTATCATCATCTTCTGCCTTTCCCATCACCCTTTTTTCTCTGTTCAGCAGATTCCTTCCAAACTTGACTCCTCCACCCAAACTGAGGGACATACACTCTATGCATCTGCCTAGTCTGTTCTGCTCAGGCCTGAAGACTTTTTACAGCACCTGGCTCAACGAGAGCTGAATTTTGACGGCTGCTTTCAGCTTATCACAGAACACCTGACAAAAAACAACCAGTTTCTGCCCTCATTGCTATTTTCCACTAACTGCAGCAGAGTTAGCTCTAAAAGCACAATATTTAAGAGCATCGTCATTTTACAGCTGCAGCATCTTATCAGTTGCAAAAACAAATTCAGACATACTACAGAAAATGTGGGTGGCCATTTAATATAGAGGATAATTATATAATGCTTTGCAAAGAATCCAGCCGTGCAGTGGTCTCACTTCACATTCCAGTCCTATGCGGGAAGCATTTGTTTTATATAAAATTCTCCCAACATTACTGCCTCCATTTTTTCTATTGGAAAAAATAAAACACAGTAATTCACATTTAGCACTTCAAACACGATGATGCTGCCAAGCATTTTACAACCCAATACAGTAATTACCTTCTACCTGATGGAGAAGAGCTCTGTTAAGGCCAAGTGGCCACCAAGGGAGAGGCACAGATTGTTTTTGTTGGATTTCTTGTTTCAGTTTGGTTGTTGGGTTTGATTTCTTTTTTTCACATCAATTCAGAACAAAATTGTCTTCTTGACTGACAAGGCTAAAATGCAACTTCATGTGCTTAAATGAAAGGGAAGAAGCTGAATGATGTGAGCTAATACTACACATGTGCTTTCTCAAGTGCCTCTAGACTTGGGAAAAACACACGCAAGAATTGTCAGCGAGGATGGTATCCATAGATCACACAGCCTGCAAGACCTCAGGAGAGCTGAAGCTCTCAACCAGCTTTTCATGCTGAAAAAAGCAGGGAAGTTAGGGCAGAGCATATTCCCAAAGCTGTCGGGAGAAGTGAGGAAAATCCTTCACACCGCAAGCTGTAAGTTACATTGATAAACCTTGATGGCAAAACGAATCGGAAAAGGATTACAGAGCTCGAATGACTACGGATAAATTAAAGAGCAGATCTGGACTTACAGGGCTGCCAGCCCTCAGACCACAGACACTGCGTACAGGCAGCTGAGTATGTCATCTGAAACTGGCTACGAGGTATTACTGCCCATGTTTCCTCCTGCTGGAGCTCACCGTGTCCTCACTGTTGTGCTTAAAAATCTAAAATTACAGGAAATGGGAGACCACTGACCCCACGCGCAAGAATTAACACACCGATGAGTACAGCACTGCCCAGCTGCTACAGCATCAGCACAGATTTACACGCTGCTTTTAATACCTCCCCCTTCCAGAAAGCACCTATGGTGTGTGAAAAATCACCACTGAAATGCCCTTAGTTCTGGGCTGCAAAGCAGAAATTTTCCTGGCAATTAACACACAGGAGCAGGAAAGCAACACCTATAAGGAAAGAACATTGGGATCATAAACATCTGTGCAAAGCATCCAGTTTTCAAACATGAAAAGAACAAAACCGCCAGAGCAGGAAAATTGATCCTACTGGGATTTGAACACACCATTCCAGGAAATCTGGATACTTGAGACACGGTGCACAGGTTAAAGTCAAAGTTAAGGGGCACATGCATTAAACGTGCAGCCACTTAGACTGCCAAACCTAGACACAGGAGACTGGTAAGCATCATTCCTAAGCCGACAAAGCATGCTAACTCCAGGCTCCTTCCACAACGGGAGAGGTATGCCAACGTCTCTGCAGAGGAGACGCTGTTAATGTGGCGATGACTCACTTCTTGCGATCAGCGGAAGCCTCGATCTTGCAGCTACGGGATTAATGTTGTGTCAGCCCATGCAAAGCAGGACTAAACAGCAGAGGTAACAAAGCTGTTTTCAGAGATTCACAAGGCAGCGATACAAGATCTTACTGTCTCTATTTTTCCACATTGTCGGAACATACCTTCTTTCCTTACAGAAATGCAGGCAGAGCTGAGTCAGGCAGTCAATCTATCAAGGAACGACAATTGTGTTTCCAATTAGAGCAAACAGGTGAAGACATGCAGTATATACATTGCAAAGAAGAATGCAGTGCCTGCTGGAGGTGTTTTTTCCCCACTCTGAATTGCAGGCAGCTCTTTCCAGAAAATTCCTTTCAAGCACATGAAGAAGAATATGGTTTCCCAGTGCGTGCGTTTCTTTGCACAAATACCTGACAAATCTTGAAAACTAAACTCGGTGGAAGCCTGGTGAAAGCGTGACGTTGCAGAATAAAAAGATCATCTTGAACAGACAGTGTCCTCACCCAAGAGCAATTTCCAGATTTATGGACATGTTCATAGGGAGAATTTGTTTATTTTGCAGCTATATTTGTGTATTGAGTAAGTTTTATGGGAGTAGTAAGTGTTTTCAACAGCTGTATCCACAAAACTCCCTTTAATTCTCACACAGGGGTCTGTTTGCATATGACAAACAGCTCTACAAGGCAGGGTACATTTTCATCTCATCTAGTGGCTGCAGTATCAACTCACACTTGCCAGTGGACTTTGTTTCAAGAGATTTTGGATCAAGTTTAGATCAGGATCTTTGTGAAGTACTCGACAGTACTTCAGCAAATCTTAACCACGCAACTGCAGCTTTGAATGGAAACCAACACCTAAACTTTCCTGGCACCCAAGTTTTGAAGAAGGACAGTTAAGTGAGAATACGAGACTAGAACTTAATCATCACATCAAACATGAAAATTCATGGATATTTACATAAACCAAAGAGAACAGGACAGCAAATCTCCCATCTCAGCTAGTTCTCTGGTAGGAAAGAGGACGTGGCTGGAAGGATAAACCACAGCACAGCTCTGTAATGTTACAATAACAAAGAAAAATCGGGTGAGCTTTTACTGGAACGACTTCTGGATCTCCTACATGCATCTGGATTTCTTTCCTTTCAAAATTTTGACCAAAAGAAGTAGGTTTGGCACATGAGAAAAACAACTTCCTCTAGAGTGATGCCGTCACACAACCCTGTTTACACAGGGGGATGCAGAGCTGAAGTTTCCCAAGAAAGGGGAATCCATGTGTTTTGAGGGAGTGACGGTGGGAATACCTCTTTGACAAATACAGCAGAAGAAACAAACCACCTCCATATGCATGCACCAACAACGACAGCAGCGGGGGGACCACTGACCGAGTCCTCAAGGAGCCAGCACGGCCATTCGACTCCAAACGTGCACGGCAGCATCCATCTGCACCGGGGCCGTTGCCGGATTTTGGCCCCCGTCCCACTTGGTTCCTCTCCTCTTGCTCTCCAGGGACCGCTTCAATCCTCGCACAAGCAAAAACGCGGTTCTGCTGCTATTTAACTGGTGACCTGGTGACTGCACCTCCCCCAAACCACTACACACACCCTACAGATCAACTTGCTAATAACATCCAACCACTTGGAGGAGAGGCTGAAAAGCATTTTTTCTGAAATTCTCCTGGGCTTTTTTTTACTCCAAGTAAAATAAGTGACTCTTCAGTGCCCACCATCACACAGAAATGCTGCATATTTCCTACCCTGGGACACATCTACCCCAACTGCAAAAAAATAATCCAAAGACACTCTTCCATGCACCAGAAGGAGTAAGGCACATGCCTGTGGGAACTACTGGACTTCCGATTTATCTTCTATAAAGCTTAACAGAGACACATAGACAACGCAGTGAACCACTCAAACAGTGAAAGAATAGCTTAGGATTATGGCTAAGATCACATTTAAGGCTAAATTTTATCCCTACCCTTCCCTGTAGTAGAGTACTTTGAATTACTAAGGCTGCTAAACTGAGACCAAACATACAGGACATACAGATTGAAGGACTTATGCTATTGCACTAAATGAAACATGCATGGAAGGGACGTGTAGAAGAGACAAGCCTTCAGCTATTTCAAGTCCCAGTACACCTTCCCTTTCCTCTACAGCATCAGGACCACAACAAGCAGCTTCATGCCAACCCACCTTGGAAGCCTCAGGGCTTATTCTTCAGCACTTGCCAATTATTTGGCAATGCCAGCTTTGCATATGTGTGGCACAAAAGCTAGAGCTAAATTTAAGAGGACAAAGCCCAACCCCTTCCCTATATCCCACCAGACAAACTAGAGCCGAAGACAGTTTAACAAGGTAAGTTTTCCTCAAAGTCACAGGATCAGGAGCTAAAGTATACGATGCCAGAATGGATGGGGAAAAGTGGGGACTTTAAGGGCAGGACACGTGAAAATGACCCAGCCGACATTGCACAACAGCCCAGCCGGAGAGCTGCCTGAGCTCCAAGCTCTCAGACACTTGCTCTCAAGGTAGAGACAAAGGATTCAGGTGAAAATGCTCAGGTTCAGTCGGCTGACACACAGCGGCAGCCAGTGACCGTGCCCAGCCCTCTGCACAGGCACAGGGCGAGACCCCAAGCTCCCACCCCTCAAGAGCTTCCATTTTGCCAACTCATTTTCAGTGTGAAGCAATAGTTACGAACAAAGATCGCTAACAGCTCCAGCCTCATTGCCCAACACCGACAGGCAGTTCAGCCAGCCTAAGGATAGCAGCGTGCTGTGAAAAAGTCAGCATTTCAACAAAGCAGGGCAACACCGTGCAGCAACTGATCCTCTCATAAGCCAAATCGTTCCTTCTCCTGATGAATAGCGCAGAACCGCTCCTTACTGAGTGCAGCGACCGGCTAAGGAGGCAGCAGGAAAGCTGCACAAGTGACAGCGACCCCGTGAAGGACCGGTTCAGGAACTGCAAGAGGCAAAAGGTAAGCTCACCTCTCTCTCAAAACCAGCCTACCAACTCCCACTCCCCATTTCCAGGAGGAGGTTGTTTCAGGTCGGCACAAGACAACCTCTGGGCTTGCAGGCTCACACCGTAAAGGAACAAGATAGGGTTGGCATTGCTAATAGAAAAGCATCCATCCAAGCTAATATTCCCCACTAGCAAGAGGACAGCCCTAGCCTTACAGATGGCTCCTGGCAGTGGGAATGCATTTCTTTAACCTTAATGTATGGTGGGGGGGTAACAGTGGGCTCTGTCACCTGCATTATGCAATGGGAGACAGAAAGGATGGGTCACACGTGCATGTGATGCTACATCAAAGAATCCCTCAGAGCAGGAGGCAAAATAAATAGCTGCAGGAGAAGGAAAAAAAACAGGTCTGGTTTGAGTGCATATGCTGCCCTTTATTCTTAAAAGCATTACAGACACTCGCTCTCTGCAATCTGCTCCCATTACGGGAGCATTTCCAGCTGATTACATGCAATGGAGCAGAGTTCACCTACAACACGGGCTCTACATGCTGGCACTGACTACTGGGGCCAGATCTAAACAAAGCTTTCCTGAAAGAAGTGCAAAAAATTTCAGTCATCAAGACAGAGAAAGCCAAGCAGTGTCTCCAGGGGAGAGTGGCCAGGAGCTTTGGTTTCTGATGTGTTTGGTGTCAGGGGCTTCCCCCTCTCCACACACGGGCCAAGGGCAGCATGTTGGTAGGGGAAGAGAAGGGAAAATGGGAAGGCAATATCAAAGTGGCATCACCCACTGGTCCTTCACATTTTCAGCTCACAAACACTACCATGCCCGACAACTTCGGCACTTAGTGCAACTGAAGACAAAGCTCAGAAGAGGTGAGGAAATTTCAGAAGGAAAGAGAAGGGAAAACGCTCACTGGAGTAATTTTAAAAAGAGTTTGAATTTAGCTTCTAACCCACAAAACCGACTGCGAGAGGCATTCTCCACTAGTACCTCAATAGCGGCATCCTCAGACTGGAGTGCCTGCACTCATCAGGGAGCAAGCCCTGACCACCCAACACACAGATGTAGGATTTTACATGAAGTTGGAAAAGCTGCCTTGCTTTTTCGAGGTGAGGAACCGACCTCTAAGAGGACAGAAATTGCACATTTGCAAAATGCTTTCAAACCTCTTAATGAGATTTACTAAATATCAATTTTGCAGCGAATTCTCCTCTTTTGCATCTGACTAAATGGGGTTTGAAGGAATATGAGCAAAAGGAAGCAAAACATTCCTGCAGAAATTCAATAAACTGAGCAGCATTATGAAAGTCATATAAAACAGCCTGGAGCTGACAATATCACAGAACTGCGAACTGGAACTAGCAGCATTGCTAAGGTAAGCACTCCTCACTCTTCATTTGAAGCTGTTTCCACAGTTTCTTTCTACTGTTTCCACAGTGCTAGAGAAGATGCAACCAAGTGGGAGAAAACATAGTATTTAAAAAAAATTAGATGCAGACACAATTAGCCGGACACATCCAGAGGGTGCAGGCTCCCGAGTTGTGCTGAAGCACAATCCCTTAGAAAGGTGCAAAGCTTTCCCTTCCCCTTCCCTCCCCCAGCACTTCCAGAGAAATGGAAGCAAGCTGCCTGGGCAACCACAAATTCCTAATCAAAAAATACCAAGCATCTCACACTGCAGCACTGAGCTGGCTACAGCTGGCAACCTCGCACTGAATCTTCCCTCCCCCTTTTCTTTTGTGAGATGATTTAACAAGCTACAGAATCCCAAGAGACACGACAAGCAAACGGGAATAGAGCATCGTGTCTTGAACTGTACATGTCCATCTGCACTGTTCCCTTTTGACAGGCACACAAAAGGTCCGAGCTTGGAGTAAAAACGTCGCCAAAGGAACCTGTGCAAAAAAATTCTGGCAGGGTCTATTTCATTCCCGCTGCCTGTCCTTCCCCCTGCACGGGGAGAATTGATGCACCAGTTAAGTGTCTTGGGATGGCAGAAAATGTGTCGCCCTCTGCTAGCTGTCTGCTCTGCAAAACAGCTGCATGTTCATTGTCAGATGAGATCAACAGGATTAGAGCAAGTCAAGTTACTATTGTTTTCCAGCACCCATGGCGATCTGATCCAAAACGCATCTCGGTGGGAATCTGGGATTTCTAGCAGGGAGCCTTCACCTTTTGTTTATGCTTCTAGGTGCGTACTTTAAACATGGACACCCTCCTCCTGGTTAAGTCTTAGATACGCTCTATAGAGAAAATAAATACACCTCCAACTCTTCCCCCATCTCTCAGTGCCAGACAGACTGCTCGGATATCTGCCCCCTCCCTGCTCCAGCCCATGACAGCCAAGCTCAGATGCTCCGTTTGGTCACCGTGCCCTCCAGCCCAGGCAAAGCTGTCCCCACTTCACGCTTATCATCGTGAAACCATGCCAGTCTGCTCATTTGCACAGCAAAGCAGGTTCTTCCTTTTGAGACTGCTTGCTGCCAAGGACTGATGCCCGAAACACTGAGCAGTGGCGCTTGTGTCTGACCTGGAGCAGACGAGAAACAGGTAAATAGGCCAAGTAAAGCAGAGCCAGGGAAACAAAGACTCGGAGACTGAATTACCCCTTCCCTACATCAATTAAAAAGCAAATGCAATTATTTTGTACCAATAACTGCGTCCAGAGTGCACTTTTGCCTTAGGGAGACTAAAAGCACAAATGAGACGGGGGCTCACACAACATCCTATTTCCCCTGTGACATTGCCAAGATCGGTGACGTGACGGCTTTGAATTTCTGCTGGCATTGAAGTGCTGAATTGTTCAGACAGACAGGGAGAGGGCACTGCACATGCAGGGAGAGACCCCGCACGCCTTCGGGAGAGCCTTGCAGGGCACCAATCCCAGTCCATCAAGACAAGCAGGGAGAAATGTTAAGCTTAAGTAAAAAGGAAATTAGTCGCTCTGATAATGAAGACCAAGTGCAATGGGATGGGAGAAGAGGCCCTCAAGGAAGGGAACACGGGACTGGAGAATTAAGAGCTGCCACAAAGCTTCCACTTAAGCATTTGGAGCAGACTTTGTCCTTCAACACAACCCACATCAGCAGTCAAGCCATTCCACCCACAAAGCTCCATTTAAGCATGTATCAAATCCCAGCACTCCGGCTTAATCAGGAGTCCCTGAAGGCTACAGAAAGACAGGGCTGAGCAAGAAATTAACTGGCAACAATGTGGGACACAAACAAGGCAACTACATACCACGGCACTGACTCCAGACGACATTCTTGCTTGGTGAGCTTTTTAATGGACACCCAAAATGCAATTAACAGGGAGACGAGAGCGCAGACAGTAAGGGTAAGAGGGCAAATGGAAGAGTGACCCCGCCGTGGCTCGGATGGGAACACTGAGGACATACCTGAGCGGTCACGTTAACGGAGCGCTGCGATAAGCTCCTCCTCGTTCTTGGCACGCGTCAAGCACACAAAGAAAGCATCAACTTAAGACAAGACAACACAGTTCTTAAGAAAGCTTAAGAAAAGTAGGATGGAAATTAAAAAGGACATCCTTTGACTCTAGAAGCATCTGTGAAATCTGTCCTGTTAGAAAGCATGCATGAGAGTGAATGGCCAAGGCAGTAAATTATTCCCGGATCTTGAGACGGCTCCTGTAAAGTTGTCATTACTTGTCTATGCTATCTGTAGAACAGAGATAAGGTTAGAGCTGAAAAATATGAGTGTGTAAGTCAGCCAGCCAAACGATACGTATTAAATGCTAAGGTCCCTTTCCCGCTAAGCGCTTGAGAAGAGCTGTGGGGAAGGCCAGAAGGGCAGGTACCGCTTCTCGGGAGCTGGCAGAGACATCTGTTGACATCCCTAACACTGGTAAACCGAATAAATAAGGGCACAGGCAGCAAAGCGAGCTCTTTCCCACACATTTCACTGTACACCTTAAGCTTCCAGTTCTGTTTTTATCCACCTGTCAGATTTGATTTTGCCAAAGACGACAAGCCAGCCGCAGACAGCTTTTTTTTTTCCCCTCTCCCTCACCAGGAAAAAAACCCCACATTTTCTCTGGGGAACACACACAACATAAGATAGTACGCTTCGAACTCCTTAAAATATTTCTGCCCACTTATTTGAAAGCATACAAAAACAGTTCTGGGCATTTTCTCTGTTAAATACAGTTCTCCCAGCCAGCAGCTGCTTTTGGTGGCAGAGCCTTTCCAAGCCTAACATTTTTAATGTACAGGAGGAATGTATATATGCAAGTCAGACTACTAAATTATAAACTCATGCAGGAATAAAACTCTCCATTACCTCAACAATTTCAGGGTCATTGCAACTCTATCCCAGCAAATAATTACATCTTGGCTGTAACAGCTTATACCCATATGACTACCAGGATCCTAAGGCATTTCAGATGGCTTCAAAAGCTTAGCCACCACTGACAGCTTCTGACATGGAAAGCACAAACTCGCTTTTCTCAGAGAGCCGCTCTGCATAGCTGTCTTGAAGCAGCACTGAAGACCATTAAATTGTACCCAACTTTCCTGCGGAGTTTAGAATAAAAAGCATAAGCCAAGCATGAGTGAGTTGTAGAGAAAACCAGAATCTTTAATTACCTGAAACTGAGATTATGTCAGAGACAGAAAACTCAAGTCTTGTGAAACAGTTACGGTCAACGCACAAGAAAAAAACACAACCCAACTAACTATATATTTATGCACACACAACTGAAATGCGACATTTAACATTCAAACTTTACTTCAAGATTTAAATTTCTTCTAATTGTTAACTCTGCCTCAAAAGCCGACATTCACCCCATTTATCTTTGCATCTGAAAGACTCGTTCCAGATGATGCCAACAAACAAGCCGGCAGCAGAGCCCGCGCTGCACCGCCCCGCACTTCTGGACACGGGAAACCGTTAAAGCGTAATGAGAGTAGCCTGGGTTAGAGACATCGCATTCACAAGGATGAAACGCCGGGCACTATAATTGTGGCAAGAATAAGAGGAAGACCAAAGCAAACAGCGTCTTGCTTCTCTTCCAAGTCATTCTGAAGTCATACTTTGAATCTATAGCATCTTTGGGCTCTCATTTCTAGGCTTGACAGGAAAGCTGGGCTGGACTCTACAGCAGCTCCCCCGCAGCTGAGCGGTTTCCAGCACTAACCTCAGCAGAGACACCGAACACCACATTCAGATGACGTCCTTCAAGCCAGATGATCAGAAAGACACCAGTTCGGGTTTTTTAACCAATGCTCTTTTTAAGTCTTTATTTTCATTGAAAAGGAATGTCAAGGACACATCCTGTTTCACTCTTTGTGAAATAATTCCCGTTGAGGTTCAAGGAAATATTTCCGAACTGCCAAATCCAGCACTAATTATGCATGTCCTCCAAGTTCTCTGTGTTTTCAGTTGTTTCTAACTCAATGAAGATGAGCCATAGGAGTTCAGACATACGGCTTCAGACTCCACCAGGCTGAAATGAGGCTGTAAAGAGAGCCCAATGTCACAAGCGGAACGCAAGTAATTTTAAATCACGCAAACGTAGTTACTAACAACGCCCCGAGACAACCAGAAGTCATCCACAGGGGATCACAGGACGAATCGAGGTCATTTAAACGTCTCTTACATGATGGGCAACACTTCATCAGACTTAACACCGTGCAGTGAGAAACCGTGGCTTGAAAAAACACTGGAAAGAAGTACTAGCAAAAAACCTGAAGTCCACTGGACATATAGTCCCTTCTTTAAGTCATCTGATGGACGTCACAATCCTTGCAACAGAACCAAGACCAGAACAGAAAGCTTTGAAGTCTCCAGAGTTCAAGGCTTTATCATAATCCTGTTCCTGCTTCCTAAAAAAACTTGTGCTGACTTCTGAAAGTAAGAGCAGCAAGGAAGGGTCTGGGGAGCCCATGTGCATCATTGCACGGGGAGGCTCCAAGCCTTACCAGGCACTAGGCTTCTTTAATCAGATTACATTTTATAACCAGGCAATTTACTTTATGATGCCAAACTTGAAAGGATTTCTCATAGTGTCTTCATTAGGATGAGGCAAAAAGTCATTTCACCTAATTTGCAACCCACTACAATATTAGATTTATAAGACCACCTATGACATATTCAGCCTTGTTTGCCCTAGGAGTCTGAAAAACAGCAGGCAATAGGATTAGATATAAATCTAATGAGATAATGTATTTACATAATATTTATGGCACTCGCTTTTAGACAAGGTTGTGTTCTTGCCTCCTTAGTATGCAGCACTCCAGACACTTCCTTTTAGTTGGAAAAAGCTTGGAGTTTATTTTTAAATTTAATTTCCCTTTAAAAGAAACCGGGTGTTTAAATAACAAGGGAAGAGCGCTAATGTAATCTGGGTTTACCAAACCTAAACAACATCAAGTCAAGCTCCAACTTTCCTTAAGCTAAATAACACAGACTCTCTCAGAGAGCCCAGGAAAAGCCTTGCACAGACACTCCTGTTTTAAAAGCAGTTTCTGCAACTTCATTAACATCCTGCTAGTTTCAGATGTATTTACTGATTTTAATCTGAAACACTTAATAGCCATGCAAGGTGGGATATGTCATCAAGAACGTACGTGTACACACGTGGTCTCAGCACTTGGCGTCTTAGGGTCTCCTAAACATTTAAGTGGGTCACCTTCACTAACCATGGGGGAGAACAGCCACCACTATGTACTAGTCTGCTACACCTCTTGGTTTAGGCAAAAGTGAATTAAAAACCTACAAAATCTACACGCTGCGTAGATAAAAATAGTTTTAAACTCAAGCACCTTATCCAGCAGTCTGAGTGCTTTACACAATTTTCTTCCAGGATACAAACGTTTATGGAAAACTCTGCCCTGGCACACATCGTAATGGAGCATCCAGCTCCATACTCAGTTTGAGTTAAAGGGTAATCAGGAAAATCCAGCTCAGATATTCATCCAGACTTCTCAAAGGTTGTCTCCCAGTTCACACACCGAAGAGATTCCCTGATAAACCCTGAACATTTCTCAAACAAGCCGTGGTGATTCACTGCAGGAAAGTTATTTTAAATTCAGGTTTAAAAACGTGGACCTGACGTGATGAACGCCCATGTGCTGAACAACATTAAAGCACTGCCTTACTTTAAGCAGGGCATTTCCCCACTCGTGAGAGGGTGGCAGCAAGTTCAGAAAGCAGTCCTTTGGGAACTAGGATATAAATAGCTCGGAGGACATAACGCAGGCTCTCCAGGTTTTGCACAGAAAAGAGGACACGTTCACACACTCTAGCACCAACTTCC
Organism: Phalacrocorax aristotelis; assembly: GCF_949628215.1. NCBI lineage: Eukaryota > Metazoa > Chordata > Aves > Suliformes > Phalacrocoracidae > Phalacrocorax > Phalacrocorax aristotelis. The sequence goes on from NC_134296.1 coordinate 3,740,843, forward strand.
TTCCAAACGCAGCTCACATCTTCCTGCCCTCCTTTAATTAAGGATTTTACCCTTCCATCAGTCTATCGAAGATCTTTCTTTTGCCAACAGCTACAGTCCCAGGTGGACTAACATTTCAATTTCTGTTTTTCTCCCTTCTGCAGAGAGCAGCTGTATTAGCTTCTCCAGTCTGTTGCTATAGAAACAAATCAATCCTCAACAGTTTTATTTTTACCAGTTTCTGTGAAATAGGATTTATCTCATTTCCATGACTAAGCTGTACTTCAGAGTGAGCTCTTTGGGACAGGAAGAGTGCCATCTCAGCATTGGGCAGGACCTCGTACCCAGTGTCAATGACAAGAGGAAATGGCCATCATCCCTATTTAAATGCAGCTTCTTCATTTCAAGAGGACACTTCACCTTGAAACGATTCCCATAGCCAGAGCCTTACTGAGATGCAGCTGTATCCGTGGAGCGGAAAAGAGCAGAGGAGTGGATGGCACATCCTGGAAGGCTACGGGACGTGCCGGGAAAGCTCAGCAGAGCACCCACCAGAAAGCTCACCCACCAGATGTCAAGCACTCTCTAAAATGGCAGAAGGATCATCTTCATCAAGTCCCCACAAAGAGCTGCACACAGAGCCTGAATTCAGCTCAGTGTAAGCTCTTCACGAAAGGCCAAGGGCTCACATGGGAGTTGAGGCATTAACACATGTTATCTGCTGCTGGCCAGCGAAGCAGCCCCTCTGGGCACTACGATGGAAGGAGTTCAGCCTCCAGGAACTTGTCTTAACCTTGTCCAAGTGCAGCTGGGAGAGGGCTTTCCCTTTTGGCCTGGATGAATGCAGGTGTAATCTGTATGTATTACCTCTATTCTGTCTCACATCTTTCACTTACTCTTTTATATCCTGCTTGTTTTCCTACCATCTCAGTAAAACAATGCATTACATTAAAAAAAACCCACTGGATGAGCACTGTTTCTTGGCTCAGATGCCCCTAATATATCAAAGGCTGTTTCATACATTCATCTTTAGATAGTTCAGTTCTCTGCCAAACAGCCTTAATCAGCCAGAGTAGCGCAGGACCCACGTCACCAAGTTGAGCAGCTCCACTTCCATAAATACATGCTATTTAGGCAGCCCATATGCAGATACGAATTACTGCAGGACAACTGCTCTCCAAGGAAGAGGGAAGGGAAGGGGAGATCATGCTCCTCCGTACTGACACCTGCAGTTTTCTGCCATTTCCCTCCTATTGGATCTAGGAACTGTGCAGCCTCGCAAAACAAAAGTTTTCTGTTAGATCAGCCAGCTGGAGTGATTCACTCTGGCACAGCCACACAGCAACTCGAATATCAGGGAAAGAAAACAGGGGAGGACAAGACCACCGCTCTCAGCAGCTAACTGCTGGACAAGCTTTGTTGTAACCTTCAAATTTCATTATTACGTGCCAAAACCTCTTTGTTAAACAGTCAGCATCCAGCTGAACTCTGCGTAGCTCCTGCCTTCAAAACACAGAGCGCTCTGGATGTGCTCAAATCTGCTGTGACATTTCTTCAGCTTCGGGACTGCAGAGAGAAGCAAAGGGGAACGAGGCTATGGAAATGTCAGTATCTCATCACTCAGATATCCCATATTTGTTTACATGCATAGCTGTGGTTTTGGTCCTGAAATTCCTACACACAGCTCAATGGTAGGATAATAAATTGGGGTATACAGATCAAAAAGCCATCAGGGAGTCTCACAAACATCCACTCAGTCCACTCAAGTCTCACAAACATGCACTCTGCCATCACAGTAAACACAGAGTAACCCCCTTGCACGAACATGCTGAATACCGCTGCTGATTCCAGCATCAATAAAGTGAGCCCTGAAGTCTTCAAGATGCAAATTTGAAGACTGCACCTGGCATTTTAACCGAACCATCAGTGCCTAGCTCAAACCGCTCCTGCAGGCACCCTAAACACAAACCACCTTCTTGGTCCTCAGGCTTCTTACAGCTGTTTGGAATACTCCAGCCGGCTCTTGAGCCAGTCTTGCTCAGGCCACAGAAAACAAGTAAACCACATATCATGGATGCATTTCGCTGTTCCTCCCATGACAGGGCAGAGCACAAAAGTTCCGTGAGCCCTGCAAATGCTAAGAGCTGTAAAATGATGCTCCTGGGAAGGAGCGTAACCTAGCAATCGGAAAAAGACCCTGGGAGCCCTGCTCCTGCCCCCTGGGACACAGGGGGATACTGCAACTACTTAAATCCTGGCACGCGTCAGTGGGCGATAACTGGCTTGGTTCCGACATCCTCAGCATCCTCCACATGATCTGACCCATCTAACACTCCTCACCTAACATCCTGACCCACCTCACGCTCCTTACACCATATCTGAGCCCACAATTCAGGCTTGTATTTGAGGTAACCCATAGGAGCACATGGATATTTCCAAAACCTGTTTGGCACTTCAAAGCACTCTGCTGAGAAACTCTCAAAGCACAGATTAAGCTAATGCATTCTCACCCTCCATCTGACATGAACATGTCGGCACTCCCTGGAGAGCAAGTCCCAGGACACTGGAGGACTCGGCGCCCGGGCGAAAGCTGGTGGGAGGTCAGAAGCCAGAAGAATTCGCCCCAGCCTGGACACCCACCCATGTTATCGGGCCAGTCACAGAGGGTTTGAGTCACTGCCTACACAGTTAAGACACTTTTACTCAGAGTTCACAGAGATATTCCTATCCAACATGCTGCCCTTGGAGCATTTTGCTCGAAGGCTGCACCACTTCAGCCAATTCACATCTGCTCCTGACTCATTACCCATTTAATTCAGCTCTTACACACCCTCCGCAGCATCGCTGCGCCTCCCTTCAGCTTCTAACCATCTTTGCTGCCAACCAAAGCAGGCAGCACCGGGCAGCTGCCCTCTGCGTGCACGGCATGGAAACCTCAGAGCGCACACAGCGTGTCTGGAAGGAAGCAGGGCAAAACTCTCCCAACAGAGTTTCAAAGAAAGGGAAGCCACCAACACAACAAGATTTTCATGCGTGGGCCAAGCAAGCCCCGAGTGCTACACAAAACCCAAGTCTTCCTCTACAGAGGAAAAGAGGCAGCACCCATGGCTTAGGTGAGCAAAGCAGGGCACGGCTAATGTGACTTGTCTGAGGTCCCACAGTGAGTTCACAGCACGAAAAAACCCAGACACAACCCTAATCACAGAATCACGCTGACCAACGCAAGCAAGTAAAATGTTCCAAAGCTGAACTAGAAGATCACACAGATACATAAACGCTTAAGAGTCACTGCCAATAACTGCAGCCTTCCTGAATTATTTAAAAAGTGCTTAGAAAACAATTCACAGAAAAAAAAGCCGGTGCACACCTAATGCCTATGGCACTAATATGCTTAGCAATAGCAGCATTCAGGTATCTAATTAGAGAGATCTGTCCTGCTTAGCTGTTTGCACAGTAGGGTGTGGAACAGAAGACAGTTTAAAAGTGGGCGAGATTATTAATCACAGCACCACGAAGAGCGAAAGACCCAGTTGTGATTTCTAACGCAGCCCGGGTTTATGCGAATGCACCAGAAGCGAGTTCCTTTTTAGGAGGGAAGGAGAAGACAGGGAAATATTTTGTTTGCACCTTTACACAACCCTGGAAGCCTGGACCTTGGAGCCGAGCCGCTGTTCCCTGCCACTATCTCAGCCAGACACTGCAGGACTTGCCACTTAATCACAAGACCTGTCTACACATAATGCGATAACAAAACACCTGTGAACAGACAGACACACTAACAGCCTTTTCTCTGCTACATACAGGGAAATTCCTCTCTTCCCCCAGTCAGCTGCACCGTCCGCGCGGGACCTCCCTTCCCAATGGAAACGCGGCGGGACAAAAGGCTGCAGCCGGACTCTCACAATACCGGAGAACGTGTAGAACTAGCAAATCATTTCTTTAAATCATCCAGCTGCACAAGAACAAATATGAAACCCCACTTTTTCTTTGAAATAGAAATGATTTTTCTGACTCTAACCGCTTTTGGCCTATTTGAAGCTCCTTTAAGTCTTCAGCCATTACGCCATGTCATTTCCTAAACCAAACAAAATATTCACCAGTAATAACTGCTGCAAATTGACTAGAACACTTGCTGTGGCTTCTGTGAAGCAACAACCCAACCCTTTCCCACAACAGATGTATACAAAAAAGTCTTAATTCACAACAGAAGTTCCTCCTTGATACACTTACAGAAGATTACATATACAATCTGGGGCTCAACAGCAGCCTCAGTTTCCCCTCTCATCAACAAAGATCCAGTCTTTTCACATCAATAGATGAAAATAAAAAGCTTTTTCTGCAGATTTGGCTTTAACACAATTCATCCCTTACTGCTACTGGCAAAACCTCCTGAATGCAGCTTGATATTTTAGGCCACAGATTGTTTTGTTGCTTCCTGCCTTTAACTTCACAGTGAAGCAGCAAAAAGAATATATCCAAATTCTGCAGCCTCTGTGCAGAAGTGCCCCTAAAACCCAAGAAACCTCATGGATTCGCAAAGCATTTGCGATTTCTGGACTTGCTTTTGCTTATAAGCATTAAGCTGTGTTTACATTAAGTTGATACTCTCTCTAGATGCTCACCAATCTAGAAGGTAGGCTTTTGCCGGTGCTATATGAGATATGTTCTGAGAAATGGAGCAGCCAGGGTACGATCAAGGAGCAGAGGTCCACATCAGGCTCCTGGACTGGGCTTTGAGCCGATTCCCAGGCTCCAAACGGGTCCCAGCGATCACGTTACGTGAGCAGATCCCGGAGGCTGCCTGGACGGCAGCACAGAGCCAAGCCTCCCCCCAAACCCTGGCAAGCCACCACCTCTTTGTAAGCCCCACCATCTGCTTTGGCAAAAGCCAGAAACCGATCTCCCTTTCCTCTACTGCTTCCCATCCTCCCCACATCCTTCTCATTACCTCAACCTGCCAGCTACACTCCCTTATTCACATTAGCTTTCCACTGGGGTTTATTTTCCTGCCTAATTTTAGTGTTACAGAGTGGCACATCCACCCCCTAGGGAGAGGCTTTATCTTTAATTCTATCTTTGCATTTCCTTCTCCTTTGGCTTATCACATCTCGCTTCCTGCTTACCTGCAGAAATCGGTGATTTCATTTGGAGTTTGTGCACGCCTCACACCCGGAGGGCTCAGCTCGGTGATCTGAGCAGGAAGTATGAAAGCCTCAGACCTTAACAAAGTTCACGTTTAAATTATAATAAACATGGTGGGCAGTTAAGTTTATGTGATAAAACAACACATTGCACAGAGTTTACTGGTGGGGGCATCTTCTATGACTTTATGGACCAGCATTTGCTCTCTGTTAAAAAACAGTGTGTCCCAGCTCGGACCAGTCCCACAGCTCAAGACAAACACTTACCAGGTGTAATACTGGGAATGCAGCTTCCCGCACCGGCACCGTGCCCACAAACACGCTCGTTTCTTCCAGGAAATGCCTGTTTTGTACCTAATTCAAAACTATATTTTTTGAGCTGTCTGAAACGCTGCAGAACTGCACAGAAAAAGCTGGGACTGGCAGCTCGGAGATGGAGGTTGTATTTTGAGAACAGAGTCCAAACAGTGAGATTGAAAGAAAAATAGGAACTAAACACCGTGCTGACATCAAAGAGACCCGAAATCAGACTGAAGAAGGAACGAGGCAGCGCTGCCAGCCCAGCCGAGCATTTACAACCCTGCTCTTGGAAGGAGTTCCAGGGGTGGAGGACAGCTTAGCAGCAACCTTATCAGGAGACACCTTTAAATACGTGAGCAGCTTCAGCAGCACCAGCGATCAAAATCACCAGGCAAAAAGAGGAAAGGTGCCAGAAGCTGAGGAAGGGAAAACCCAAGACGTGCAGAACTGACCACAGGCAGGTTTCTCCGCTACGACCGAGTGGTGAGAAACCCTTAATTAGAAAAGTTCCCACATTCTGGCACCGGTAAAGGGGAAGTTTCCCACACCACAGACAACCCTAGAATTGAAGTAGCCTGTCTCTTCCTCACAGCTGATCAGACCCCTACCCCATCAGCCCTGGGCAGCCTCTCCTCTTGCAGGCCGGCTGCAGTTTCACAAGGCTATTGCAGCGCTGTCAGAGATGCTTTTCGCAGGTGCCCAACTAAGAAATAGCGTTTGGCTCTCAGAAAAGGCACAAGGCCATTCTGCCAGAAGCCTGCAGCAGGACTCACTTCTGAGCAAGGATAAAAGCATCCTTTCACCCTTTCCTAAGTGCTTGCAAATCTCAGTGACAAAGCTTTGTGACCTCAATTCTCTCAGATACAGCTTCATCATACATACAACAAAACTAAGTCCTTGCTTCAGATACCTATTTTGTGATTTCTTTGCCCACCAGTGCTGAAGACAGCTATTGTTTAAGCAGCTTTCCCGTACCACAGAGCCTTGATAAAGAGTTACCCACCAAAAGAAGCACTGTAGCCTTCTCCATCAACTTACTACTTCCATTAATACTTCCACTTAATTGGCACCGTGACTTTCTCTGGGCACATGTCCAGTCAATATTTACTGTTTTCAATTTAGAAAATGCATCTAATCGTGATCAGGGGAAAAAAGACATAGGAATAAGATTTAAGAGAAACCCCTTCAACTTTGAAGTTATTCCAAAGTTGTTCTTGACCTGTTGCACACCGTGGGCTGCCGTACTCTGGAGGAGGCGGGGGTTGGCGGGCTGGACGCTGCTCAAACTCTTTCCTGTCACCTCAGCCCTTCCACCCTCCTCCCACAGCTTCAGGTCACTTCAATTTGCCAATCTTCAACTTTCCATGAAGTGTCAGGCAGACAAAATTTCATATTCCCAGTTTCCAAACCCTTGAAGTTATTTTTAAAGGAGTACAGAAAGGCAAAGTTAACTGTAATTAAATACCGTGCCTGCTGTGGAGAACTTACTGCAACATCCTCCCTGCCCCCGGGAAGCAGCGAAACCGCAGACGGAGGTGTTCGGAGGAATCGCTCACATCGAGAGGTGAGCAAAGTCAGTAATCCGGCTCAGCACCACAGGCAAGAGTTAATTTCACGCTTTGCAGAGTGAAAACAGACCACAACAGAAACAGGGTGACACACAGGCAGATGACAACTGCCCAAATTTATTCTCTGATACACTAAGGCCACTTTGAGACTTAGTCTGGCGACTGTTTTTGGAAACTCATTCCCAAAAATCCAATGTTTTGCTGCTGTACTAAGAGGACACGAGGGAGTATGTTTGCTACTACAGTAAACCTTTTAGCTGAGCTCACACACCTCAGAGCCATCTCACAGCCACACCAGGACACGAAGCAATCACTCAGTTTGAGCCCCGCGCTAGAAAACAGTTTTGTATTTGTACGTGCACTTTGTACATGTTGCACATCAAATGTACGTATATTTATTGTACATTTATTGCACAATATTGTACAATACATCAATCTGTACATTGTACAGTGCCCAGCTTGTCCCAGCTGCTCCCCAAACAATTGTCAGACTCTCCTTGCAGGTAAATTTAGCAGCTGTTTGTCATAAAGGCCTCCTCATTATAAAACAAGTACAAGCCTTCTCACACGGAGTCATTTAACCCAAAGGAAAAGCCCAGCAAGTTGACAAGAGCACAGGAAACAATCAGAAAGCCTCCAAATCAATGAAATATCTAGCGTGCATCATCCACCACAGCGCTTAAGCCCTTGAACAATCCCCAGCTACCCCCTGCTTCCCAGTACCGCAACCGCAGCCCCCTGAACTCCCACCCCACTGCCAGCTTGCGAGGGGAAGCTGCAGGTAAGGGCAGACTATCCTCACGGTCACTGCCCGGTGTTTGCAGCACTGGGATTAAGGAAGACTGCGGCCGCTGCTCGTACAAACGTGGTACAGTGGTCACGACCCACTCAGGTCTGCGATCACCCTCAGAGCGAGCATCCGTGTCGGTGCGCACACAAACTCTTGTAAATCCAGGGATGCTGCAGCTGCGGATTTCACACAGCAAGGTAACGGCGCGCTGCAATGACTCCCAACATGCTGGGAACACCAACACACTTCCACAACAAGAACCGCTATTGTAAACATGCAAAAAGCCTGACTGTAACACAGAGACAGAGAAAAAAGGTCCAGGGATTGGGAGGTTTGGTGGGAGAAAGGGATCATTATAGCATCAACTGACAGACATTTAAGACAGTCGAGTTAACGAACACAAAAGCCACGAATGACAGCTGTGACATTCACCATCCCTCAGATACGCGCCTACACAGGAAACCACGTTTACATGTGAAAAAATCACACTAACTGATGAGACATCAAACAGCCTGCCCACTCCACAAACCAGCTGGTATCACAAGCAGTTGTCTTACCAGGGAAAAAATTGTTGCCGTCATCACCACACATTGTTGGAAAGTGTGGCGGAGCTGTTAGAACAACAGGCCGATAACACTCACGGTGTGTATTTAACTCACTGACCCTCTCCACTTTATCTAAACACCCTGCAAGTACATCCATCTTCTAACGCAGACAAGGCTGAAGTGGTCTGAGCGATTTCCCATTCAAAACAAGGGCTCAGAGCGTTTAATATATTAAAAGAGAAGAATAAAGTTCGACCCAAGAGCAGTTTTACATTTCATAGAAGCAAATGTATTCACCAGGAAAGCACAGGCTCTCCGTGACAGCGGGGCTCTGCCATTCAGCTCAACGTGGAACAGCAGAGTTCTGATAAGGTTATGTGAAAGGAAAAATGGATCAAACTCGGCCACAAACAGGCAAGTCATATCCTGCTTAAATAGTCCGGCCACACAGCGACAGCATCACTCAGCGCTGGACTCGGATCTCCTCCCCCTGTCCCAGTATAAACCAGCTGCTCAGGGAACAGGAACAGCAGCATTTCCAGCAGAGAAGCTGAAACGGCAACTCAACACACCAGCAAGTGGTTTGCTTGGGAGATGCCGAAAAAAAGGGGGAGAAGAAAAAAAACTAACAAAGGTCTAAGAGCTTCAAAACAGAGCAAACCACACAGTGCAGTACTTTAGAAACCAGAGCAAGTGACCATGCCCTCCATCTGCCTGTGCAGCCCCCAGCAGAGCCGACCCCCAAACCCCCCCAGCCACTGCCGATTTGAGAACCGCAGCAAAGGAGCATTATTGCAAGCCATGAAAATGACTGAGGAAAGGCAAGCGCGCATGGAGCAAGAGCAGGGAGAGGACGCCTTGCCAGACACCCGGCTGCACATCTGGCCCAGTAAATGCATCCAGCAGCTCTCACTGTGGGAGCCTACACACGTCCTGGCTTCAGTCAGCAGTCTCTGCTAGCACACTGACCTGGAGCCCTCCTCCAAAAGCATCCCATTTTCCCAGTTACACCAGTTTGCAGCTACCGACGGTAACCAGCAGGCATCCACAACGCCGTAGCCTGCAGCAATCCGAGCCCCAGGGGACACGCCACTACCAGGCAGCAGCCAGCCCTGGAAGCGCCCGCTCCAGCCAGCCTCCTCTCCTCTCCCAGCCCACTGGCCTCTGCCACGAGCACATGAGCTCGAGGGGCTCTGCTGGCAGCCCCCTCGCACCCCTGGTCCCAAAACCTCAGGGCCCCACCAGCCCATCCTCATAGACCCTGTGCGCCCCACATCCATCTCAGCCACCCTAATGTCTCAACCCACCCCCTTGGCCCCCGGTTCCAATCCAATGTGCCTCCTCCAGCCCACACTGGCCCAGACCCCCAGGGACTGCCGTCCTCAGCCCCTCTGCACCCGCAGCCCACACCCATGTCCCCCAGGGCTCCCGCCCACGCTGCCGAGCCCCTGGAACCTCCGAGCCCCCGGGACCTCCGACATCCCTTATCCCACGGCCTCCTCACCCACACGCTCTGCCCCAACGGTGCATCCAAACCCCCACAGCTGCCCCCTGCCCTACAACCCCTCACTCCCCACAGCCCACATCCCTCGCCCCACAGCCCCCAGTTCACACCTTCTGGCCCCACAGACCCGCACACCTCCTGCCTCCTCCGCCACCCCCTATCAACACGAACCCACAGCTCCACGCTCCCTACCGGTCCCACACACCCACAGCACCCCAAAATCCCATTCCTCCAACCTCACCCACAGCCCTACAGCCCCCCCAGGCTTTACAGGCCCCCCGGCCCCACACACCCCACCCCTGCCCTGCGACCCCGAGACTCCCCCAGCTCCACAGCACCCCATCTCCACGCATCCCACTGCTCTAAACCCCCCAGACCCCTCCCGCTGGGCCCAACCACACTCTCCCAGCCCTCCCTGCCTCCCACCCCGTAGCCCTGCAGCCCCTCGGTCCCCCTGCCCCATACAGGCCCTCCCTCCCCCCAAGCCCCACAGAGCCTCTCCCTCAACCTAGGGGCCTGCAGCCCCCTCCCCACAGCCCCAACCTCCTCCTCCCTGGCCCTACAGCCCATCCCCAGCCCCCGCCCCCCTCCCTCACCTCACACACACACCCACCCCCCCTCACGGCCCCTCACAGCCCCTCACCCCCCCGGCCGCGCTCACCTGAGCAGACTGGACAGCGGGTGCCCCACACCGCCGCTCCCGCTGCCTCCTCCGCCGCCTCCGCCCCCGGAGCCGCTTCCTCCACCTCCTCCTCCTCCCCCCCCGGAGCCGCCGAAGCCAGAGCTGAGACGTTTCCCCGACAGCAGCTTCTCCACGGCGGGCAGGTTCCCGGTGCGGGCGGCCTCCAGCAGCTCCTGCTCCTTCCCCATGGCCCGGCCCGGCCGCCGCCGCCCGCCGCCACCGCCTCCCGCCGAGCCACGCCCCCCGAGCTGCCTTCCGGGGCGGGGCCTGCGGCGGGGGGCGGGGTCCGTGGCGAGGGGGCGGGGTCTGCGGGCCTCAGACCTGAGGCCCCGCCCTCCTCCCCGCAGGCTCCGCCCCCCGGAGGGGCTATTCTTTCAATGAACCTTTTACTCCAACTCCTATTTTAATCCATTTTAGTCAATTTTATTCGTTGGACGAGTAACTAATATAAAAGCGGGATTCCAGCAGGTGCCGCAGGGTGAAAGGGAGGGTTTCGGTCAAATCCCGCTCCTAGGTTTCTAATGCACTGGCAGAGCCGGGTGTGAAATATGCACAGGGTGTATGTACGGGCGGATACATGCAAAGAGGGAATTATATAGAGGAATATCTTTGCCAGGGTTTTCTCTCCACGTGGTTATTGGGAAGATGAATATTCAGAGGTAATTTTGCAGCTATCTATCCCCAGGGAAGCCTCCAGGGAGGCATGGCGTTTTGCATGGCACGCTGAGGATCAGTCTGCACTGGGAAGCAAGGTGGTTAGGAGCAGTTATCTGCTGTCTGACACTTTAAGCTAGCCTAAAAATATAATCCAAATGTGGCCAGATGCTTCATTTGAGCATAACGTTAACAGCACCAGCCCTAACGGACAGCTGGGGCCAATCCCTCCCTCACAGGGAATTTGCACAGGTCAGCTCCAGCAGTTTTTGATCCCTGCGTTTGACGAAGCCCATGACAGCATGGTTTGCACTTGAGGGAGGCGAAGGGAGCTCATCCTCATCGCCGGTTGTGCCACGCACGCAGGAAGAGAATTACAGATCACAGCCTTGGCCTCCAGCTAAAGCCCCACTGGCCTCAGGTCACAGATGACTGAAATTTGGTATTTGGCACCTTTTGCCAATGGCAATCCGGGACTTCGCATGCCAGAACGATTCCTGAATCCCTGGGAAGTGGGTGAACATTGTCCTGCTTCACAGCATAAAGAGCAAAGAATCAAAGCAGCGGGTTGAGGGTCCCGAGGCCGTGGGGGACTGGGGTGGACGGGGACGTGGGTGCCAGGGCTCCCCCATGCTGTGCCTGACCCTTGCTCCTGCTGCCGGGGAGGGACCCGTTTGAAGGAAGCTCTGGAGAAGCTGGACTGTGTCAGCCCATCCGAACCGACCCCCGCTTCCCAGGCACACAGCCAGGGGGAAGCCCACGCTGATGATGCCCGAGGAGGCCATGGCTGTGGGCTCCCCCCCCGCCCCACCGCAACACGGCTCTGCTTTAATATCCGGCTTTTGGGCCGTTTCTGCACAAAAGACCCCCACAGTTGGGGGTGCCCCGACAGGCCTTGGCCCCCCCCCCAACAGGCGCCAGCCCAGCTCCTACAGGGCTCCCCTCACCCCATGCTCGCCCCAGGCCCCCCCTTCCCCCTGGGCACCCCCAGTACCCCCGCACCGGCACCTGCTCCTCCCACCCCGGGGCCCCCAGTGCCCCCAGTGCCCCCAGTTCCGTCAGCCCTTCCCACCCCAGCTCCCTCAGTCTCCCCATTGCCCCCTAGTCCCCCCAGAGCCCCCAGCCCTTCCCACCCCAGTCCCCACAGTGCCTCCCAACCCTTCCCACTCCGGTGCCCCCAGTGACCTGAGCCCAGTGGCCCCAGCGCCCCCAGTGTCCCCCAGTGCCCCCCAGCCCCTCCCACACCTCACACCCCGCCGCCGGCCCGTTGCCCTGGCGATAAGCCCCGCCTATCCGCCGGCAAGGCGCGACGCTCGGCAGCAGTCGTAGTGCTACGTCATCAGTCAGCGCCGCGGCAGCGCCCGGCCATGGCGGAGCCCGGCGAGGCGGGCCGGGAGGAGCTCGGGGTCGCCGCTGAGCAGGAGCCGCCGCCCGCGGCCGCCTCCTCCTCCTCCTCCTCCTCCCCCTCGGGGGACGGGGCTGCGGCCGCAGGGGAGCCGGCGACGGCGGCGGGCGGGGGCGAGACGGGGGAGGCCGGCGGGGGCGGCGAGGCCAAGGCGGAGGCGGCGGACGGGGAGGTGAGGCCGGGAGCGCGGCCGGGAGCGGGAGCGGGGTGCGGTGCCCGGGTCGCGGCTCCCGGTCCCCGCCGGTCCATGGGGCCGCCGGTCCGAGCGCCGCGCTCTCGCCCAGGTGAGGGTCGCGGAGGGGGAGGCGGCGGACGGGGAGGACCCCGGGCTGCTGCCGTCGGCGGCTAAGAAGGTGAAGCTGGAGCTGAAGGAGAGGAAGGAGAAGAAGCACAAAGTGGACGAGGACGAGATCCAGAAGATGCAGTGAGTGGCGGGCGGCGCGGGTGCTCGGGAGGGCGCCACAGGCGCCGGGGGTTCGCTGCTGGAAGCTGGGCAATAATCGTTTAATCCGTTTCTGAGCCCGTGGCGGGCGATGTCCGGGGCGCTGTCACGGATCCCTCCCCTCTGAACGGGCCCCGCCGTTTTGCGTTACAAACGTCAGCACCGCTGGCGCACTGCCCTTCCCTTCCCAGCTCCGTTTTGGGCGCTTGGGATGGTTGGATGGCTTTGCAGGACTGTTGCAGCAGCCTGAAAAGCTTCAGGCATTTATTTTTATTTTTGCTGTAAATGATCAATTCTCTCCACCCCAGAATCCTCGTTTCTTCCTTTTCTGAAGAACAGCTGAACCGTTATGAGATGTATCGCCGGTCTGCTTTCCCCAAAGCTGCTATTAAACGGGTATGACACAGAAGGAGCCTGAGCAGAACAAGCAGGCTGAGCCTTACTAAGCCTAGCTGTTGTCACAAATAGGCCTTGCACGACATGAGCTGGCTTTGCCGTGCGCCCTCCGCTGTGGCCAAGACCATTGTCCTCAGACTGGCTTATCCCGTTGCATTCTAGCCCAGCACCCTTGCATGGCTTAGGCAGTTTAAAGAGGAGCTCATCTTAAATGTGGGAGGTCTGGGGGGCCGTGAGGCAACGGGGAAAAGTCATTGCTGGTACAGGGCCTGCAGCTGAATAAGGGTAAGTGGAAACCTTGAGAGCCAGCACATGCCCGAAGCTATAGGACCTAATTCTAAAGATCAGTTACTGCTGTTCTGTGCATTTCATTAGGTGTTGGTTGATGTTTGACAGGCTCAAACTGCTAAACGTCAGGTAAAATGTTTTACCGTTGCTGCGTGTACCTCCCTCAGCTGACTGCGTGTCTCTTGTGCAGCTGATCCAGTCCATCACTGGCACCTCAGTCTCCCAGAACGTGGTGATCGCCATGTCTGGCATTTCCAAGGTCTTCGTTGGGGAGGTGGTGGAGGAAGGTGAGTGGCAGATGTTCAGTAGAGAGTTGAGAACACAGGGTAAGTGCATTGATTAAAGCAGAGCAGAAAGATATGGAAAAGGGCCGGCTGCTTTGTGGTTCCCAGTCTTGCTGTCCTGCGGGGCCCTCTGACCTTCCAGCAGCAGCAGGCTGCTACAGCTAAGAGCTACGCCAGAGGGGGGTGAGGCCTGGTGTTGTCCACAGTCCCTTCTAATCTGGCTGGAAAGCTTCCCCAGTGGAGAAGGCCCTGGGGGTGCTGGCTGACAGCCGGCTGAGCATGAGCCAGCAGTGCCCGGGCGGCCAAGGAGGCCACCAGCCCCCGGGCTTGTGTCAGCACTGGTGTGGCCAGCAGGAGCCGGGCAGGGATGGGGCCCCTGTGCTCGGCACTGGGGAGGCCCCACCTCGAATGCTGGGCTCAGGTTTGGGCCCCTCGGGACAAGAAGGGCCTGGAGGGGCTGGAGCGTGTCCAGAGAAGGGCAGCGGGGCTGGGGCAGGGTCTGGAGCACAAGTGTGCTGGGGGGCGGCTGAGGGGGCTGGGGGGGTTTAGCCTGGAGAAGAGGGGGCTGAGGGGAGCCCTTCTCGCTCTCTGCAGCTGCCTGAGAGGGGCTGGAGTGAGGGGGGGGTCGGTCTCTGCTCCCAAGTCACCAGTGACAGGACGAGAGGAAACGGCCTCGAGCTGCGTCAGGGGAGGTTTAGGTTGGATGTGAGGGAAAATGTCTTTACTGCAAGAGTGGTCAGGCATTGGCACAGGCTGCCCAGAGAGGTGGGGGAGTCACCGTCCCTGGGGGGGTTCAAACAATGTGCAGACGTGGCACTTGGGGACATGGTTTAGGAGGCCTGGGGGTGTTGGGTTGGCGGTTGGACCTGATGATCCTAGAGATCTTTTCCAACTTTAATGATTCCATGATAATCCTATCGATATTGCTGCCCCATGAGTCAGCAGAGGTTGGTGGACAGCTCTCCTCCTGTTTTATCCTCTCCAAGGAGGATAACTTAGAAGTTCTTGCCCTGTAAGTCGGCCCATGAGCAGGCTGCCATGGGGCAGTAGGGATCTGCTGTTAATACTGCTGTGGATGAACTCAGCCTGGAGGGAAATGAGTTATTTAAGCCTCTTAAACCATAAGATTCTTCCTTTATGGGATGAGCGAGATTGTTTTGGGACACAGGCTGCCCCAGCTGTGTCCTCGCTCTCCTCAGGCTAGAGGAGGCGGAAGTACTGGTTTTGATGCCAACTAGTTCATATGGGCTTGTCATGCAAAACATGGCTTAAGTGTGCTGGGCTCAGCGTTACCGGGGTGATGCGGCGTTACCCCGCTGTCTCTGCAGCACTGAGTTTTGCCCGAGGCAGTTCAGAGAAGCAGCTTCACTGCTGTCGGTAATTGCTCTGTGTCCTTGGCAGGAGGCATGAATGGTACTTACTGTAAGTGATGGAAAAGAAACTGGCCTGTAAATCCAGTGTAGGTTGTACCTTCCTCTCGCTGCTACCCCCAACAACTCCAAAGCACAGCACCCAACCTAGGGGCAGCTTTAGAGCAGAAGGTTTAAGATCATACGTTCTTGTACAACTCAAACCAGCACTTTCCATAGGAGCTGGAGTGGTTTAAAAAGCCATTTATTCTGGTCTGGTATTGATGCCCGTAGGACTGACTTTCAGACAGAAAGCAGCACACAAAGCAGTTTCACTCTTGTGTGTTAACAAAATGTGAGCTGTTGAACCCTGTATGAGCTTCAATTTTAAAAGGACCAGGGAACACTCAAACAGGAAGAGAGTGGCTAAGCTCAGCTGTCCTGCTCATGTGAACGCTGTGGTTTGTGTTGTTTAGCACTGGATGTGTGCGAGAAGTGGGGGGAGCTGCCACCTCTGCAGCCCAAGCACATGCGAGAGGCCGTCAGGAGGCTCAAGTCACGAGGACAGATCCCCAATTCCAAATACAAAAAGATCATCTTCCACTGAAACATCCCAAGAGCAGCAAGAGAAGACAGAAATTAAAACAAGGTTCCTGTTGCGAACCTCGCAACCGCTGCAGCAGAGCTACGAGACTGAAGCTCCCTCAGGAGTGTTGTGTATAGACTAAGTGACTGCCAGGAGGGCTCCTGCCATGCCTGCTGAGGTCTGCCTTGACACCCGAGCGCTCTGCAGCAGTGGGCAGGAGCCAAACCTCTGACCGGAGCCTTGAGCTCCTCTGCTCCAACAGAGCAGGGATGGGAATGTTCAAGGTCCTCAGCGTATTGACCCACAGGGGTCATACTTTCTACTGGCACAGATGGGGTTGTGTCTATGTACAGAGTGTCTCTTTTTTGTATATTAAACATCTTATTGTATTCCTAATCTTGCTGGGAAGTACTAATTGTGTAATGGTGTTTGTGTGATCCAAAGTAGGAGGAGTGCAACACGATGATGTGTCTCAACCAACCCGGACATGTTCCTAAAGCTTCGCCTTGCCTGGGGCATGTATTGTTCCACTCGCATAAGCAAGGGCTTATAACTTCTGAAGTCAGTGCTCAGCTGTTCTTCCCAAAGCCAGTTTTATGGAGAAAACAGTACGATGAGGAAGATGAAGGGGGAGGGAAAAGGTGGGGAAAGAAAACGCATGAGCCTGTAGGAGGTTAACAAGTTTAATTTATTTTCATGGTTCATAGAACCAATAAATGCATGAGTGGAAATATACTGCAACAAAGTTCCAATACTGCCTAAAACTCCAGTTCAAGTTCAGACTTGCACATGACCCACCTGTACATACAGTAGTCCCCTGTGAGCACGCTTCTCTTAACTAAACGTAATGGGTGCTGAGGCCATGTGCTCTTCCTAGGGTAACTGCGGTGTAGTTACACAGAGGATTAAGTTGGCTCTCATCATAACATAGAAAGAATCCTTAAATAAAAGGCTCTACAAAGTAAACTTTGCTAATCATCATCAGTGGAGATACAGGAGGTTTTGTCCTCCCAGCCCCTGCCTTGTACAAAGGAAGTGGATTTTGTTTTGCAGTACTTCTTACTGGTACTTAACAAAACAATGGAAGTGCTTTAATTCTTAAACAAAACCAGTTGACTTTGAGTTGCTGGAGCAAGAATTTGCTGTAAACAACTTGACCCCAGCTCTGTTCAGTCTGCACACGTGGGAGGGAGTGGTGAGGAGCTGTGTGATGGGGCAAGTAGGCACCGCCTCTGAGGAAACACTTTGCACCCTACTCATTTCCCAAGGCGGCTGGAGATGAATCTGGACACCTACTCAAACTACAATTAATGAAAATTTGAAAGCAAAGAAAGAAACCTCCCGTTTTCAAGCAGTTAGTGAATAAGTAAGAATACCATTGCATTCCACCAAGGCAAGCATTCTTATATTTCTTGCTTCACGCAGGAAGAGGGAGCGGGCACAGAAGCACGTAGGTTTGACTAAATGAAGTTCAGCTTCTGCGTGTGTGGGCTTTGTGCAGTTCGCAATGGTACTTACAGTGAGCTGTCCGCACATAGGTTTGTTCCACAGCAAGTCTAGTTACAGAGGTGCTTTGTTAGCTCCTTTCTCTCTCGCTGTGAGAGCTGCTTGCAGCAAGAGTCTGTCTTACCATGGAAGATAACTTGCATTTCAGAACCCCTGATTTTACTTCTCAATTCTACGAGGCAGTATTGGTGAAGGAAATGCCCGCTGACTCTTAAAAAGTTAAAGTGCATTTTCCTCTCGAGAACAGGCCTGGCAGGCTGCTCTCGTACATTTTCCATCACAGGCCATCACAGGCAGCACCACAGATCTGTCCTGTCAAAAGCTGCGTTAAGCCAGGGACGGGTCACTGAACGTGCTCCAGAGAAAACAGCCAGGTTGTCTAACAGGAACAAGGAGGGGTGATCCTCTCCCGTGGAGGAGAAAAAGCAGCTGACAGAAGTCACAGCATCCGAGCAGCAGAGCTCACCCCGGCTAAGCGGGTGGTGAGCGTGAAGCCTCCTGCAGCTCAGCTCCCGTGCTTCTGCCAAAGGCAAGTACTCCTCCGGTTTGTTCGCTTGGGGCTGTCTGCTTCCAGAGGTTCTGGAAGGAAGGGCAGGCTCTCGCTGCCACTGTCATACCTGGTTGTAGGCACTGCTCAGTCAGATCTTGGCAGAAACGCTGGACGCCAGCAGTACAGCCTGCCCCGAGGCTGCCTGTTCAACCCTAGCACACAAGGACTAATTCCAACAAGCGTTATTCAAAACTACCTCAGCCTGGTGGAGTCAAACACAGAACTAAGAAGATGATCTTGAGAGTGACAGTTGTTTTAATCACTGTCCCTCTCTTACATACCCTCTTCTTTCAAAGTGAAAGCTAACAACCACAAAGAATTCACTCCTGGCTCTCCGCAAACCACAGACAGCAGTGCCTCCACATCCAGCCTAACGCTCTAAATATGCCCATCTCCCCTAGGGCTAAAGAAGAACTCAAATGATCTCAGGAGTGCCTGTTAGGGGGAAGTGTTCAACAGCTCCAGAGCTGGGCAAAGGGACAAGTATATAAGAGCACGGTAGGAAAAACAAACAACTCCCAAGTTATTTGCTTGCTTTTGCGTAGTTTCCAGGCCTCAACTCATCATGGCTTGTAAATCAGAGGCTGCTCCTTGCATAGTGAGCAGGATTAAACTCGTATATCACTTTAGCTAAAGTAATTTCAGTGGAATAATGCTTACGTAGAAAAAAAATAGAAAAATCCATTAGATTAAAGTTTTGGGGAGTGTGTTCAGCTGAAAAACACAATAAGGGTTACCTAACCTTTATAGGAAGTGAAGTTTTCATCTGATTAATAAAGGAGAATCACACAGAATCTGTCACTGTTCCTAGCACTTAGTGTGTGGCAATTGCTGCCTGTTTACATGCACTAAAAAGCCTGTGCATCAGAAATGGAACATTTACACAAACACAAAAGGTATCTGGAAAAACTCCAACTCAAAGTTTGAAGTAAGATAAAAATCCATCAAATGCTGCAGTAAAGGTGCTGTATATAACGGGAGGGAACAGGCGTTCCTCCATAACAGAGGGGCTGAAAGGCACGCCCTGCTGTGTCAGGGCACAGAGCAAGTTCCCCAGAGCATCCCCTCCCCTCACAACCGCCCCTTACGGCTGTTTCCTTCTTCAGTGCATTGACCACGTACTGCCCAGACCAGCAGAGCAAAGAAACCACGTAAGAGTTGGCCTGCAGGAGTGAACTGGATTCTTACAGCTCATAAATTATTTTTTTTTCTTAACCTCTTAAAAAAAAAATCAGTGTTTACTTCATATTTTACTTCATATTTTTTCCCCTCCACACTTATAGAGACTATTCCTTTATAAACTAAGTTAGTCACTGACCACAGAGACTTCTTCCTCTGCAGGGAAGCAGCTCCAGAAAAGGTGAGAACACAAACCACGCTCAACCCAACAGCTACCATTTCATCTCCACCCCAGTGGAGCGGTTAACAGTGTCAGCATCCACCCAAGGGGGCCTGGTCAGCACCCTTCTCCTGACCCACACCCCCACATCCCTGTTAAAAGACATTTAAGACCAGGCAATAGCTCAGTGCTAATAAAAATCAGCACAGTGCTAATAAAAACACATGACCGTGTAGGAACACTGACAGCTATTTTCTTGCGCGGCCAGTACTGCTCTCCCTCCCTCCACCGGTGAAACTCCGGCATGTGATGGTTTGAGGACTGCGTGCGTCCCAAAGAAAACACATAGGTAATCTCATTCTGTGACCTAAGCAACTTCCTTCACCCCTGTTCTCTGACAGTAAAATTAAAGAAAGTTTAAAAAGTGCTTTGTAATGAAATAAATTAATTCCTTTGTGTTTCTGCATCGATAAAGCCAAACATTGCAGGGTTAAGCAAGAATGAACTAGACTAAGTCTAATACGCTGCTGATGCTGTCTTGACACAACAAATTTCTAGTGGAAAAAGAAGTCTGAAGGAATTTCTTTACTACCCTGACCCTGTTCTTGAGGCAAGAGTGAGCTGTAGCCCCCTTACTCCGCAGGGGGGGAAATCCCTCCTGCATCTCCCACAGCCACCAGCCTCCTCTGTTTCTGGTTTCCGTGTGGTAGATGCAAGCTTTCACATCAGAGCTCCAAGCAATGTTTTCTGCCATACCTATTTTCTGTCACTCATGCAGTGAAGTAACTACACTCCTTTTTATGTGAGCTTTGGCATGCATGAGCGGGCAAGAACACAACAGGGAAGGCTGAAAGAAGCAGAAACCCAACGTGGCCCATCTCTAGATGTTACCGTGAAAGGCAAAGGCTGAAACCACACTGTCACTACCACCCGTGGATGAAGAGACGTGGGGTGTCACCCCCAACTTCTGACCTTTGGTTTGTGGGCTGACCACTGCCCCGGTCCCACGACAGAGGCGGCACCGTGCTGCCAGGTCGGAGGAAAGCTGCTGCAAACAGGTAACTCCTTCTTCCTTCCCTGCTGTTCAGCCAGGCCTTCCTTCCTTTATCCCTCTTTCAAGTTCACTTTGCAATCACATGAGGCAATCAGTCTCCAGGAGGTTGACCCATTTAGCAGCAATATAATCAAACTAGCCGCCTTAGTGCTGGTGGTGGTCTCCGCTCCTCCTGAGCAGCTGCAGCCTGTGCCTTCGCTGTCAAAGCTGGAAGAGGGGATTGTATTTCCTAATTTCCTGCAGAAGGCGAGCCTTGTCCATGTTGGCTTCTGCAAGGGCTATTTTCATGGTCTGAAGTTCCCTTTGCAGCTCTGGCACTTCCTTTAACTGCAAGAGACAGAGGGGAAAAGAACAAACCAGGAGTCCCCAAAGGTAAGCAGCAGGGCAGATCTGACTACACTGGTATGTTCAAAGAGGAAAACCAAAGCAGGAGCTTTTGAGATGAATTACACTATGTGACACAGCTACACAAAGCTCACTGACATGACCCACTTTGATTTGCAGGAGTAAGTACTTGCCAACTGGTGCCTGCTGACTTCCGTACCTGTCATTAGAGTCAGCTCAGGCTGCCAGGGATGGCTGTCTAATGACCATTTTCTCCCTTCACATTTCTAGGCATAGGAACAAGACTTGCAGTGGGCAAGGTTTTCTCCTGCCAAGCAACTAGTTGATTCTGGCTCAAGGAATCTATAAAAAGAAATTAGGAAAAAAAGCCATTTGGCTCCAATCTGCATTCTTCTTTTATAAGGGGTCCTGATACACCTCTAAATATATATTTTTAATTAAGATGATAGCTGGAGCGAGCAGATGCCTGACATTCCTATTTCTTGTCTCCATGAACAAAGTTAATTCTGTCCTCAGACATTGCCAGTGAGATCCCACTACAGTGTCATGGCACAGGACAGTTTTTGTCCTTGGTCTCCCAGAAATATTTTTACCCAAGCATTTAGCCTTTGCATTTGTTCCTATTAAGAAAGCCTCTGCACTAAATAGGAAAGAGAAAGATGAGACATGAAGAGACGTGTCACCAACTAACAAACAGAATCCAAAGTCCCAGTTCAGTTCTGTATTAGTCAGCCACATTGCTCCCTTAATATGTATTTTTCCATAGCAAGTGATCAATTTACCAAGTAGACCTGGTATCACACAGGAAGTATGATTAGAGAATACGATGTAATTAAAAATAAACCAGTCATCTGAATTCCAGATATAGGGATCAAAATGAAAAGAAAGTTCAAATTGAATAGCAGAAACTTTAAGCAACCTGAAACTCCCTGCCTGTAAGACTTACTCTACTTTGACAAAGCAGCTCTCTCTTTGTGGGAACCTTGCGATACCTGTTTTTCTAACAAGGAACTGGACACAATGGGGAGATTGAGCCAATCAGGAAAAAAAAAACAAAACCAAAAAAACCCAACCCCTCACAAACAGATTTCTAGAAGCGAAGAAGAGAGTTTATGCTTGGCAAGGTATCCTTACTTCTCAGTATGCCTGTGAAAGGAGGTACAGACTGCTTTTGTATGTGCTCCCTGTCTGCAACACACCACACCTACCAGTAGCTGCAAACACACGAAAGCAAAAGACTTAGTTTTCCAGCCTACTGCCAGCTATGTAGTTGTCCAGACAGCACCAGGCAGCAGTGACTCACCTGCAGCCCACATGTTCCTGCTGCTGGGGCTGCCAAGACACACTCTGCTGGGGCCTTCTGTTCCTGAAGAACTGACACAGGTTTTTCCTGTTTCGGTGAGCCCTCGCCTTGCGGAGCTGGAAAGAAGCATAGAAGACATTCAGGTGTGGACATTTATACAAAGGGTTCTCAGGACAAAAAGAATAACTTTAATTGTCTTTCTTTCTTCCCCCACCCCCTTTTTAAACAGGGGGCGGGGGGGTTGGAACCTCATTCCCATTTTAAAATGGAGAAACTAGAGCAAGGGAGGAAGCAGTAATCTGTCCTGACTGTGTGAGCTCAAGGAAACATCAGGCATGAATTCAGGCTGCCAGTTTGTTGTTTTAGGTATTAACTTGTTCTGCCTCAGGTATCAAATTTGCTGTCCAAACCAACCAACAAAGGCAGCAAGAACTAGAGAGGCAGGAATGCATCCATCCAGAGATTAACATGGCAGAGCAGCCAAAGGACCTGGGTGCTTGCACCGAAGACAGAAGATTATTTGCCCATTCTGGTAGAAGAGACTGCAGGGAACAGAAGCAGGGACGACTCGCACACCAGAGCCCATCTTTCCCAGCAGCAACCACCACATTTCAGTTCCAGACTGCTCCAGCGCCAGGCACAGCACAGCACGCTACCTCCAGCAGAGCCTGGGGGGTGCCGGGGGAGAATAAAACAAGTTTCCCGCTGTTGCTGACCTGTTAGATAGAACACCCCGTCATCTCTGCGCTTCACAATAATGTGATCTACTGCCAAGGTGATAGGAACGGGGCCAGGGGAGGTGGGGTATACCTGGGGGCTGTCATCCTGGAAGAAAAACAAAGCAAAGAGAAGAGATTAACTGCTGTGACAGCTCTGGCAACTCTGCAAAGGATTCCCCTTGTCCCCAGCCGTCACAGGGGCAGCGTTACTGACTGGCAGCACTGCCAGAGCTCACCACGGTCACCCACCATATGGAAAAGCCTGGCTTTATATACAAGGCTGCATGTGAGTCTTAATCTGCATAGAAAACACTCCCACAGATCAGAACCATGGTCTGTCACATCCATCATAAAGGCTGAGATGAGGCCTACAACCATCACCCCGAAGGCTGCTCTCACAGTTGTCATCCTACAAATCCCTGACTGAAACCCCCAGCTAATATTCCTTAGCCAAAAAAAAGCCAATATCCTTTAGTCTGGAGATTTTCATGCTGCTGTGCAGCAACACAGGTTCTTGCTTGTCAGTGGAGCCAAAGCATTGCTTTCAAAGAGGTTTAATCAAAAACTTCTGTCAGTGACCCCCTCCTAAATATCAGCCGGCTCTTACATAATGTTTTTAATCCATAATTATGTAAATGTTTACAGAAAAGGTCAATTATTTCCCACTTCACACAAGCACTTGGGGGAAGAGGTATTTCATTCTTTCCCTTGAGTCTGCAAAGCAGGTCATCAACAAAGCTGGGGAGAGAAGCCGAATGTCAGGCTCCCATTTCTCTACAGTCTGATCACTCAACAATTCCATTGTGTTACTCGTTCATCCCTAAGGCAGTTTTTAGAAGCAAAATAAAACAGTATCAGGAAAACAGGACGACTACAAAGGCCCATAGCAATCCCACAGCATCCTCCCCGAGCAGGATCTTGCAAGTGAGCTCTGTCCAAGCTGCCATCCTGGGGGGAATCTCCAGTTCCCCACACACTTACCTTCAATGTGATTTTGGCATCCACAATTTCTATCTCCATGGGGATCACCTCTGGAATTATTTCATCCTCAAGAAAAGGGCCAAGGTTGGTAAGGAAGGACATTAAGAGCTCTGCTGTGTAACTGTGGACCAGCATACGAAGGAAGCCATTCTGCACAGCGAGTGGTGAATGCACAGCAGCATTAGGTCCTACTTCAAGACGTAAGCACACTTCTGGTTGGGTCCTAATAGCTTCAGGGACTGAAGGCTTCTCTATACCTGGATCTCCTAGAGCTGGAGCAGAAAGATCTTGCTGCAGAAGATGGCATCAGTAATAAGGCATAAACTCAAAATAGGTACCTTGAAAAGCCATTTACTGACCAGATGCAGAATGGAGTCAAGCTGGCAATGACAGCAGTCTGAAGTCATCCTTCATATGAAATTAATCTGAATCTCAAGCGTCTAAGAGTCCATGTCACAGGAACTAACACCAGAACTCGACCATTTAAGCACCAGACGCAACCCTCTCTCTCACCATCTCAGCATACTTTGAAACTAGTCTTCGTTTTGCATATGCACGAGTTGACCAAACTCATGCCACTCGGATCTGTGGAGCTCATCAGCCTTTCCCTTGTCCTCCACACTGCCTCACCTTGTACCGCGCTTTGCCCCCTCGTGGCCACAGGCAGTGCTGGTGAGGGAAGGATCAACGGTCCAAGAACTGCTCATGCTTCCACTTGAAATTTTTGTTCAGTTTTGGTGTTTTGTTGTGGTTTTTTTTGTTTGTGTGGTTTTTGGGTTTTTTTTTTTTGAGTTGGGTCGGTTTTGTTTTATTTTATTTTTTTATTAATCCGAATTTAGCCCTGGAGAAATACCCTAGCCTCAAAGCATTATTCTCAGGGCAGGAATAACTTCAGGGTTTCCCTAGATTGATTAACTCTTTAATTAATTTCATGCATCCTAGCAGCAATTTAAAATATCACAGTCTATGATTACTAGGCACCATAGAGCTTGACTGTGTAGGCACTTTGGAAACACCTTTCAAGTACCAGATTTGAACCACTGATTCTTAGCATTCACATTCCCTCACACACAAGTTGCTTTCAATCCTAAATACACTAAATGTTAATACTGAAGCACCAGTTAAAATGCAATATTCCCTGATGTATTGGCTGGTATAAGAGCCAGTTATAACAGCAGAGTTATAAAAGCAGCAGACTCCAAGAGCCAGTGACTTACCCAGATAGCCACGCAGATACTGCCACATTCCAACGTTGTTCAGTTGCTCTGGAACCACGTTCGTGACTTGCAAAGCAACAGACAAGTCATCACCTCGTGCCTCTACTCCGCAGTTCACCTCGTTCATTTTCAACACGAGGACAGACACCTGAAACAGCAGGGAACAAGCTCACTTACTAAATCAAACACCACCTCATGGTTCACTTCCAGATTCACTTAGAGACAATATTACAGTGAGAAGGAACAGAACTCTGACCAGCTGAAGGCTGGGGTCTTCACTCTGTGAAGTCGAGCTGTTTATTTCAGGAGACACTCCACCCTCGTCCTCTGCCATCAGGCTTGCTCTACTGCCTGTGTCACTGTGGACCTGAGGAAGATGCCCTGAGGGAAGAGGGTCCAGGCTGGGTTCTGAAATGGAAGTAATAATAACAACTCGTTTCTGTTTCTTTTTCTGGTGTTAAGTCCTGATCTCAGTATCTGCCTGAATCTCATGGCCTATCAGCCTATACCATCCTCTAGGGAATTCTCTCCCGCTCCTCAGATTAATTTAGGTAATACAGAGCTGAAGCGAAAGATGTCCACTGAAATGCGCAGTGTACCCTACTTCCAACCAGCCCTTACTAAACCCTTCCTAAATGCTATGTACCATCCACCCACCTGCACGCATTTACAGCCCTTGGCCTAGTATGGGCAAATGCCTTAAAACACCACTGTGATGTGCAGGGATCACCCTCCTCACTCAGTTATACTCATCTCAAAGAAAAGGTACCTATAAAAGCAGAAAGAACCATTGTGGGTGAACTACTCACAACCTTCAAAAAGAAAGACAGGCATAAGTGAATTCCATACAAACGCAGCATGACTCAGTTGCCCGTGGCAGAAAACTGTTCACCAGCATGAAATAAGAGTGGGGAAGAGGATAAAGCCAAGCGCTTGTTACCAGAGTCCATGAGCATCACAAAGCCGTCACTGCCATCGCTGTCCACAGACAGCCCGTCCTCAGGGCCGCTCCCATCCACAGATGTGGCGTCAAAGGAATGCTGGGATGCTGTCCTCTTCATGGAGAGGAAACGCATTCGGCTGCTGCTGCCCCCACCTGGAGTCACTGCTCCCTCTTCTGCTTTGGGCACAGAATCCCTACGAAAAAAAAATGGAAAAGCGATAAAGGCAAACAGCTTAACCTCCAGATTATGCAGATATTGGGCTGGACGCTGAACACCTGCAAGTCAGACTTTAGTACACTTAGACCAACCCCAAGAGATTAAGATCTAACCTATCTCTAATCCAAATGACACAGAAAGAAAGAGAACAGTCGACCTACAGTTCCCCCCTTCCCTGCAGCCTTGCTGCTGCTATTGCAAAGCACAGGAGGATGGCCCACTCACTTGACTGGGGGGAGAGAGAGCATTTTCTGCATGGTGGAGGTCATTTTCTCCCGGCTCAGGCTCAGAGCGTCTTTTGTTATAGACATGGCTTCTTTGGTCAAGTCCATAGTCACGTGCAGAGCTTCCTTCGTGGCATCCTTTGTGATATGCAGTGCACTAGACAACTCCACCTCTATGTTCTTCAAAGGGATGAGTTCTGCCTGGCCATTGAGAGTGGCGTTTCCTCTCCCCAAGGGCTGCATGTCCGAGGCTGGACTAGAAGGGAGGGCAGGAGGGCTCTGCGGGTGGCTGCTGGTCTCTGCTGGCCTTTCTGCAGCCAGGGCTTCCACAGCTTCACGTGCTTCCTCTATCAAACCTTTGTCCTCTATGCTCTTACTATGTGGAGCTGTACTCAGAGCTCCATCACTTGCAGATCTTGGGAGTCTCTCCAGGGATACACTGGTTACACTGGTACCTGTATTTTCAATCCCACCATCCTCTGGGACCTCCGAGGTACTACATACTCCCCTCTCCGAACTGGTCTCCGATTTCAGCTCCTTCTCTTCGGCCACCAGCCCCTCCTTGCTGTCTGAAGGCGAGAGCTCAGACTCAATCAGGCTTGTTGTGTCAGAGTCAAGGGATCTGGGTTCCAAGACAGCGCCTGGTGCGGGGTTCATGAGTAGGGCCACTTCAGCGCTGTGGAACATAACTCCTACACAAGCAGACATGGAATCTAGGGGAGACCCAGTCACTTCCTGGGTATCTTGGGCCAACTGCTCCTGTAGTGTTTGTAGAACTTCTTTCATCCTGAGCAGCACCAAGTATTGGTAGTGGTTGAGCCGAACTTTGACATGGACAGATGAGGACACAAGCACATGGATATCAGCAGAGGCTTCCAGCTCTTTGTCATCTACTCCGTCATCAATTTCACAGTCAGATTCTCCCAAGACGTCCATGGTCTCTGGGACCTTGTAGATGTTCTTCAGATCCTGGTCAGTCTTTGATCTTTGACAAACCCCATGTTCTCTGGAAAGGTTCTCATTCTTGGAGTGATTGCTAAAGCTGGCAGAAGGCTTGATTTTCAACTCAGAGGCAGCCAATTCCTGTCGTTTAGATATCTGAGCTTGCCCCCATCTCTTGGGAAGGCAGGCCCAAATGGAAAGAGGAAAAGGGTCAATAAAGCTAAGGGCTCTGCCCTTTGAGCTTTCAGCACCCTCGAAGTCCAGGGAAAGCTCAGTGAAATTCATAGACCACAGATCTTCAGAGGCAGAGGTTTTGTGTAGTAGCTGGGGAAAGCTTGGATGCTTCTGAGGCCTATTATCCACCTCATACGCATGGCGCAAGAAAAGGGTGTGGAGGAGGCTGAAATTCTCCTGAGACCTCGGGAACTTAGTGTAGCTGGAGTGGAAGAATTCCGAACTGGCAAATTTACGGAAGATGCTCTGGAGGTCCTGGCAGCTGCAGAAGGGAGCGTGGCGGGTGTTGGTGGCAGTCACCTCCGATGTGCAAATGCAGAGTGTCTGTGGACGATCCTGGTGGTCAGTGACTTTCTTCTCCACGGGGATGTTAAGCTACACAGAGGAGAAACATGTTACAAGCGAAGCAGTGAGAAGGGAAATTAAGAGGCTTATCCTGGCCACTTACACGGAAGGTCAGCTGTGGAATATATAAACAACTGAGAAGTCCTGGTCTCTACTAACATCCCAAGAGCTGGACTAGACTTTCAATTTATCCCTATCTGAAAAATTAAGTAAAATTTATGAATCGGGGAAGAGGAATCAGACACAACAGAATTTAAAATGAGTTTTATTTTAGCTTCTTTTATCATCTGTGGCTTACGTAGCAGCTCAACTTACAACATTCACTTTGATCTTTCTCTGCAAGGACTTACTGTACTTTCAGGCCTTTAAACCTCCTCACAAAACTGCTAACAGGGGTATTCAATGACAAACACCATAGGATGCCAGTGCAGCAGATGTAGGCCCACAGGGAACAGTTTGAGAGTCAAAGTGACTTCCAAACGCCAGAAAACAACTTTTGACTGCTTGAACCATCAATTTCTCCTTGAAACTGTTTTCATAAATACTGACTTGCCTGCCTACTCTGGTCTAGAACACAAACACCTGTTTCACTGCCCATAGATCAAAACAAAACTAACACAAGTGGTAAGCAGAAGAAAAAGAAAGGCAGAGGTTTTGTTTTCTTATTCTGGACTCCAGCAATGTCCTGGTCTCATGTTCCTTCCTCAACAGGGAGGGAGAGAACATTGAAGACTGGGAAGGGAAGGAAATGAATGGTACCTTCAGCCGGAAGCCATCCAGTCGAACATCAACATGCTCATCATGCTTGCCTGAGTCCTCCAGCTTGTAGATGGCTTTGAACTGCTCCAAGCTGCGGTAAAGATCCAGACAGAAGAGGTTTATCCAGAGCACACTTGCTGTATCCAGGGTAAGCATCAGGCCATTCAGCTGTATATACAGGTTTGGGCACGGAACTAGAATGAAACAGAATCGAGACAGGTTTATTATAGCAGAAAAGGCACTTCAGGTGATCTGCAGCTCAGTGTATAACCTGCACTGACAAAACCAACACAGAGGGCTTCAACACCCACTGGAAGACAGATCTCTTGATGAAAGGGAGAAGTTGTGATGCACCACAGAAACGAGGTGTTCCAGGTTTCACATCAAGCCACCTGCAGAGTACCCAAAGCACCCCACAGTCCTGCTTCAGTGCTACTTAATAAGGCAGAATGCCAAGAGCTGGGCAGGCAGAGCAGCTCCTTAATAGATTCCTGGATATGTTATTTTGCAAACACAGCTTTGCCTCCACATTTTGCACCAGGCAAACTCTAACCCACTTTTGCACAGGCAAAAAAAAAAAGGCAAATATCAGAAAACTAAACAAAAAAAGGATGTCTGGAGAATACATAATAGGGTTAACACACCTAAAGAATTGACTGATTCACTAAGGAACTTATGAAAGAAGGTGCTAACCTTGCTATATTACCTGGAAAGTCCTGATTGTCTGGGAAGTAATACTCTGTGAATTCAATATGGATTGCAGAGACCTGATCAGGAAGTTTGAAGAATTTTCGACTACATGAAAGCAAGGTGGAAGGTTTCTTACTTTGTTGACCAGCTGTAGAAACCTGGAAACACAATGGTATGCAGTTGTACAGAATTCAGATTTGACAAAATAAAGTGTCCCAGTAACCCTGCAGCCTTCCTTTTCTGGAATTCCAGGATAGATTCCAATCCACCTTGTTTACATATCAAACATACTCTGCTTTCGAGCAAAAACAGAACTTTTTTCTACCTGCAAATATTGTCAACTCCTCTCCTTTGAGGGAATTTAGTTCTTTGCGACTCCTGTCACTGCTAGCCAGAGCTGTGACAATTAGAATTAGGTGATGTGAACAAACAGAACTGAAATCTATTCTAGCTTTCTTCAAGATGAACAGCATGTTGATAAGTCTGTTATAGTACCTAGTACTGATTATGCTCTTGCAATGGTTACAGGGTATAAGGGTGTAGGGACTGATCCAGTCCTGTGATGCTTTCTGGGTCAGAAAGCATGAGGGGGAGACTTATTCGCCTCCTCTGTCAAAAATCCATATCCTCACTATCTTCTCAAATGCATGAAATGTTTTACCTTGGGCCTACCTAATCGTTAATGCAAGTTCAGATGTAAACAGACACGGAGTGCAGACACTGTGGTTGCATGCGCATGCAATTTCCTCTGAACATGAAAATTATCAGCAGTTCATGCTTAGTTTAAAAGTCTTACAGACAAGATAATATTGGCATTTGGGTTGTTTGGGCAGAGTTTTGATTCTCTTAGATGACATTCTGTGTGGTTTATTTGAATCATATCAAATTAAATTTCATTTTTAAAAAATGACATGAACATCTCCAGACACTGCTCAAATCCCTACCTGGTGAACATCCAAGTCATCCACTCGAACCACCACGCAGCTGGATCGAAGCCGGTTCCAGGGAGGGTGCCGCAGTCGTGGCAGACTCGTGGGAGGTACACGGCCTTTCTCTGAGGGACTTTTATGAGGACTCAACGAAGTCTCTGTGGGGATGGAAAAGCAGCAGGGTTTTTCTCTTCTCCTTTGCAGCAAACTTCACCATCGACACCAACACGTATGTGCTTACAGAGCAGAATTAACAGCCCCAAAATTAGAAACAGATGGGCACAGTTAGGCAGGAAAAAAATGCTGGGACTTCTGAAATAAGAACACTGTGGAAGATGAGTGTGCTCTGTAGCGAGAGAACACAGTCTTCAGCCAGGCTTTAAGTATTTTATTTACTCCTTATACACTCACTTATGGAGAAACTCAATAAATAAGCTAGGAAAGTGGCCACTGCTGTCTGTCCGTTCTTGCTGCAGTGCTATTCCAGTATAATAGTCACTTTCCTTTGCCGTTATATTTCTGATTTTTAGTGTGCTATGAATTTCTGCACCAACAAACTAGCCTGCTAAACTGGGGAGAAGTAACTAGAGATGTTGCTGGATGGAGCAAAGTTGTTACCATCTCCTGCTTTACTAGGAGTTTTATCAAATACCATTACCTGGTTTCCTTTTGAAGGGGGAAAGTGGAGTCCTGGCAAATGCAGGGTCCATTTCTTCATGAAGTTTCTCTATCTTGCTTTGAAATTCACTGACCAACTTCTTTGCCCACTGTCCCCGTGTTTCCATTGCTTCACCGTACCTCACCCAATGCTTGCAGGCATCTCCTGCATGAAAGCAAACAATCTGGCTTTAAAAGCGAGCTTCTTGGATGCACACAACCCTTCCATGCCACTCAGACGCATGCCAATCTGTACAGCCTTCCTCTTTATTGATATCACATCTGGAATAGGCAATATGGGGCATACTAAGTGCTTGTGAAACAAGTGCAGGCTGTCACACAACAGAGCTGGTTCTACTCGCAAGTGTTCCAAATTGAAGTGTTGGGATGAATGCCAAGGTCACTTTTTCCTTGATTCTTCCCTCCTGGGAGACATCCTATAACCCCTCCAAACTGATTAGGCACATGTAAGAACTAGATCCATAGCTTAAGCAACTGCAAACGAATCCAGAGTTTCAACTTTATGTCTTTACAACAGACAGCAGCTTATTCCTCTCTTTGTACTCTGCTCTGCCAGCCACTTGTCAGCCATCCACCAATAGGTAAATTAGTTTAACCCTGCCCATGAGGATTTAAGTCCCAAGTCCTTTGTGTAGTCTGTCTTCCAGTCATGCCCGAAGCCATATAGCATCACTGTTCAAGTTCTTTTTTCAAACCCCTTCTCAAGTTTGGAGGCCACACACTCCCCTACCTGCCCTGTGGAAAGGGTAGTAGTCAAAAGCCATCCTCCTGAAGGTCAGCTGTATGGCGCCTCCCAGCATCCCATGCTTCAAAGCACCTGTGGAAAACAGAACAAAGGAAACCACGATCAGTTCTGCAATCTACATCCTGACCCAGGAGAACAACATCGCTTTGATTGCCACCACTGATTCATTGTCACCATGGACAGCGTTAGGGTATCATCCTTTAGAAAGCTGTATCAAAATCTTGTCCTACGCAAGGAAAAGGACAACTGAATGTAACGGGCCACCAATTCATACCATAAGAACCAGGCCAAGAATCCCAAACACCAAAGCGCAAGATCCCATCGCTTCCCAGGTCCCTGCCAATTACACCTCCCACTACAATAACCAACACTTCTGTTGTGAACACTTGCTGGTAGGGCCAGCAAAATGATGACAAAACTGTGCTGAGATGTCGATAACAGCAGCTCAGGAGACAGCGATACACAGATCGGTTCAAAAAAATCTGGAATAGCAATGGATGTGGGTAGTAGAAATTTGTTTTCCCCTTTTTTAAAGGGAAGATGTGTAGAAACAAACAGCACAACTTGGATCAGAGATGGCTGTGCAAAGTGGGGAGGGGAGTACATTTGCCTCAAAAGAGAAAAAAGTACCAAGAAATATATCTCAGTAGGGGGAATCTAGGAGTAAACCACGTACTAATTAGCAAAGCCTTGCTTGAAAAGAATGTGGTAGGCAGTGGAATGGCCTGTCAAAGAAGGCAAAGAATCCTCATGGTTATGTGAATGTCCTGCACACTGCCAAAGCAAACATTTTCTCACCAAGTGGAGTTATCACTCTTTATTCCCGTTGCTCAATACCAGACTGTTCCTAAAGCATATCCTCTATCACTTCAGCTAGGTCACTGGCAACCACGTCCACTGACGGACCTCCCCATGTTTGTCCCATGGAGCCAAGAAAGATTTTCTAATGCCTAGTTCAGGCATACAGAACTGATCTCTCCGTCAGCCTGAACAACTGCCTGTTGCCTCATTGGGAAAGAGTAACATAGAAGATGCTTGTTTTCAAGGGGAAAATCCTCCTTCAGAGAGAATATTGATGACCAGATGAATGTTTTCCTCCTGCGGTGTCTCTCCGATGCTGCTCTTAGTTACCTGACTCTCGAGTTTGGCTGTCATCGCAGATATGCAGATCCAAGTGCGAGATGAGGAGGTGGTACGATGACTCTTTCATGTCATGCTTATCAAAGTATTGACCAATGCTGCTTGCATTTGGGCTGACTCCAAATGGCTGAGACCAGGACTGCTGGGTACTTGGAGGAGGTGGTGTGATCTATTAGAGAGAAAAAAGCTTGGTAAGAACTAATAGAAAGAAGAAGATGTTATAATGTAATTAAAAATTAAAAACAACTTATGCAATCTTCCAGACTGCAAGGCATCAATTTACAGAAACTGAATTGGGAGTCCAGGAATCTGGATCCTTTCCTATGTTCTCATGAGCAAAATTCTTTGCCTGTTGTTCTGCCTCCTCTCCATCTTGGAATATGCTTTAAGACTCCTGGATAAAAACGACTACGAATTCCTGATCCCCCTTCTATGTAATCCCACTGCACTATGTGCATGGCCCTCCTTCCCCAGAGCTTCCACCACCAGCAGCAATATTCCTCTTCCCTCATCCTTGCCTCTGAAAACATCTTTTGTCCTCTGCCCTATGTATTTATTCTGTGACATTCATCAAACAATTACTCAGCACAGTGTTTTGGAAACAAAGAAAGTGGTAAGGGAAGTTCAAGGTTACTGGCAGGAGCAGCTGTACTAAGGGTCTGATACACTGTTAAGCTATATGCAAACCAAAGAACAACTGCAAAAATCAAGAGCTCTCTCTAGAGTATTAGGAAGAAACCAAGAAACCCGACCAACAACACTGAAATTGGACACCAATGTTTTCCCTTGAGCATCACAGCTCACTATAGTTTTGTGTCACAATATATTATACCAGAGCCCCTTTCCCCAGGCCTACGCAGACTGTCATTCAGAGGCAGAAAATATTATTTCTAGAACATATTTATTGCTTGTTACCAAATCAAATCTTCGTGGCACCCTCTGCAGCTTTCCATGTGCCGGCCAAATCCGGAAAGCTATGCAGCTTAACACCACTTTTTCCCCACCATCAGACACAATCTAGCCTGTGACTACATATGAACATTCTCTAACATTTACTGGTAACAAATCCAACTCCTTTGGTCGCTTCATTACCCAACGACAGTCCACCATCCACACGATGCTGACCTGGCACCAGGTAAGCCTACCGGTTCCCATCAGGGAGATGCTCTGTGAGCAAGGGCGATGCCACAGAAACAGAAATAGCCTCTTTCACCTTGTCTTTTCCTTTTTCCTGGCAGACCAACATCCAAATTGTGACTCACTCACCTGTACAGACTCAGGTGCCAAGCTTTTCCTCTGCTGTGCGGACTTCTCCATGGCTTCACTCAGAGACTCTGCATATTTCATCATTGCTTTCAGCTGCGAGTCTGTCAGCACCCAGAGCAGGTCGTCAAGGAGGAACATCAGCTTAGATGCCATCACATTGCAATCTTTGGTCTGGAAGAGCAAGGAGGAGTCAGGGGCTTTAGGAATGGCAACCATATACATACATTTTTCATAACACAGAATCTGTAGCAGAAAAGAGAGATGTTGCTCTGAAACTCATCTGAAAGAGAAGGTAACTCACCTGGTGGATGTCCACAGTACCTCCTCTGAGAATGAAAGTAGTCAAAGCTGCCTCCTCTTTAGGAGGCAAATTGCTTACTGAGTTTAAAAAATAAACAAACAAAAAAGATGGTTTCTTTTTTTTTTTTTAATCTACTCTTCCTCATATTTCTATTGACAGCTAAAAATACGGCTACTAGGCTTTAATCTGCCGATAAGAGATGACAGCTCTCCTTGGGATGTTGAAATGAATTTCAAAACTTGCTCCATACACATTATCCTCCCCTGGGAGATAAACTGCTTTGACATTTGGTAAGAACACAGCTGTTTCCAACAGAAAACACAGAGCGATACAGCAGCTTGGACTCAACATTTGTCAAGGAAAAGAACGGTTGCTGAGGAACGTGGGAGGAAACATGCATCATCACTGCACCAGGCAGTGAGACTGTATCCTGCAAAGTATGGAGGAAACTCTCACCCTTCTCTTGAGAGAGATCTGGATCCTCCCCTGGTTGGTAATGAGTCTCAGAGGAGTAGTCACAGGATCCTGATCGCCATTGTCCGTGGCATCTGCTTCTATCCGAAGTGTCTGCCAGGTGAGCTCTTTGAATGTCAAAACCTACCCAGAAGGAGAAAAATAGGAAAGTGCTGAGATTTTCAACATCTTCAAGGATTAAACTAAATGTTTAGAAGACGTGGGATGAAACAAGGCCACAGAAAAATCATTCAATGCATTTTTCTTCTGTGATCCCAGCACAAAACCAAAATCATGCCCCAGGTAACATCTAACCGACTCTCCCTCACACTGAGTTTAAGACCAGACAAACCACAAGGGCATTCAGAGCTTCTCCAGTTTCATTCTCCTAGAGGAGAAGAGCTCAGAGAAAGCCCTGAGCAGAAGTCAGCTCTCAGCCAGCCTGTTCCAGCAAACAGTAGGCAAGCTCACCAAAGCTCCCTACCAACACTGTATAAGAATTCAGA
The DNA here is from genome assembly GCF_949628215.1 of Phalacrocorax aristotelis. NCBI lineage: Eukaryota > Metazoa > Chordata > Aves > Suliformes > Phalacrocoracidae > Phalacrocorax > Phalacrocorax aristotelis. The sequence continues at coordinate 3,776,142 of NC_134296.1, forward strand.
CAACAGCCCGATCACCCCAGAGGGCTGGGGCAGCACAAGTGCCGCTCTTCTGTGTGCATTACGACAGGCAACGTAAGACAACCCTGTACCTCTCCTCTCTGCGGATCAGTAATGCGGGTGAGTCGCAAGTCACTCTGTTGCCAGTTTGGGTTGACACTGTAGCCTTGGAGCTGCCATAGCTCAAAAGAAGCATGAAAGGCCTTGGAGTGAATCTTGATGGTGATGGAATTGACAACAATAAACATCCCCTCCACGACCTTTTCAGCAAAGCCATATTCACTGCAAAGAGAAGATTCCTCAAAGTCATCACCTGTTACAATAAAAGGCCTGGTAGGTGTAGACCACATACAGAGAGACTCCAAGGTTTATAAGCAATACTAGGACCACTTAAACCTGAGTGCAGAGAGGCCAATGGTTAACCATTGAGGACAACGGCCACCCATACCCCAGTAACATGTCAGAAAGAAACCACAGGGCTCATGGTCTGACCTTTGACCTGCAGCAAGAGCAATGGGAGACTGTCCGTTGGGTGGCCGAGGCTCCTCACATGTTCGCATCTCTACCTCCACTTTATCCAGGTACTGTAAAGACAGTGCAAGGGAGCGATAAATACCAGACCAAGACTCAAGCTCAGCCTATCAGCCTTAGGCCTGAGACTCTAGGGCAGGGATAAACAAGCTCTGGAGTCTCTTGCCTCTCCAAGAGTCTCATGTGTTAAAGCTCTCATGCCACCAGTGCCAGGATCATTGGGTAATCTGAATCTCCAGAAGTGGGAGAAAACAACAGAAAAACAGGCACAAGGCTGTCCTGGACTTCACTGAGAGCTCAGCCCAGCTCCACCCTGCAGTGAAATGTGGGTCTCGTGAGAGGTCATGCATCGCCAAACAGGACTATTCTCAGAACTCCCCTTCCCCTAAGGGGAAAGGTCTAGAGGATTTAGGTCAAATATAAAATTTGAGCATGTGCTTCACAGTTTCCCTTCGCAGACCTTTTCTCAAGTAGGAGAGATTAAAAAGAGGGAGGAAGAAAAAAAAAGGAATGGACAAAAGAGGAAACATTACCAGGCAGATTGGGTGTGTTTTCAGCTTTGTCCACTGGATCTGAAACAATAAAGCTGAGGTTACAAAAGCTATCTTTGCATTGGAAAGTTTGAGAAATCACACAGAACCATTTGAGTGGAAAGCTATTCTCTGAGAAATGACCACAGTGACAATCCATCATGTATCACCGAATACAGGTCAAAGAGGCTCACACAGACAAGGGAAAAGGAAAAGGAAAAGACATCCCAGCCACCAGGCCTATAAATCCAGCTTAGCTTTTGGCTCTCACATATCATCACGAGTAACAGATACTCTGCAGGTCAAATTCTGATTTTTCATATTCCTTTATGGAGAATGTTCTTGTCCTTAAAAAGTTTACAGTTAATTGCTGCTGTTACTGGAAGTCGGTAATTCTTTTGAAGACTGCACACAAACCAAAAAGATTCACTTTATTTTCTTACAGCAACACTTATTCTGCAGTTCTCGTAGGAGGGAGAACAAATGTTTGTTACTAAATTAAGCAGATCTGACTCTAAAAACAGAGCGGATCAGATGAGCAAGACGGGCTCATTTTTATTGTCACTTGGCAGAGTAGAACCATATTTCTTTTATAGCACGTCTCTTTGACATACTAAGAACTTTTGCATTCATATAATGCAATAATGGTTAGTACCAACTGAGATTAAACAATCTGGCATTTCATAGCAGCTGAAAAAAAAAAATCAACTTTTTGCTCTAAAAAGCACAAAGAGGAAGAATTTGTAAGAGGAGCTCAGTGTGCAAAAGTGCAACTGCAAGTGCATGCACAATTTCAGCAATTATTCATGTAAATGGGTAACTGTGGGCTAAAGGCTGGCTGAGTGCAGAGGGTGCAGCCTTTCACATGCACTACTGATGCATTTCTGATGAATTGCATTTTCAACAATTAAGACTTAAGTTCAATTTATTTTTACAATACCTCACCGCATAATTAGGCTTTCAGAGAACTGCACTCCATTTCTCTCTCCTTCCTATTCCTGTCGGAGGTTTGTGTTACTTCTTTAGCATTAAAAAGAAAAATATCAGCAGGAATGAGGGAAGACACAGAAAACTCCTCTGCTGTCAAAATAGCAGGGGAATGGGAGGGAAGGAGCAAACAGAGAGGTCTGCAAAATCCCAAGTGATATGGAGGTGATGAACAGGGAATGATTGTTCGCTATTTCTTCCAATAACGGTACCAGGAGGTTGTCAACTAAAACTAGCATAGGCAGACTCAATACAAGCAGAAGTAGATGTAGTTAAGCTGTGAAATTCTTTGCCACACCACACTCTGGATGTTAAACAAGTGGGTCCAGAAAGCATCTGGGCAAATTCCTAGAAATTCATCAGAGGCTATTAAATACAAAGCCCTCACTGCTGGCTTAACAAGTCACCTGAAGGTGAGGAAGGGCCACACCACACTCTTCCTGTGCTTCTCTCAGCATCCTCCACCACCCACTGCCGGCCACCACCGGGGGGGGGCAGAGTGCTCAGCAAAGGTGGCCTTTGGTGAAACCTGCTGCGGCTACCTCACAGCATGCGATTAGCACATCTCACATCTAAAGCACAGGGTTTGAGATGTGTGGATCAAATCACATCGTGATTCTTCATCAGAAATTTCCGAGTGACAAGCAGAAGCTGCCACTGGAAGGCCTCAGCCGTGTCTGGGGAGGCGAGCGTGGCCGCCTCTGCTCACCCTGATAGATGCCTTGTTGCAGTAGACCCGAGTGATGGCAAGCCAGGTGGGCAGCTCCAGCACATTCTGCAGCACCTCTTCATCCAGCTCCAGGTTGGTCAGCTGCCCCTGCCCTTTCAGTGTGCTCAGGTTGATTTTGTCTGGAGAGAGATTCTTGGTAAACCTGCAAGAGAAGGAAGAGGAGGCTCTAAAAACAACCCCCAGCAAAGCTGCCAAGACCAGAGGAGCCTTTGACAGCACTATTTTAAGTATAAGAATCCGCTTGCTGTTTTGTTAAACCTTTTCTGACATTTTTAAACCCAGGGCATGTTGGTTGCTCGAGAAAAAAAAGTATGTCTTTATGCTTTGACATTTGAAGGGCTTTGTTTGTTTGTGTTTTGGTTTAAATCAAATTCAAGTTTGAGAAACTGAAAATTCCTTCTAAAGCACTGGGAACCTGGAAACCAGCAAAATTGCCCTTGGACAAAACCAATGAAAACCAAAGCCAAATTGCAACAAGTCAGCAATTTTACTAGCCCCAGAACTGCCACATCAGTGGTAAAAAGTTTAATTATCTAGATTCTTTTTGAAGTTTGTGACACAGGAAAGTAAAAGATCATTAGTAAATTACTTTTTTGGCTGTCTCTTTAAACACCAGTCTCGTAATCCAGCCTGCGCTTTGGTCAGCAGGTCCAAGCATGCAACCTAACTCCCTCCGCAGTGACCAGCCCAAGCTCCCATCCTCCTTTTGGCAACCAGCAGCTGCTGCTCCTTCTGGTTGTAATTCCTCCTCCCAAGGGCCTCTGTTGTTTCCACCTCCCTTGTATGCAGCCTAGTACCTTCAGATCCCTCATGTGTCTGAGATTTAAACGCTATGGATGAAACTATTTCAGCAGGAATGCTCAAGAGCAGTCTGTTCTGGGGCAAATCTGAAAACGTCTGACTTCATTAAAACCACTGTGGCCCCTAAGGAACCAGAAGAGCCAGTTCAGAGGGTGCTAGGCCACAGAGGCTGTATGCATGTCAGCAATACCTCACCAGGATGCCTGTCTCCATTGAGCAACCCTTCTGTGCAGGAGCCACCACCAAGGGAGCGCGGCAGCTCACACTGGGACACTCCGCAGTCACAGAATTCAAAGTTGAAGACTTCCTGCCAAACAACTTACCCACTACTGAAGCCAGGGCTTATTGCACACATTCCTCCACGCTAATTCTAATTCTGTACAGTGGTCCAGAAAGCAGAAGAGAAAGAAAGACCCTATTGTCAGCATAAGCAGGATTAGGTTCAGTTAGTCACACGCTACCATTCTCCCTCCTTTCCCCGCACCAGCAGCATGGGCTATTTCTCTGTGAAAGGCACAAAGGGCATCTTGATCAAAGTCATTACTCAGAGAGGGTAGGAGGGACCAGAGCAACACTGCTGGGATAGCGGCCGATGTGCCAGGAGGAGCACACCGCAGGAGCACCAGGTGTAGCACAAACCCGGCGGAGACACCAGAGCACCTGCTCGTCGGTCAGCCCAGGGCTTCCTGGAGGAAAAATGCCCTTCCAAAGCACACCTTTTGTTAGGAGAAAGTCTGACAGACAGTGAAGAGCCACAGATGTCAACTCTGTGGTACTGATGCAGCAACTCCTGGAAGAGGAGGGTGGCACAAACAGCTGTGAATTTTCCTACTATTGCTTTTTACCTTGACCCCTGCTACTGTCGAGTCTTCTGCTGCCACAGAAGCCTGAGTCAGACATTTACCATGTCATGCCGTCACCTCCCTCTCCTGAGCTGAAGGTACACACTGACAGCTTAATTAAAGACTGAGTTCATAACACACCTGCCAGCATCTCAGGCTGACACATTCACTTTAAACTCATTACTCCCTTTACCAGAGGCCCTCTTGTTTAAACACACCCAGGAAGGCAGCCAAGTTCAACACTGCTCCTCAGCATCCGTACAAAGAAGTAACATATTCCAGAGCGTGCTGCAGCGGCTGCTCCACTGGAGGGGAGATGCAGGGACAGGCTGAGCGTCTGTAAGGTCTGTGCTTGGAAGCCTCGTTGTGAGCACTCAATCTCAAACGCTGTTGCAAATTAGACCAAATACCTTGAGGGCAATACATGAGCATCCTTGTCTTGCGTTAGTGAATCAGCTCTGTTGAAAGCTGTTGTAATCATGTCCACTGGAATTGGATACTAAGAATAAAACAAATAAAACCTGAACAGGTAGGTAATAAAAAGCACTTGGCACTGCTCAGCTCACAGGCTGCTGTGGGTAGTGATCAGCTTACAGGTGGGGAGAGGCTGAGGCACAGAGCAGCTTTCTCACACCTGTAAAGCAAGGATCAAACCCTGGTGTCTCAAAACCTCATCCCAGGCTAAGCATGCTTAGACAGGGAAGCTGCTTTCAGCTGGTAATGAAGAAGCAAAATATGAGGACATGTCTAAATGGGGGAATTACTTTTATTTAGTGTGTACGTGTATCAAAAACACAGTAACAGAGTGAAAGGATGCTAAAGCTGTGAAACAGGACACTGGTGGAAAGGGTGCTATGAAACATGATCTAGCTAAAAACAAATAACTGTATCAGCTACAGAGGAAGGCTGCAGAAATCGTGCTGAACGGCTACGAAAGCTACCATGAGTACTACCAGACTTTACACTAGAATCCTTTTCATGAGACATTCCAGATGCACCAAAATGTGCCATTCCACCCCCACAAGAGAGAGTACAGACCCCACCGATGATGGGATAACAGAAGCTACAAGTTTTGTAAACAAAAATCTAGAACTGAAAACAATTCTCTCTTTTAAACCACAGAGTCAAAATTCCTGAAAGTATGCTTATTACCAAGTCCCTGACTCTCAGGTTCTCTCCCTGTAAAGGAATCCCAGATCTTCAAATGGAATAATCTTCAAATTTAGAGACATTTTGATACATATAGTGCACGTTAGATGGGGTGTACAAGAGGAAAACTGATGAAGTGTGCCTATGAACTCGGGAGTCCATAGATGCCAAATCTTCATTACTTGAAAGGAACTGCTTTGGTCACTGTCAGGGGAAGGAAAAAGCAGTGAGAGCAGGCAATTTTAGATATTTGTTGGCAGACTCGCTCCATTCATACTGATCAACAGTAACATTTTTGGCAGCATGAATTGCTGGCTTAGAGAAAAGTGAATGAAAATGGTAGCTATTAGGAAAACTGACAGTGTGGGATATTTGCACTTTTTTTTGTTTTGCAACTCTAATAGAAGTCGGTAGTGCTAGCCAGTAAACTCACAGGACAGCACTCCTTTTGAGCTTGCCAGGATTACCATGACAAAAGTCAAACCAGAAAACCTTTTTCTGTCTTCTATGGAATTGTCACTGCAGAGCCACAAGGGCATTTTGCATCTGTGTACACTTACACCAGCGTGCAGGCATCCACAATAACAATACCCGGAGCAACCTTTTGTCTCAAAGTGTCTGCCAGCCAGAAGCTGATCTGCTGCACAATAGCCGAATGGACCATCGCAGCCACCAGCATCCTGAGAAAGCCTTCCAGGGAATAAAAAGGTCTTGCTGCATTCACAGTCAAGGCAGTGGGAAATACAAGCTCCAGGCTTACAGCTATAGCCAGGGAAGTCCTGCTAGGTCAAGCCTCCTACTCAGCCCAGTGGTTTGCAGATTTTCCCTACAGTGTTTCCCACTGTTTCTTTCCACTTCAGATGACAGGAGCATTAGGGCTCAATCAACACTCGTAAGAAGCAGGCAGACACAGTCATTAACAACGCTATCCTAATTTCATAGCAGCCTGAAGGTCTCACTCTTTCCTAAGAAGCTAACAACACCCAGATGATTTAAACCTCAATACCTTCTTGGGATTGTGCCTCAAAAAATGATGTTCTTCACAGAAACCCTCAGCTGTCTTAGGCAGTTTCTGAGATCATTACTTGATTTGCTCTGAAGCCTCATTTCATGTTTTAGATGGGAAAAGCACATGAGTGTCAGTCTATTTGCTCAATCATCAGCTTGAATACTCAACAAAAAATGATGTCACTACTAAAAGAAGGACTGCCCAAATCATCAGCTTGCATATCCAGGGGCCACAAACTCACTGATTGCAAGAGGGAGTTTGGCCAAATCTGATTGCTGGCCCGAAGCCAGGCCATAATCATAAACAATAAATGTATGTTCACATTTGTAGCTGTCTGGCCACACTGTCTCCAACTGAGGAAATATGCAGACAATGTCGGGAGAAGACATCTGAAATCATAAAACTTCTCTTCAGATCCATCTCTCTCATTATCTGCTGCCACGTGGTACAGGAACACTCTCGTCAGTAGCTTCATACACTCAAAGTACATTTTCTGCCTCAGCCTCTTCTGCAGTTATTCAGTAATCGTCGTCTATTGTATGTAACCCCTACCTACAGCTAAACACATTTATTTCTATTAATATCTTTGTTACTATGGTTATTATATGTGAGAACTAATTAGCAATACATCATTGACCTTGATTTTACTTAATGACAAGCATCATCCACTGGCAGAAGCAAGCAACCGTATGGCTTGCAACCCTAGCCACAGTTGCAGAAAGCAAATGGTAAAATACTCAGAACACAAGAGACCCAGGAAAGGGGTAACTTGTCAGCTCCAATCTGAAAACACAGTGCCTTCATAAGGGAAACAAAACAGCAAGGGAAGCGATGAAGATTTCTGCTTTAATTTGTAACACAAATACATAATCTAAGGAACTATGGCAGAAGGACAGAAATTAGACTTGGGAAAAACCCCTATATTCTGGCCAACGCAGATTTGCTCCTTGCCCAAGATCTTTCCCAGAGCCTTGTCTGGTTAGGTTTTGGATGGGCCATTTGATGGGATTTCCATCTTCCGCAGGAAGATCTTCCACAATCCAAAAACCTCTGTGATAGGACATTTCCCCTCATATTAAACCTTCTTATCACATGTTTACTTGGAAAAATAGGTTCATCACTAATAAAAGACAAGGTTAGTGACTTCCAGATACAGGAAAACTTTCAAGGAAGACAGCAGCATAAGCTTTAACTGCAAGACACATGTTTGAGAATGAACTGAAAAATAATATTGGAGGAAATAAAACAGGGACAAGTGATCAAAACTTCTGTAAAAAGGAAAAAAATAGCTGCTTTGAAGACACATAGGAAGAAGTAGTAAAAGCCCTTTCAGGAAGAAAAGCCCTTTTACTTACTTAAGCTTTTGGTAAAACTGTGGAGCAATTTGTCTGGTGAGCACACGCAGCTCAAAATGGAGAGATTCAGAGTTGCAGACAAGGAAGAGAAACACGCTGAATTAGCAGAAGGCAAGACTAATTTACAGCAGCATTAGATGGTATCTAGCACTAATCCAGCTGGTATCATCCCAACTTAGCATAAAGCCATTTAGAATTTAACGGAATCTGATCAATACCAAAATAACCAGTTGTTTAGAAGATGGAAAGCACCACATTTTAATAATTAATGAACGTAATCTCTGTAACTCCAGCTCTACACTGAGTGCAGTAGGGCTGTACCCTAGATGTTGCCTAGGTAGGCAATACCATTTTCCTGTGTGGACAAAGAGGTCCCAATGCAATCAGCCCCATGACTTCGCCCTGCTTAGGTCACACAACAAACTCCGTACATGTTACCATGTAACCCACTAACAGCCTTTGGCACCGTACTGGTGGGCTCCTTACCAGGGTGGATTTAAGTGCGTTGACGTGCCTGTATACACACATCTCTGGTGGCTTTAAATTATCAGCTTTCTGGTTTTCCAAGCTTCAGCTACATTGAATGAAAAAGGCTGGGCCACTCAACCACCCAAAGCCAAATGCAGTTTCACATGGGCCACAAAACATCTTTATAAGTAACCAGTTGTCTTGGCTCCAAGTAATCTGTTGTAATATAACATGGCTAAGGTAAAAAGACTTCGAAATTCAATTCAAAGTTAAACCTGCAGCAGAAAAAAAAAAAACGAAGAAGAAAAAATCAATGTTTCCAAACAGATTGGGAACCAGACTCAATTACACAAAGAACAAATGTCACCTCAATCCTCCCTGAAGTCTGCATCCTCACTTAGGCCCCTGAGGGCACTTTCTTGCCCCAAACAGAAATGGCTCCTAAGCATTCTGAATACTGGAAAACTGCAAAGGCTCCAGACCAGGTGCCCTTCCTGCGCCACACCCAGCTAATTTGGTACTAGGAGACCTGTAAAGCAAACCATAAACTAATCTGAAAGTTAAAGAGGCCGGGGTTTTGGCAGGGGCTGAACTCCATCTCGCTGAGGAACTGTTTTACTATTTCTAGCTCATCGGCTGGAAGCTCAGTAAAGTTTAAATGCCAGCTGCCCCATGCTCTGAAATCTGGAATACAAACTCTTGTCAGCTGCCAGGGAATTTCCCAAGACTAAACCTCAAGCAAATAATAATAGCACATGAAAGAATACTAGGAAGAAACATAAATAAACACACTAGTCAGGAGCCCCACTTCTCAGATTTTAAGAAATTATTCACCCTGCAATGCAATCTGCATTTTTGTTTCCAGCCTGCAGAAAATAACAGGTTATTACATAAATCAGACTCAGCTGAGCAGCTGCAGAGGAGGTATGAGCTCGAGGAGCCTAGGAGGAATACGACAAGGGGAGAAGAATCATATTTAAGAGCCCCTTTTCCTGACCCACCACTTAGTCCGAAGAGTAGCAGTGGCGTGGAGAGGTTCCACGCAGCCAATGCAAGGCTCCGCAAAACCCAGCGGCTGATGCAAGGATAAATCCAGCCACATTTTCCTCCTGAGCTACTGAAGCACAATTTATTTTTGCAGCAACAAGAGCCTATTTAGCATTCCACAAAACGCACACACTTCTCTCTCAAGCCCAGTGGAAGTGATTGGAAACACCTTCCATCCAGCAGCTGACACATGCTTTGTAAAACTGACAATTTGGTTCTTCTGATAAACTGCAGCACAGCAACCCTGATTTTAGAGATTATTCTCTCTGAAAGGAAAATGCCATGTCCTGTTATGGGCACAATCTCTTTTCCCACCCTTGTCTTGAAAAAAATAAATGATAACTGGAGTATTATGGTGGAGTATGGAGTAAAGTACCACTTTGCTCCATAATAGCCTAGGGTTCCACCTTTCCATCAAGAATTTCTCGATATTAAAACTTTAAAAAAGCCTTCAAAATGTACACGGAAATTTCCAAATTACAACATTAAAGGGTTTGCATCCAGCCTTAAATGCTTTGCTAGATGCAGCAGGTAAGAACTTAAGAGATGATTATTACCGGCGGTTCAATGCCGGATACCTCAGGAGCTCTGCCTGATGGCCTGAGAAAGAGCAGCCACTGCTGGAAAGGAGCCTTGACAAAGCTTCTTTCTTATAAATTGGCTCAGGGCTTCATGCTACCAACCGTTTCCATCCCATTCCCAAAACTGCTTTTATTTGCTAGTGTTCCCAGGACTATTTTCAAAGCAAGGTACAAACTGGCTTGTTAGTATTCTCTCTGCTTAACTGCTGGGGAAACTATGACACCAAATGATCAAGCGACTTCCCCATCGCCACACGAAGCACCGTGCTACCGACTGCCCTCCAGAGCCAACCGCACGCCCTACCCAACACAGCCCGTGGCGGGGGAGCTGCGAGCCTCTCCCATCCGTCCCCAAACCCTCCCACTTTGAGACACGTGCCCTGCTGCTCTCAGCCGCATGAAGATCAAGATGCAGAACTTAAAAATTCAGGGAGGCTATCCACACTTGGGTTACCCGCTCTCTGTAACACACTTATGTTGCTCAAGTCCTCTTCAGCCACACCAAAATGCGTGCAAGCCCCTTGCAGGTATGAGAACACAAATGCATCCCTCCTCTGCTCTTCTCTGCTGTTGTCAGTCTGAGTGCTGGCTGCAGGAGCGGGTTATTTTGGGCTTTTGCTACCAGATTTGTTTTTCAAGCCGTCATGCTTTGGATTCCAATTTGTGTGCCTTGTGGCACCTGGGCACCAAAGAAATTATTACCTGGCTGAACAGAATGCTTTGCAGATGGAAAAGTAATGGGTTTTTTTACCATCAATTTTTAACTGCTAGCATCTTTGTGGTTTCCCGTATTTCCCGTAGCTGCAACAGCTATTTTAGGCAAATTACCATCTTCAGCAGTAGACATCTCCCTGATCACTGAAGAAGGATATTAAAGCAGCTAAAGCCAGAATTGCAATGTTGGTCTCAATTCTAGCAAAGAGACTGTCCCAGGCAAAGGTTCTCCAGAGATCTCTTCTGCCTAAATCACTCTGAGATCCTGTTGCTTCATCAGGCCTTTCCCAGGCACAATTTCCTTGCTTCCCCCCCTCTGCCACTTTAAACATCTTCCAGTTAATTTAAAATCAAGGTCAGGAAACTCAGAGAAACCCCAAAGTGGTAAGCACACACCTTATACTGATGGTAGGCGTTCCTAAATCAGAGGGTTTCCAACACATTTACTGAATGTGCCACCACTTTGACTGTCACTGCAAGGGCACAGCTGCACCTCAGCGTTCAAGTATGCAACAATGCTGCAAAACACTTCAGGACAAGTGAGAAGTAAATAGACCAGAGAATTCAAGCTGCATTTTCTTATAGTGATTTCCAGATTGCAGCATTTAGCCAAGAAATCTAAGCACTGAGGGGAAAGAAGTGCTCTTTGGGCTTCGGGAATTCCCCAACCCCTCCGTGTTGGACAAATGATTCATATCTGATGACTTGACCCGACCTTATGCCCAGCCCCAGGGCCCTTCTCAATGATTCCTGAACAGCAGAGACTGAATCGCATTTTCTTGGCTGAAGAACAACTGCTTCTGCCTCTTGTCCCCATCTTTTCTGAAGAGAAGGAAGGGTCTCCTCAGGATAACACATCTCGCTTCTGCCATCCTGACCTCAGAGAGCATCATACCACCAAACAGCTGCAGTGGCCTTTCTTTGTCCCATCTTAGCTTGACAGCATGTCTTTGACTGTGTGGGTTGATAGAGGCCAGGCAAGGAGGTCACATACCTTTGAGCATAGAGGCACACAACCAGCTCCACAACTAACTTTAGAGCTGATGCACTAACGCTACAGAACAGGCAGGGCTCACACAGCAGAGAGCGGTTCTACAACTTGGAGCCAGCTCTGAATTCCTTGCGTGTGGCACAAAAGTAGCACAACTGCGTGGAAGGGGTATTACCAAATGAACTTTTAGGGCCAGGAAGGGATTCTGAGACTCTTACATCCAAGTTATGAAACAACAGCCCACAAAAGCCCACGCATTCCTAGCTCAGCACACTCTGCAACACCCACATATTCCTAACGGCTAAATTGGTCTAGAAGAAACTAAAGATACACTATCGGCTTTCCTGATATTTTCACTTATCAGCTAGCAGTGGGTTTACCTGTTGCAAGGACTAGATGCAATTGCAAATGAGAGAGGGGAGGAGTCAAGGCAACCTTGTCTGGAAAACCGGATATATGGCCTAAACGCTGGGAAATGAGAAGAAAGGCTCTACTCAGATGCAATACAATTTATGAGGAGTTACATGATGCTGTTTCTTCTGGCTGTGTACTTGACCTACATCTACAAGCACCAAAGTATTACATCCTGCACATGCTACTCAGTTGTTTTGTTTCTAGGATTTTTTAATACACTGTTTCTAAAGCCCATCTATTTATCTGGAAAGGTGGCTCCAATACTATGCTGTGCAAGACACTTCTGCCACACCTCATCTTCCTCTGCATGACATCAGGACGGATGGTGAGTGACAACTGATGGCACCATCGATAAAAGTAGCTGTGCAGCCTTGCACCTGCCAAAGATAACTTGGCTTCAGCCTGCATTGGAAAGGTTGCACTGTCCAAAATGTTACCCGTCAGTCAGCAACCTCCAAAACCCAGGAAAGGAGGAAAGAAACCAACCAACAGGAGCAAAGCACAGTATAAGATGACACAGACCTTGCTACAAGCACCATCTTAATCCCTTCCACAGTTCCCAATCCTGCTCCACAGCAACATAGCACCTTGCAGATACTGTCCGGAGCATCACGTGAAACAGCAGCTGAGATCCTGCATGCCCAGTAATGTGATGTAACAGACTGGGAATAAAACAGAGGAAAAATCGCAGCGGCACTCAAGTACTTCATACACTCAGGGACGAAGGGCCTCCATGAGCGTTAGGCCCTGTTTACCAGCATGGCTCCAGCAAAGACAAAGCCGCCAGCCCAGTACCACCTACATTTCTGTTGTGCACGTCTTATCACCTGGGCCAGCTGCCTGGACTGGTGGCTCAAGCACCGCACTCTTCCCTCTGCAAACAGGTCTCATTCCCCTTGCTGGCTTTCCTCTGTATTTTCTCAGCAACAGTGCTGGTGTTACCTCACCCAACTTCTCTCTTTCATTTCTCCTCTGCTTCCTTCTCACGATGCTTTCAGAGATTCCTGAAGTTCCTCCATGGTTCCTGTCAAAGCTGAATACACTTGTGGTCTCCTTCCCCTGCATTCAAACCTGCTCCTGAAACCCCAGCCGAGCTCCTCCGCTGCCATCAGCTTTTCTTTCTTTCAGAGGCTTCTGGCTCAGTGGCTCTTTCACATCAGTCCTCTGGAACTGGAACAAGCAAAGCTATTACCTGTTTATTTTCTCCACCTAACTTATATTCTTTTCTTCCAAACAGAAGGATTACATGTTGCATTTCCTCTGGAACCCATGTAACACACACAATTAGGTGGTCTGTTAGGGCTGATCACGCCACAAGCTCGCATATTTGTAACAAAAGATGTTACAAAGCAGCCTTCAAATGCATCAGTGGATAAAAGCTTCCTAATGAAATTACATAAAAATAGTTTTGATAAGGATTTCCACTGCAGTGCTGAGAACTCAAATCCCAGAGTGTTATGTTAAGTAAGTTTGGACAGTTGGCCTTGGCTCAGTTTCCCTGTTTGGGGATAAACGGGGATAAATACCACCTTTATTTATACCACTCTGAGATCAAGCATCTACTACAGCTGTCCTGAGCACCATTTTAAAAAAAAAGACAATCAAAAAGGGTACTTTCAAACAAAACCAGGAAGAGGTAAAGGCAAATCACTGTTTTACTTTAAAGCCATAGATGTGCTTCCATAAATAATTACAGACTGGTGAGGCCAACTGAAGTACTGCTCTTGCTGTCCAGCCTGGGAGCAGTTCAAACCACACCAAAGTTCACACACACAGCAAGCAGCTGGTGCTTCAGACAGCTCGTAGGAAGAGCCCTTTGTCCCAGCTATAGTGGTTTGATGTTTGGTTATAAACATGCTCCTGCAGAATCTGCCTCCCCAGGACTGCAGCCACGTGCCAGAACCAAAAAGTGAAACCACCTTATCTGTTTTCTTTTCCAAGCTAAATATAGGACAAAAGAGTGAAAAGCACAGATGGTGAAAGCACTGTAAGTTTTCACATTCTTCTGCTCTAGGAATTTAAGCTGCTAGAGCACAACACTGGCTAAGCCTTCTAAAATACATTCATAACTCAGCTCTGTCACCGACGGCAAAGCCTAGCTTTACAGATCACCACAAGTGACCACTGTCATCCTATTTGACATGTGATTCACTTAATCTGAACAGTTGGTGTGAAGTAACTCTTTCGTATTTTCCTGTGAAATATTTCCATAGCGACCCTTCCTTGTAAATTTCCACACAGAAAAGGAACGAAAACACACCCCGTGCAGAAATGACTTCAAATGACATAACAAGAAGAACGAGGAATTATTTCATATGCAAATGGAAAGCAGAAAATAAAAGCAGATTAAGATTCAGTAGCAAAATTCTTCTGGGCAAATGAGCATAGCTGAAAGACAGACCCGAAGGGAGTGTGAAGCTGAGGTATTTAGAGGAAATAAAACTGGAATGGAAAAACATTCTTTTTTATAAAACATTAAACTGTTCAAAAGGCTCTTCTGAATAACGTTCACAATAACTATGCAAGAGAAGGGCAGGATCAGACCAACCACCCCAAGTGACAGAGCAAGTCCAGTTAGTAGGAAAACAGGTAAACCTCCAGATTTTTCTTAACTCCCTGTTCTCCCTCAGACTGCACAAAGCAAAACACTGGTGAATGGTGCCAACCGGCCCCATCGGAGGGGAAAAAGGGGGCACTTTGAGCAGGAACGTGTATGTAACAGCGCAACGTAGGGGAGGCTGAAAAGCAAAATTAAGTAAAAGCACCAGCAAGAAAAGTGTATTTCCTAAAGAAAGAGAATAATCCATAAGAACAACACACACTGTTTCATCCTGGGAGGAGCGGTACCTAGGAATAAAGCCCAGCTCTATTTCAGCCTCCATTAATAACTGTTCTCATCCACCTCTCCTTGTTATAAATACTTCAGTGCCTCCTGACAAGAAGGCTGAATCCATAATGGGCACGACATGCCGATTTGAGGTGGAATGAGACAGAAAGCTCGGAGATCTGTGATGTCAGGTCTAGCAGAAATTCATTTAAATTAGTGCACTGTTCAGAGCAAGCAGCAGGCTCTGTAACACTCCTTTCTGGTACACTGCCTGGAAAGCTGGAGTACTGAGCAACTAGTGACTCAGAACCGCCGCAGACAGACACTTTGTTGAGGAGACTGCTCGCCTGAAGTTTGCAGGGACTCTTCTGAGGTTCCAGAAACTCTCAGGATTTACCACCAGCCTCAGAAAGCTAGGATTCCCAGGTCTTAACTCCTTGCTCCAGCACTGACACCATGTAACCCTGCACAAGTCACTTCAAGACCCTGTTTTTGTATCTGAGCTTTTCCAGCAGTAAAAACGGAAAGGACTTGATCACCTGCAGCTCATTAAGCACAGAAAGGAAAAGCTCTGTGCAATGCCCTGCCTTCATCAGTATCCTCCAAGATATGCTACCTTTATATTTCATCATATTATGCTGATCTTTCAGCAATGCAGAGGGAGGACATGCCTGTGGCGATGAGATAACACAAGAACCACTAGCTCTCACGCAGGTCTTTTCTTTCAAAGGGCAGGGAAACCGAGGCACCACAATTTGCCCAAGGTCAGCCCTCCCAGCCAGCAGCAAGGCTGCACCTGAAGCTGTATTTACTGCCTTGCAGTCTTACACGCGAAGCACCAGACGATGGTCAGTGCACCTTTTAGTGCCTCTAATGAACTTCATTGCAAAATGACAGAACATCCATGAAAATTACAACCAAGCGCCTGAGCGTGTGCTACACGTACCAGGTGTTACAGCATCCCTTCCCCCCCTCAGTACCTTTCGCTCTTTATATTCTCCTCTGGTATCCTGAGCCTCTATTCCCCCTCTCCTGCTCCCAGCCGAGTGGGAGCTGCTGCTGGAAGCAGCCCAGGCCTGCAGCTACCCCGGGGGGTCAGCAAAGGCAGCCCCCAAGGAACAGCCACCCGCCCAGCTGTTTCCCCGCACCGCCGGCACACGGTAGGCTGGAAACCTCCACCCCGGCTCCCGCACCCCGGGGGCACCCACCGGGGGGGATCTGGGGGGCCGGACCCCGGCAGGACGCGGCCCTGAGGGGAGGGCGGCAGGACCCACTCCTGACAAGCCGGGCCCGCTCCCGCCGGGCCCTCAGATCCCCCACAGCCCCTACAGCTCCCCCCTGGGCCCTCAGAGCTCCCACAGGCCCCCCCGGCCCTCAGACAACCCCCCAGACCCCGGAGCCCCCATTGCAGGCCCGGGGCCCTCAGAGACACCCCCCCCGACCCAACAGCCCCTGGCCCTCAGACTCCCCCCCAAGACCCCACAGCCCCCGGCCCTCAGACCCCCCCCTCTGGCCCCGGGGCCCTCAGAGACCCCACAACCCCCGGCCCTCAGAGACCCCCCCTCAGGTCCCCTGAGCGCCCCCCTCCGTCAAGCCCACAGCCCCACAGCCCCCCCGGCCCGGCAGCTCCAGAGCGGAGCCGCCAGCCGGGCCCTGCGGTCCCCAAGCCCCACAGCGGCCCCACAGGCCCGGGCCCTCCCGCACCCGCCGCCCCTCGGGAGGAGGAAGAGGAGGGGGCAGGGTGGGGGTGCCTCACCTGGAGAGGTGCTTCAGGATCTGCTTCTTGATGATGCCGGCCATGCCGCGGGGCTCAGGGCCGCGAGCGGCGGGACCCCATCGCGGCGCCGCCGCCCCGCCCCGCCGCGCCCCCTGGCGGCCCCCGCGCGCGCCGCAGCCGCACTCCCCGCGTGTGCGCGCAGAGGGCGGCCGCACGGCCCCCCCTCCCCCCGCCACGGGCAGGGCCGCGGCGCGAATCGGCCTGCCCCGGCCGTGCGCACTCCCCCCCGGCCCCCAGAGCCCCGAAGCCCCCACAGCCCCCTGGGCCCTCAGACCCCCCAGGCCCCTCAGCCCCCGGCCCTCAGATCCCCCAGGCCCTGGACCTCAGAGCCCCCCCTCTCCAAGCCCAACAGCCCCTGGCCCTCAGACCCCCCACGGCGCTCAGCCCCCCCCCCCCAACCCCGCAGCACTCAGAACCCCCCCCCAGGCCCCTCAGCCCCCAGAGCCCCTTGGCCCTCAGACCCCCCAGGCCCCTCAGCCCCCAGAGCCCCTTGGCCCTCAGACCATCCCCACCCCCCGACCCTCAGCCCCCCGTGCCCTCAAACCCCACCCCAGGCCCTCTGAGCCCCCAAGGGGAAGCCCATAAGCGAGGGCACCAGCCACTTTGGGCAGCTTTTAATGACGTGCTTTTGCCTCTATTAAAATGTTGATTCTTCACACCCCTGGAGCTACAGGAGAAAATCACCAAGACACAAACCAGCTCGGTCTCACCCCTCTTCCTTGCGCTGCTCCCTGCCTCCCAGGTCAGCCGAAAGTAAGTTTTTCTAAAAGAGGCACTCATTACAACAATAAAATTTTCAACAGAAAGCAACGCAACCAGTGAGGCTGCTTGGAAGGAAAAAAAGAAAATTAATCATCCTTTCAGGCAGTTTCTGTGCTGCTTAGCTTATGTTTGCACTGTAACGCCTTGATGGACAACAATGAAGACTGTTTCACATATTGTGCTGGATTTCAGCTTGGATGACAAGGGAGTGTTTTGCTTTCAAGGCTACGCTGAGCAAAGGGAACCCCACATAAATGGTTACGCCGTTGTGCGAGGACAGCCTGCCCACCAGGGCCTTACAGCGATCAGTCATGCCACTAACAGCTCCATGGCAAGAAAACCACGTTTGTACTTTACCGAGTACATTCTGTTTTAACCTGATAGTAGGAGGGAGAACTCAAGTGGCATACAAGGCTTGAACTCTTATGGAAGCCCCAGCGCTCATCGTCGCTAGTTCCTATTTTTTTCCCCAGGAGAAAGTCATTAGCATGCCTTGACAGGGCACATTGTGCGTGCGATGTAAAAGCAACCCAGCTTCAACGCAAAGCTGAAAAACGCTCAGGTTATTTATCAGGGAGACACGTCCCCAGTCAGCAGTTTCACCTTCCGCGACACACGCTGGTACAATCATTTCAGCTCCTTGCCACCTACTCGGCGCCTGCCGCGGGAGATGCAGCTGTACCACGATCCCTTTGCTGTCGGACGCAGGGAACGTGGGAGCAGCAGGATCCCCTCCACCCGCGCTGCAGCACTGCCACACCCGGCCGGCTCGAGGCCCGCGCGCTGCAGAAGTCCACTCCGAGTATGGTTTATTGTAGAAACATGCTTTAACCTTTGCCTCATCTCAGTGTTTGTTGAACACAGCTATTAAGTATTGAGCTATGAAATATTTGGTGCCTCAACTACACCACATTACTTACAGGAGAGTGTGAAAAGCACATGAGCTCCTAAAAATATCATCTCCTCTAACTGACTGGACTGTCCTGTCCCATAGCGGAGTGCAACTTGGAAAAGCAGCCCTCGCAGTCCTGCTAACCAAACACTTTCTTCTGTGATGCAAATCACCCCCATGCTTTCATATTGGATGCAAATATGCCACGAATGAGTTGGACAGTTCTGCAGACTGAAGTAGATGACAAAGGTTAGGCAGCCAGAATAAATTCTTTTAATTCAATCACAGTTGTGCACCTGCACTACTCGTCAAAAGCAAAATCCTTTTCATAAACTAAAGGGCCTGAGATATGTCTTCAACCCCACATCCCTTTATGCCGAGAAGGGCACTGAGGGTTAATAACTACTGATGCAAGAACTCCAATAACGTAATTAGATGTGTCCAGACAAGAGCCGCAGTAGCAATAGAAGAACAGAGAGGTACATTCAGCAGCATCAAAACAATTTCTGCGAGAAGTAGCCTTTTAACAGCATCTCTCTGCTTCTGTCAGTAGAGGATCAACATTTTATAGAATTCAACCTATTCTGTGCCAGTAAAGTCAATTAATGTTGCAGTTTCCCCAGCCACGGATACCACTGCAGTCTTTTCTGATGCCACCTTTTCTGCTCTGAATTAAAGCCACGCATTCTTGTTTTGAAACAAGAATTCAAAATGCAGATAGTAATACATCTCTCGAGGGGTATGACATGCAAAAAGAGAGACTACCTAAGGACTCAGGAGAAAAAGAAACCCTGACAAATTCTGTGCAAGACAGGTAGTGAGAGAACAAAGAACTGACATCTCTTTCTGCCAGGCAGAGAAACCACACGCAGAGTAAGGCTCCGATTCTCCGTATGTAAACCGGCATCAATGATTTATTGTTGTGTTTTACAATTCAGTGGGAGGGGAAAAAAAACAACCAAACAAAAAATCCACCAAAAAACTCAGATCAGGTACCAGAGCATCAGTCCAGTGTGTATCTAGGTCAAACCGTCTGCAGTCTGGAGTAACAGCAGATTTCCTCTACACACTGTTTTAATATAAAATCCTAGGGAAACAGGTCTATGGTATTTTATCATACGGAAGATCGTAACATGACAAAGAAAAGGCAGCTCCGTTTCCACCTTTATCTGTCTGGACGGGTCATTCCCGGCCTGGTTGGCACCATCATGGGTCTGGAGGGCGGCCTCATCATTGGGGGCCCTGGCATCATCGGCATGTGTCCTCCCATCGGCGGCCTCATCCCTGGCGCTATGAGGGGAAAGGGAGGGTGTTAGAGAAGAGCTCTCAGGAGCAGCGACTGCCGAGTCACAGCAGCACAGCCTGCAGGTTCTCTCCCCCACCTGCCAGGGAACTTCCATTTACAAGTGCATAAGCTTTGATCTGGAAGCTGCCTGAGCTGGACTGCATTTCCCTGAAGGACATCAGCAATCAGCAGAGGAAGAACCACGTTCCTGGGTTATACGCCCATTGTTGACAATATTCACCGACAAATTATTTTCAACTGCTGCAGATAGACACTCGCTTAATTACTGAATTAGAAAGTTCATTTTGAAAAAAGTGCGAAATGTTCCAGTTAAGTGTGTTTGAAAAAAAAAAAATAAAACCAGACTGGTGTACTTCTGACAGCTGGGCAACAGCATGGCCAAAGAAAAGCAAGTGCTCTACTAAAAAGCACTGGCATAATGGTTCCCATCCAACTTCTCCATTTCCTTTCCGGCAGCCACTACGCTGCCCAACATCGCAGATTACACACGTATTTTGTGCCTTTAAAAACCCTTCAAGAACATTTTCTACCAGCAAGATAACTGCAAAGACACTTCGCTACTTGTAGTGTGCGTGTTCCTTTACATTGGTCCCAGTCAGTGCTTCAGTAAGACACCCCCTGAGAATTCTTCAAATGCCAGTAAGCCCAAAAGCGGAATGGACCAAGACATTTTACTTTGCCTTTACAGTTCTGGAAACAACTTTTTTAAGGCACGTCGTCTCTCTGGAACACATCATCTTGAGATATTTTAAACAACAAAATTCGTTTAGTGCTGAAATGTCCCCCTTGTGCAAAAATGGGGGCACTACCAACACAGAATTCCTAAACAATTAAAGATGGTGCTGTGAAGACTAGAGGTAGAAAAGCTACAATTTACCAGAGCAATAGTTTCAGCTGTACTAGTAAGTACCCTCAACAAGTACCAAAGGAACTTTGATCAGCACTTAAGGCTGTTTTACATCTCACCGCGCAGATAACAGATCAGCAAACGTGCCTACAGAGCACACAAACTGAAATACAGCTCGACACGCGGGGCTGTCCATCCATGCTGCACCTAATGCAGTGTCTGAAGTGATGCGAGCTGTGAACTCGAGCTCATCCCCACAGCTACACCCAACACGGCAGCTGCTTCGCATTTTCCACTGAGCTCCTTTCGTAACTCTCTTGTTGCTCAGCGGGACAGAAAACACAACCCGTGCATCCTGCAGAGCAGACCAGGCAGTACCTCGGTTACAGAGATTTACCTCTCTCCAGACTTACCGGGTCCAACCGGCATCATTCCAGGCGGGGGGGGCCCCATCATCGGCATCATTGGGGGTCCACCCATGTGAGGGGCCGGCATCATGCCGGGCCGCGGGGGGCCAGCTGGGGACAGACAGACTCATTACACACCTGACTGCTTTCACATTCACCGACTATGTGCAGTGCAAAGCAGTTAATAACTTTACAGGACATTTTAGTACTTAAGGTGTCTCAGATGACTTTACAACTGCCTGTCTTCACTTTCAGTTTCAACTGTGACTTCAGGTGCCAAAAAGTGAACCGGAGAAAGAATATTCTAGCCGTTATTTCCAACTTCACACACCTAACGCAGATGACTACCACAGCCAACAGCAGGACTCCAGCCAGAAAGGGCTCTCAGTTGTTTGCCAGCTGAAGTGCAAAAGGTTATCAAACCTGTTCTATTTAAAAAATAAAAAAACCCCAAACCCCATGCTGGAAGTTTTAATGAACCTATCTACACAGCAGCTAGCAAGTAGTGAGGAGGCACACACTTCCATTCATGTACTCAACATTGCTAAAATAAGACAAGCTAATGATAAGATGGTTGCTGAAACACTCTTACAAAACATTCCCTTACATTTTGCTCCTCACAAGGTCAAAACATCTTGGTTCAATTTTAAGCTAAAAGGGCTTTTCTTTACAAGTCCAGGAAACATGCAACACAGCTGAAGATGGCTCCCGTCCCAGACAAAAACTGTCCGGTTCAGACTTACGGATGCTGGGAGGAGGTGGTATCATGGCTCCTGCGGGAGGTGGTGCCGAGAATGGTGTCGGTGGGATTTTCCCTTGCTGAAATGCAGCCGCTACATTGGGGGGGAAAAGAAAAAACAAAAAAAGGAAAGAAAGAATCCCAGGAAAAAAACCAGTTACTAGGCTGAGGAAGCTCCTGCGCCAATCCTCCTTGTCATGCCACGCGGTCAGAGCATACTTCACGTCATGCTGCACGCTCAGTTGTTCTAACTCTGGAACAAATCCCTGGTTTATGCTGCTTGTCATGGCGGAAGCACCTGATATTCTTGGAGGCAATTATTATATTAATTACTCCAGCTGAGACTAGAGAGCTCCTTGATGAATCTCACACACCTAACAGGAAGGCGGATGGTAGAGAAAACACATCACGTGGTTTGCAGCTGCGGCTTTCACCTGGGATCATTTGGTAAAAACATGCTGCCTTGGAAATGGTAACAAGGCAGCGGCTGAGGTAGGTGACAAAAAGCTTGAAAAACCCGTGAAAGGGAAGAGGAGAAATTCAAAAGACTGGAATCAATGAGAAGGCAACAGGAGTGAAAGGTGGACTCATCATGAGGAAAACGGACACAAGGAAATGGAACAAAGCTGCGTCAGGGGAAGCCTAGACTGGACATTAGGAAAAGGCTGAGCGGGCGGGCACTGGAACAGGCGCCCCAGGGTGCCGGGGGCCACAGCACCCAGCCTGCCAGGGTTCAGCGAGCGCCTGGGCGACGCTCTTGAGTCACACAGTTTAGTTTTAGGGAGTCCTGTGAGGAGCAGGGAGTAGGACTGGATGATCCTTATGGGTCCCTTCTGACCTGACATGCTCTATGATCTAAAAAAAGCTGCCACAAAGTTAACCTGGCTCTTGTATTTTTTCTGACAAAGGAAAGAACCGTTATTCAGAGGGGAGGCAAGAGGAAAAGAACCGTATAAACTGTGAGAGGAAATGCCTCACACTTTATTTGAGCCTTTGGGGGGGGTGAGGGGGGCCAACCAATATCCCTAGGGAATCGAGGGCAAGTACGGCATTTTTTTTTAAAAAAAAAAAAAGTAAAAATCCATACATTTCAATGTCTATTTTCCTCTTCTGCATTCCTTATTCACACTCTCTATGTAACCATGCTACTACCCAAAAGTAAAAACACATTACACGACCCTGTGTGACGTCACCGGCAGCGCTAAGGGCAGCGGTACCTACAACCCCCTCAGCCACAGTAAAGCAGCAAATGCCTCCTTACAACAACCCCTGGGGCAGAGCCCGCTGCCTCGCAGGCAGAAGCTCCCGCTGTTATGAGTTCAAGGCTCAGATTCCCAGCGATGTTTTCGCTCATGACTCGCAGGGCAAGGGCTCACCAGGGAAGCGAGGAAGAATCAAGGTGGAAGGACAGAAGAAAAGCAGGTAGAGGAAAGACAGCAGAAGGAAAGGGGAAGAGGCGCAGGGTCAGGGAAGGATTAGCCTTACTTGTTTTGTCAATCAGGCTCTGAGCTTGTTCCTCCATCCATTTCTGATAGTAGTCTTTCACGTTCTCTTTGTGCTTTCGGCCACTGCAGTGAGTTTTTCTCACGGAGGGCTGAAAAAATTCACATAAACCCAAAGTTAACAGAGAAACGTTGTATAATTTTAAACATATACAAATTAGCAGTATAAAATAGGTCGGTTTCAGCACCCAGCCAGAGGGCGAGTGACGTGCAAAACCCTAAATGGTAATTGCTGAGCGTCGGCCACCGACCGCCAGCGAGGCTCGAAGCCCTCCCGCTCCCGAGTGGCTTTTGCAAAGGAGCAGGAAAAAGAGATCAAACGAGCGGGACGCCGCGGTCGAACAAACACGCCGGCTTTAGCCTGGGTAAGCCCTGGTTTAAGGCGTCTGGTGCGGGTTTGGTACTCACCGAGTCGTGGGTGAGGTACGTGTCGCAGTAATCGCAATAAAACCTGAGGAGGGAAAACTCTCGTTACTCCAACGAGCACGAACCGACGGCCGGGGCCGCCGCAGCCTGCCCGGGGACGGACGGACGGGGGGACGGACCCCCCTCCCCAGATCCCCACCCCAGCGCTCACTTGGGCATGGTGCTCCCCGCTCCCCACCGCCGCCAGGAAGTGACGCACTACCACAGCGACAGCTTCCGCCGCGTGACGCCCGAACAGCGGCGGCGGGGGGGCGGGGCTCAGCGCTCGACGGCGGCCCGAGGGGGACCAGAGAGGCCAGCGGGGAGGTTTCGCTTTTCCCGCCTTGCAGGCGGGCTCCCGCCGCTCCCCGCAGTCGCTTCTGACGTCACGCCGCCGTTCAGCCACCCGCAAACCCGCATCAGAGCGGGGCCTTCGCCGCTCCCCGCCGAGGGGTTCTGCTCCCTGTTCCCGCCGGAGCGGGGCCCGCGGCTGGTGTTTGGGAAGGAAAATCCGTGACGTAACGCGCAGGGTTGCGTCAAAAAACAGCAAGAGGTTTATTTACGTTCAAAAGATTAACATAGAGCAGGGGTCGGGCCCGGCCGCGCCCCCCGGCGCTGGCGGGGCGGGACCCGCGGCCCGTTACCGCGCTCGGGGGTGACGCTCTGTCTTGCCGTCACGAGGCCGCGCCCCGAGGGGCCTCGCGGGTCTGCAAACTGCGGGGAAAGCGTCATTTTTTTGCGGGGGGAGGGGTTGAGGGGGGAAATCCCGCCGTCCGCGAGACCCCGCCCTGGCGGGCTTTGCGCCGCCTCGTTTGTGTAGCGCCACGTGACGTCACAGTGATTTGCATACATCAACACGCGCCCGCGCCACCCCCGTACATGGCAGCGCGCGGCCGGGGTGGGAGGGCCACGCAAATTTCTCCCGCCTTATGACGCAGTTCCTCCCCTCCGCCCAAAGATGGCGAGGGCGCCGTATGCAAATGACGTTTTACATGCGGAGGCCACGCCCCGTCGCCATTGCCAATCCCCTTCCGCCGGGCGGAGGGGCGGGGCACCGACGCACCCGCGCGTGGGGTGACGTCCGCCGCAGTGGCGTCATAGGCTGCGTGCCCCTGGCGCGAGGCGGGGCGGCGCTTGCGCAGTGCCGGCAGCGGCTGGCGTCGCCCGCGCCCCCTCTTCCCCCCCCTCCCCTCCCCCCCGCCGTGCCCGCGCTCCCCCCGCCCCCACCCGGCCCTGAGGCGGCGGCAGCGGCGGGAGCGGGAGCGGGGCGGCCCCGGGGCGGCGGCGGGGAGAGCCCCGCCGGGCGCCATGGAGGGCATGGACGTGGACCTGGACGCGGAGCTGATGCAGAAGTTCAGCTGCCTGGGCACCACCGACAAGGACGTGCTGATCGGCGAGTTCCAGCGGCTCCTCGGGTTCCAGCTCAGCCCCGCCGGCTGCGCCTTCTTCCTCGACATGACCAACTGGTGCGGGGGGCCGGGGCCGGGCGGGGAGCGGGGCCGACCGAGGGCGGCCCTGAGGCGGCCGAGCGGGCCCTGAGGGGAGCCGGGGAGCGTGGCCGGCCCTGAGGGGCCGCCTCCCCCCCCCCCCCCCTTCCCGCCGCCCCGAGCCGCCTCAGGGCCCGTCCCGCCGCCCTCAGGGCTGGGGGTGCCGGGGGAGGGGGGCGCTCACCGCCGGTCCCCATCGCCGCCCCCGGGCCGGTGATGGCGGTGGGCCGGCTGTGTGTGTGTGTGGGGAGGGAGCTATCATGGCAGCGCGGCGGCGGAGAGGAGCAGGACGGGGGCGAGGAGGCAGCCGGGCTCGCCTCCCCTCCCCACCTCGGGGTTGTGATTTTTTTTTGGCCACTTCGCGGAGCCCGTCGGTCAAAGGGCTGCAGAGCTGTTAAAGAGTGACTAATTGATGGGAAGGAAGGGGGCATGTGATCCGCGGACCCAGGAGCTCTTAAAGGGCGCTTTCCCTGAGGATGGGCTGAATCTAGGGATGGATTGCGGTGCCCGGGACCCCATAGCGGGGTCAGAAGGAGGGAGAACCGGGGCAGAAAGGCTGCGTGGGAGCCTTGGAGCCACCACGGCCCCACGCAAAAGTTACCTAGGTGTTTGGTAAAAACTTAGTACCTGCTTGCAAACTATGGATCACCCTCTAAATACTCTGGTTTTCGGTGTATATTTTGGCTTTATAGACTCTCTGTCGCTGCCCTACGAAAAACAAAAGCAGGTACAGGTTATCAGGGAAGCCGCAGCTTGAGGAAAAACGTGTGGAAATGTGCAATATAATGGTGAAAAACAGAATCCAGGAGTCTTAGTGGTGCAGTGAGCCCAGCGACTGCGAAAGAATGTTGTGAAATTGCTGCTGTCTGAATTGTGGACTTCTTGCCACCACTTGCATCTTTTAAACCATCTCTAATAGCTTTGGTGTTGTATAGGACAGGAACCAAAATGTGACCCTCTTAGGAGGTTCGCTTCCCTCCACTGTGATGGATGTAGGAGAGCAACAACATGTTTTCTGTTTCAGATATGGTTAACAGGGATTACTTAGTGAAGTTATAGTTGTTATTTTTTGTTAGTGGTATAATATCGAATCCAGAAACCTGAGGTTCGAAACTTGAAATCCGAGAGGTCTCAATAGCAACAGTTGGGGGGAAAAACTTGTGCGGAATTGTTGAACTAGTAAACAGTAGTAAGACTTTGTCACCTTTTTCCTTTCATCTTTCCCTCCTCCTGCAGCTCTGTATTGAATTATCTTGGCAAATTTGCATCTGCAGAGGGAGTCAGGGAATAGCAAATAAAACCATGTGTTTTGTAAGCTGATACAATGCGAAAGAAGGTCTTTCTCGAGGAGTTTGAGAGTTTGCTTTGGATAAGCGGTTCACGGCAGAAGATGCTTTCCCACTTAATTCACATGCTCATGATATGAATAAAACAGCCAAATACCAAGGTTTTTGCTGTGCTCATAGATCATAGACTGTCGTGATGTTCCTTGGGAGAACAGAGAGCTTAGAGACGAGCCTGGAAGTTACTTGTGAAGATACTATGTATAACTGTAGTATTCCTGGTCAGTGTTGAAGCAGCTCTTTCTTTTTCAGGAGTATTTAATTTCTTTTTGGAGTAACAGTATCTCAATTACAGTCTTATAACCAGCGGCTTTTTTAAAATTTTTTCATTACAGTTGAAGAAAATTATTAAGTGGTGAAAACTTCACAACTTCAGTGGCTCAGTCAGTACCAAAAACATATGTTTTCAATTTTTTAAGTATTAGTTGATAAGCCTTGTAGATGGATGGGGCGTGCGAAAAGGAAATCTGTGAAGTTGGTGTAATGTGTACAAGAGTGTACGAAAATTAGCACGGGCTGTAGCGAGATTGCTGTTAGAGTGGGCTTGAAGCCTGTGAGAGTTTAACCTTTCAACAGCAGGGAGCTGAGTTAGGTATGCTGGCAGGTGCTGCTCGTTTTTCTCGTGTGTGCTTGCCAGGGCGCCGCTTTCCTGACCTGTGGTATCATTTGTTGCGCCTGGTTTTGTGCAGTTTGCAGTTCTGCTGCTGTGTTTCTGTCCCATTCTCCAGCTCCCACCTCTCCTTTGTATGGCCTTTGGGTTATTGGCCTGACCATGCTACGCCTGCTCTCAGTCGTTATGAAAAGGTGCAATTAAGACATGCATCCCCTTTCTGGAAACACCTTTCTATTGTCACATTGAAGGACCCTGTGCAAGTTAACTCTGTAATCCACGCTGCCCCAGGTGATGTTAGGCAGTGGCCTACTAGGTTTGGGTTTTGTGGCCTAGAATTAGGGTCAGAATCTTCTATTGCGGGTCTGGCCTGCAAATGATTTGTCTCGAGATTGTCAAGTCACTTTTCCTTTTGTTAGAGATGTGGCACTTTCCTGCAGTGATGGTCCCTCCGCTCTCTTTCTGCATCAGGATTAATGTTCATCTGCAGGAAATGGTGAGGGAGTTCACGGCACGGGTGACAGAAGGGCACTTACTTGGTAGGCTGGGTTCTCTTTAGCAATGTTCATGGATGGGTTAATTAACAAAGACATAAATAATTTTCACTAGAACCCTTTTTTTTTCCCCTCCACAAATGTGGTGAGCTGCTCTGGCGATAATTATGTACTCTCCAGACCTGAAGTTATTTCCCTGTTGTACGCCCTTCCCATATTGTGTAGTAAACAATGTGAGATGTAATGTGTTTTGAAAGAGTATTTCCAATAGGATTGGTAATGGTATTTAATGTATTTAAAGTGAATTTGCAGTTCTGCTGAAATAGAGGTATGATTTAAAAATAGCTTATTCAGCCAATTTGAAGGGGAAAAAATAGTCGTTGATTCTGGAGCAATATAGATATTTGTAAGTAGCCTTTAAAAGTGTCCACTTCTCCCTGGAATTGCTCGATGTGCTTTCAAAGTTCTGGCAGACTTGGGACAGCGCTAAGAAACTGCCAGCTGGTTTTATTCACCATATTGCAAAAATGCTTCAGGTAGAACATAAGCATCCAAAGTTTCTGCGACTGTTCCTTGATCTTCAAGAAATACAGGTTAAACACTTTGAGTTGTCTTTTTCCCCTGTTATTTATTAAACACTTTCCTAGAGATCTGCCTCTTTTTAATTATGTGTTGAGTTCTGGTTGTGGGCTGTTATAACTTCTTAGCTTTCTGCTACACAAATCCGACTTTGCTCTTGTCGAGAGTCCTGGCTGTACGTTCCTTAAGGGCAGTGCGCATTGTCCCTCTTCAATATTTACTTATTTATTTTTCATTAGAAGTTGTGAGGCTTTTGAGAGGTTGGGCTTTCCCTTCTGGCCTCAAACCAAAAGTGAACTTCTCCAAAAGATGTTTTGGCATCAAAATGTTTCTTCCTTGGGAGGAAAACCCAGGCAGCGGAGTTGGGAGGGCATTTTTCTGCCATTGCATCCAGGATAAAAATCCACCCTCCATTAAATGGCATGCTTAACTCTCCCTGCTCCCTTCCCCCCTCCAGATGTTATGCAATGCAGAGCCCGGCTGCCGGCACACTGAAGCACATCCAAGGCTGCAGGTTTGAGGGAGGGGGCTCAGTGGGATGGTAGGAGTGATTTTTGTGGTAAAGTGAAGTTCCAGGTGTCTCCAGCTCCTCTCTGTTATGTGATAGTATGGCCAGGAACG
Organism: Phalacrocorax aristotelis; assembly: GCF_949628215.1. Lineage (NCBI taxonomy): Eukaryota > Metazoa > Chordata > Aves > Suliformes > Phalacrocoracidae > Phalacrocorax > Phalacrocorax aristotelis. The sequence continues at coordinate 3,804,886 of NC_134296.1, forward strand.
TGTCTGGACTTGTCGAGACTCAGTCTACCTGCATAAGAAACTCCTTTTGAAAACTGTTTGCGCTGTTTTAAAACTAGGGATTGTTTAGGTCAGAGAATTGGTGCTGAGCGAGTCTGTGCCAAGATACCTACTCATAGTCTTCCTCAGGCCAGACGGTTGTAGGTCCCTGGATAGGTGGTACCGCGGCAGATGGGCCTTCCGGAAAACACTTGCAAAACAAAAGTTCCAAGGTGCCAGCCCAGCCGCGTCTGCTTTTCAGCAATACGGATTAGTGTAGATGTAAGAGCAGAGGAAACTTTGCACAGAAGGTGCATTGTATTTTTTTGTTGACACTCAGTTAAGGCCTGTTTCATAAAAGTCATTAGATTCCTCTAATGATGTTATGGAAATTGTATTGTGACAGGGAAGAGGAATTTTATTTTAATTGGAGAGTATAGCGACTTGAGGGCGAGAGGCTGCAGCGTCAGGCTTGGAGCTTCTTTAGTTCTGTGAGAAAGTAAATTAATTTGACTTCAAGTAGCTAGTGGTGCTGGATTGAAAATCCATATTTCAGCACAGTTGGCTGTGAAGGGAGTGCTAATTTGGAAGCCTTAATGTATGTATATTTCAGTAATTTACATGTATTATTTCTTTACATTCTCTTTTTAGCTTTTGTTTAGAAAGCTGAATTTTTATTAGTCTTGTAGGTGTGATATTTAATTGAAATGTGTCAGATAATGATGGCTTCCATTGTGTGTGTGGGAAAAAGTTTTATTGTTGCAAGCCCCAGACTTTTTTGATCTAGCTTTCTGGTGAAAAAGGTCTTGTTAAGGTCATTACTTGTAAGGTAGTCAGATCTCTTCTGGAAGACCTAATTTTTTTCATATGCTTAGAAGAATTTGTAGCTGTATCCCAGTTTACCTAGTACTCTAAAGATGATGTTTTGTATGAAAACATTTATAAGTTTATCCCTGAAAATACGACAGAAATCTGCTTTAAAACCTCTTTCTGTATTGTGAGATGTAGGGCATTTCTGTATGTGTGAGTGAGGGAGCCAGGGTGAGGTAGGAATTAGCTAGCGGTGATACCAATTTTTTACATCAGAGATCCAAAATTTTCAAGCATGGCAAGGAAAATGTATCCTAACATTTCTCTGCAAGTGTTTTATTGGTCTTGGAGAACAGACAGAATATTGGCTTTTAACAAAATTAAAATTGCCTTTTAAATACATGTTTTTATCCCTGTGGGTGGGCTGTTTAAATTCATTAAATCAAATGAACCACCTCTATTGCCCAGAAGTTGATGTACTTGATTGGGAGTCTAAAGACATGTTTTAGCTTAATAGGTGGGGAGGTTTATTGCTTTTACTCTGACTTTGTGTAAGTGTTTAATTTTTGCTTTCTAGCAAAGATGATAGGATGCTACTTTTCCTTAAAGTGGGTGAAAGTGTATCTGTTAACATTAGTGCTGGACTGTAGGTACTATTCAGAGAAATACTCAAAGTATATTTAGCTAAAACATGAGGACATACGGAATTTAACAGAACAGATTCATATCAACAGGATTTACTCACACAGGATGCATTTCCCATAAGGGGTAATGCTAGTACACCTGATTTTTAACCTTGCAGGTGTCTGCAGAACTGCCATTTAAAAAAAAAGGCATGTGGATGTCCTATGTTAATAGATTTTTGTTTGTTTGTTTGTTTCCTTGTCAAAAGCAGCTCTCCAAGTGTGTGTCAGGAAACACTCAGGGTTGAAATGCTCCTTCTCTGAGAGCTCATATGCAGACAGGTTACCACATGTCAGCCAAAGGATGGTCCTGGTGCGCGGGCAGGCGCTGTCCCCAGCCTTCCTGCGCTTATTTAAAGGGTTGCTGGTACAATATATCCAGTCATCATGTGGTAAATCCGTTTTCTTTTTCCAGTCTTCAAATAGTTTCATGTTCTCTTTCAACGATCGGTGGAAGCAGCATATTTAGAAAGCAAATACAAGGACATGCAAAGTCAGACTGTGCAGCCGTGAAGTTTTTAGGCATTACCTATCAGGATATGACTGTCGAGGTGGAATGTGTGTCCTTAGCTGCTCCCGCACTGTGAAACCTTTGATCGTGTAGTTAAAGCAAAAGCCATTTTTATTGATTACAGAATGGCTCTACATGATTGCTCTGGTGGAGGACTTCACTACAACTAATCGCTGCCATTAAAACACCTGCATTTTTTATTCCAACCCTTGCTTAAACACCAGCAGCCCCCCAAGAATTTAGTTGATCTCTTAAATCAAAACACTGTTGTTATATCATTCTTCAGATGCAAATATGCATCTCTTATTACGGATCAAATACATCTGATTTTCTCAAATCTAACAAAATATTAGATTGACAAAGATGTCTGTTCTTGTCTGGTCTTATATCAAGATCTCTTCTCTAGCTTTTATTTGGAGATCCTGACTGAAGGGTGAACAAACTAATTTGGTTTCCTCAGCTCTTTGAAGGCAAGGTTTTTGTTAGTGTCCAGTGAACTAATCCACTGCTATCTGAGAACTCCATCTGGTTTTCAACAGATGTTCTGTCTTGCTACATTTACTGAGTTTTCCTCTTTTTTTCCCCTCGATGTGGGAAGTCAAAGGAAGGTAGGATAAAGCAACAAATGGTAGGATTTTCTCTTTCCCTGAACTAAGAAATATAAAACCTTCTTTTGTATTCACATTGGCATTGTTGGATTTGCCACAGAGTTTATTATGCCACTGCAAGCGTGGAGTTGTGGTATGTGTGCTTCACCTGAAAGAGCTCGGGGTCCCTGCCGTCCATGTTTTGTCTACTCCTCATCTCAGTCCATGGGACTCCTCTCACTTCCCATTTGCTAATCCACATTCAGATATATCTGAGGAAAACTTCCCCAGTGCTCTCTACAAATCTCAAGCTTGGTCTTGATACTGCTTTCCTTTTGACAGGGCAGCAGGAGGAATCCTCGTGTCACGGCAGAGGCAGGAAACCTGAGCTCTCAAGTCAATCCTCCTCCTTCCCTGGAAACTTCTTTGGGTTGGTTCAGTGCTCCTCCAGGCCTTTGGTGGGGAAGTAACAGTGGTGGGTGGGAGTCATACTGCTTTGCTTCTCTTCTTCCTAAATCAGGTGATAAGAACAAAAAATCTTGTATTCATATGTGTCTCGGTACATGGGAATTGTTTTAAGTGACCTAGGTCTTAATGTGATTCTAGTTATATTGGTAGGTGGTGACCAGTTGAACTGAATGTGGTGAGAAGGGTGAAGCGCTGGGTTTAAAGGATCGTTTGGGTTTTGATAAAGTTTAGTAGTAGGGAAGAGGGAAGGTGAGGATTTAAACTTGATGGCATTCTTACTTTCAAACATTTGGTGGAGTGCTGTCCTTGGAGGCAGAAAAGACACCATGGACATGCGTCTAGTAGCTCCTGAGGTACCATTGCCAAAATGCCAGAACGGGCGGGTGATCTCCAGGCTGTGGCCGCTGCTGAGCAGTGCACGCATGCACAGGGCCATCCACACCCTGTGGCTGGCAAGCAGAAAATCGGTTTTAAACTGCCTAGTCCATCGTGGCTAACTTAGAGCGTAGCAGATGTCTTCTTAGTACATGTGAACTCTTGTAGACTCTTGCACCTCTGGTGTCCATAACTGTACCCTGATGCTACTAAAAATAACAGAATTGTAGAATTAAACAATCGAAAAATATTTTCTTGGGCAGCTTTTATTTAGTGCACTAAATAAAAAAGCAAACATGCACCCCTTCTCCAGAATAACTCTAATATTAGACCTGATTATTTTGAATGAAAGCTAGACTTTAATTACAATATATTTTTAACCGTAGAACACACTATAATTGTGCTATGCTCAGTTACAAAACATTTAAAAACTGGGTGCATGTGAAATGGAAATGTAAGCAGACAACTGCAGCAGAAGGAATTGGGTACAATATAATTTTAGTCCAGCTGGACTGCCTTACATGCCTGAACTTGTTCTCAGACAGTTTCTGTAGCTTAATCCCCCCCTTTACTTTAATGCAGACAATTATAGATTGGTGACATAGTTTATACTGAGGAATTAGCAGTTACAGAATCATCTCCACGCTGGCAGCTCTTGATTACCTTCCACGGGGAAGAGCTGCTGCCTGTTTCCAATGGCAGCAAGCAGAGAGCAGCTCCTGCTGTGACATTCTCAAAATATTTTACACCCCCCCCCCCGCTTAAAGCTCCTGACCACCTGCTTTAGGGGAGGGTTCAGCTGCTGGTGGTGGCTGCATGGACTTGTGCTTGTAGCAGCATCGTAGTATCGATTCTGTCACTGAGACCGCTTGCTGTTGGTTGGCAAGGCACAGCGCCCGGCCAAGCGCAGGCACCAGGATAATGGTTAAACTGTGTTTGTTAACAGCCTGGTAAAGGAAAGTGATTTCCTTTGGTGGTTTGGGGTGCACTGAGAACGGTGTGCCTCTCCTGTGGCCTCCCAGTCTCTTTCCTTGCGCTGCCCCTGTAAAGAGCGCAGTGTTGCTGCAGGTTTCTCTCGTCTTCCTGGAACGTCCTGAAAATGGCTGTTTACAGCTAAGACAATGAAATGTTTTTCTGTGGCTTCATGTGAGAAAATACATAAGCTTTGAATTAGCTGGTTCCTCCAACCCCCCCCCCCCCAGCTGTGTAAGTTCAACTAAAAGCTTTCGCCTTCCCTCAGTGGCCGTCTTCAATATAACATTTTCTAAGGTAGTTTCCCAACCTTGTGGTTTAGTGTAGGAGAGGTCAAGAATGAAGATAACTGATAACGCAGATTTTGCTTTGTGAAATGATGTCTGGTGAAAGCCATTCACTGATTAAAATTCCAGTCCTTGAAAACATCTTGAGACTTCCCACTTAATTGCCACGTGTCATCTCTATTGAAAATGTTTGAATTGAAAACTCCAGGTAAAAGTGCTTCCCTGTGGTGTCGCAAGTGCATCTCTTTCCCCCGCCTCCTGCAGCTTTCTCTGAGGCTTTGAGTGCGGCATCTCCTACTTCAGGAGCAGTAGGGTAGCGATGTCCTAGCTTGTAGTGTTGTCAGTCCAGCTCCCCAGTAGCTGGGGCAAATGAAATCCAAAGAAGGTACTGGAGACTAAGAGATAAAAAGCGTGGCCTTAGGATTGCCTCATTTGGATGTCCTCCATGTACATTTTTAGTCTCTCCCACCTGTATCATGTAGAGATGTTCCATTGTTTAGGAGCGAGAAATTATCCATCTGCTGCACTATTTCTTTTGCACATTTCCTTCTGCTTTTAACAGTAGACACCTTATGGGGTATTATGGTGCCTGGTTACATATTGCATTGGGAGAAGGAGAGAAAGGCCTGTAAAGGTTGAGGGTTCTGTTACAGAAAGAGCACAGAGTGTTCTACGTAACACGTGATGTTCTTGAGATTTCATTGTACTTTTATATATCGCTGCTCAGTTTTTGCATTGCGTGTTTCCAGGATAATCACACCTGAGTTGCTTCTCTCATGACAAAATATTGCGCCATACGTGGGCGCTGAGGACATACAATGAACATACATTACAGATTGGACACTTGCCTGGCTTTCCTCTTCCTCCACACAGGGAGAGAGATGTAACTTGGCATTTACTTTTATTACAGTTGCTCTGCACGATGAAGTGGCTGAGTCCATTTGTCAAAGTGCTTTCTACTTGACTTAATAAATGTCTACTTTCTGCGTATGATCTAACGGCTACATCCTGTGTGAAAGTCTAAATTGAAGGCTAACTTGGAATTGCACTGAGAAGGCTCTACCCTTTGCTTTTTCTGGCAGCTCAGAAGAGTCAGCTCTGGAAACTTTCACCTGTCACTGGTGTGGCTGTAGGAGTGGGCAGGAGTAATAAGAGCAAAATTTGGATTTTGAGCTTATGCTTTGACTTGATTTGGATTTTTACCCCCCAAAAAACTTTTTAAAAATATTTTTCTTTGGATCTTTCATCAAAGAATTTGACAACAAATGAAAACTTACTGATTCCTATAACATTTATTGTTAAAATTGCAAAGTTGTTGCTTTCTACTGTAAATGTTATTTTGGAGAGGAATTCTCATGTGTCACCACATACATTAACCTGCACATCATAAGGGATTTTTTTTCGAGTTCAGACCTTTAAGCTGGTAGATTGAAAACAAAACCAGAATACCGTTCCTGGTGTCAGCCCAGCAGGATGGCTGGTGGGAGAGCTCAGTGGGAGGGTTACAGCTGCTCGATGGTAGCCAATTCCTCCAGTTCACTTGTCCCTACCTTTTTGAGAGTCCCTGTTTGCTGGGACTCTGATGTCCCTTGTCTGGGATGTTAGGATGACCTGGTTGTATTGCTTTACTTCCAAGATGCTTAACCCGTGTATGTTGAAAGAATCATATGCTTTATTGCTAACAGAAGGATTAGGTATTGTGCATATGCCCTGCCTTGCATAAGACCACAGTGAGTAAGCCTTGGTGCTTCGGTTCCTTCAGTTCTCCTAAAAAAGAATCTGATTGAATCAATAATAAAAATATTTCCAATTATCTGTATATTGCTTTTTGTTTGCACAACAGTTAGGTTGTATAAGGAGGCCTCTAGTTTGTGAATTGATTTGGAAGAATTCCTTTTATTTTTGAATACTGCGTGGTGACCTAGTTAATTGGGAGTAATTACTGTCTAAATATATTGGTTTAACATAACAAAAGGCCGTCTGGAAAAAAAAAACTGGGAAGGGGAGGAATGGCTCAAGATAAACCACCTCTTCGCAAACACTTAAGAGTTGTTAAGGGACATCTCCAGAGCTATTAGCAGAGAAGGTTTTAACTTCACTATTGTAATTTAGCTCCTGAGGCTTGAAACAAAGCAGCAGAGCAAAAGAATTGATCTGAAAAGGAACACTTTCTCTGGTTCTGCGGGTAGAATTTTGTCGGGTAAAAGCACTTGACATGTGAGAGTCATGGGATGCCCTTGGAGAGGAAGGAGTGGGGTATCCACAGTTAGACTGGATTTGGTTGATAATATGGAGCTATAACCTTTATTTGCTGCCCTCTGCCCTCTCTCTTTCCAGAATCTTGCTCTTAGGACTGACAGTGAGCACTGTGGTGACCGTAAGTAGGCTCACCTGGTCTGTGGGGTGTCTGCTGCTTGCAGGCTTTTTTCAGGGGTTTGAGCCTAAATCCTGTTGGACCTGCTCTGTAAGTATGGCAGAGCTACAAACTCTCGCAGTGCAGGACTGCTATAAAAATGGAAAAATTGCTTCATTTAGGAAAGGTGAGGAGGGCCTGACACCTGAAGGGCTTTGTTAAGACAGACATGTATGGCCATCCCTGTAATTAGCAGAGATCAGTCATGGAAATTACACTGGCTAGATTTGGCACGCTCATCTTCATTTTGAAGTTGTTTGGCTTATAATAATTCATCTCATATGGTAGAGAGAAAAGGGGTAGTGGGGTGCAAGTCATACCTAGGAGGAGTAAAATACCACAGGCGTGGATGTGTAAGCGGGACATTTATATTATAACCCCTTCCTCTCTGAGGTCTGACTCTGTTCCTGTCCCTGAAGTATCTGCAGTTGGCGCTATGCAATTACAGCTGGGGCACAAGAATAAAGTCCAAGTACACAAGTATGACGGTAAAATATGTATCTATAAAAACAAATATATAAAACATAAGTTTCAGGGCCTTGAATGTGTTTGACCTTGAAGCCACTTCTTTCATTGAATGCTTGCATTTGCTTGTAAAGTCCACTAATACTGTGCCTATAGTAGAAAGGCAGAGCGGTAGGGTGTACTACTTAGTCTCCAGAACCTGCAAATAATCAGGATGCAAATAGTTTGCCTCTGCAAATGGCACTCATTTTTCCCAAGCAAGATGCTGCATTCAAACTGATACTTGGGATTTTTGGGGGTAGGGAAGGCGGGGAGCACCATCTCCTTGGAAAGAGTGGAGATGAAGCCAGCAGTGCCACGTTGCTGGCTTTGCTGGTTGGGTAAGCGGGTGACACGACTAAAGCGTGAGCACTGTATCTCTTGCAGCAGAGCGGTGCCATACGGCCTCTCAGTGGCTATCTCTTAGGTTGTCTGTGTCAAAGAGCTTGAACTTAAGTCAAATTTGCTTTGTCATCCTGACTCTGGCTCTCGCCACTTTCAATTTCTCTTTAGTTTCTGGAAGCTTCTTTTTAATTCTCTAGTGGGAAGGCCAAGACGTATCTGAATGTGCAAAAGGGCCCACCCCAAACAAAACCCGCTGCACGTTGATCAAAACAATGGGAGTGGGAAGGTGGGTTTGTGAATGTCCGATCACAAAAGGGTGGCAAATCTGTCTTTCTGCATGTGCTCTTCTTTAGTTAGTTTTTAACTAAATGCTGCAGAGGACTGGAGTTGTTTCCCAATGGCAAAGCAAGCAATGAAATATGACACAGGGAGGGGAAGGGAGTTGGCAGGGGGCCTATGTGCACAAATAGCCCACTACCTTTTGAAGCGTGTTTGCAGCCAAGCAAACAAAAAACAGTGCAGGCTGCCTTACAAAGAATTACAGTAGAAATCTTCCCCTTTGAACTCTTATTTTTTTCCTCTCAGTGTCAATAAAATATCATTACTGAGGCCAGAATCATAACTCACAAGGCATTGTACTACGTCTGAAAATGTCTTCATGTAGTAGTGGATTAGGAAGAAAAGGGGCTGTATTGCTGTCTTTTGTAGCTCCTGGAATACCTTTTGCCTTGGATTTCTGTAATATGGGAAGAAATCATAGTGAAAACTATACTCCAGATCATAGTTTTAGCTGTTTGAGCGAACAGGAGTCTCTTGGCACAGCCCAGTTGTGAGTTATGTAAATCTTGTGTAGTGTATAAGCAACAGGCGGTTGGTGACGTAAAACCGAGCATTTGTCTCTATTTATTGGCTAATGTGACATGCACCCTTCCTGTAGCATTTGACTGAGCTGGCTGTATTAAATATAGCCGACACTCCTAAGTAGAAAACGCTTCAAGCTGAATAATGGCTTCTGGTCTGAAATTCATTGTTCTAAACGTGGTAATCTTACACGGTGGCTCTTTTGTCTCCATATCAAAGTCCGTTTGGTGTGGATGGCGAAAGGTCTCGCTGTAAGCCTTGGTTTGCTAAACTTGCCAATCGATCACTGTGGCCATGTTGAGCAGAACATTCCTCCAGTGCCTCCGAACATGCTGGCTGTGCTCTGGGAGACGTAGTGGGATGTCAGTAACTCCTGCGGTGATTAGCTTCTGTCATTTGTGGTGGATTACCAAACTGATACATCTGTTGTGTAGGTCCTCTTCCACTCGCTCCTTCGTGGGTGGCTGGTAGAGCTGCCTAATACTGCTGTTACCCCCTTTGACCAAAGCTCCAGTGTTATTAGCTACTTTGCTTTGGGCCCTCTGTGTTCTCTGGGAGGAGAAAGCAGTCCCATGCAGTTCTGAATTTATCCAGAATGTCTGATTTTATTTTTTTTCCCTTGAACGCTGTAGGAATTGAACAGGAGGCAGTTTCTTTGCTCACCGTTTCGAGCCTCTTTCCAGCTGGCAAGCAGTCTGAAAAGCCCTATGTTTGCTCTTTCTCAGGGTCATGCTCAAATGTTTCTCTTGCTTTTCACCTTGGCTTTCTGGCTTTGGTTTAGACACATGACACTCCACCACAATACAAACCCTCAATGTATCATTGTACCCATACAGTGCAGCTTCTGACTGGCCTTCTGCATGGCTTTCTTTTAGGTGGTGGGGTTTTTTCCTATCCTGCTCAAAAAAAGCAGCAGAGATTTTTGTAATCATGAATAAAAGGCAGCTGTTATGCCCATTGCTTTTGGTGAGATTTTACTCATCTCCATTCTTACAGCACCTACTCACAACATGTAAATGAGGGCCACAACCTCAGACATGCGTAAACAGAGGAATTACATGACTTGCCAAGCACTTACATAATAACTTAATAGTATATCGTGGAACGGCAGCTAAGGCTCATGAATCCTCTTCCTGTTTTACTTTGAAAAGGGGAGCAGTCATTATCATACGAGTTCCAGCTACACCACGACTCAGGAATCGAGAGCATTTCTGGCTTTCTGAGTGTCCTTAATATATCACAGACTTCCACTGCCATTTGTCTTTATTCAGTAAGAATTTTGAGTCAGATGGTTTATAAGTTCCTTTGAGCTGTGACTACGCAGAGCTCAGCAGGCACTTTAATGATTAATAAATAGTCTTAGAGTTCTTGTGGCTCATACATGACCATATGTTTCAAAAGCAGCAAGGCTTGAGTTATTATCCGTAGCTACTGATGCCCTTTGGCCCTGAGAGTTATCATGAGAGCGTTCTTTGTGTTTTGTTCATCTTGTGCTCCTTTGGACCTTTTGTGCCAAAATAAAACAGAGAGGTTCAGTCCTGAAATTAGCTCAGGAAACAAGGCTGGTGTAAAGAAACCACCTGGTTGTTTATGTGCTGCCTTGTGGCACTTCCCTCAGTATCTCTTGAACTTTTTGGCAAATTTAATAAAGAGCTAGTGGGGTAGAAGTCTCCAAGACTCTTAAGTTCCAAGATTTCCAGTGAAAATAAGAGGTAGAGTAGAAAAGTGGTCTAAAATGGTGTCCCTGGCAAGTAAAATGCTATATTTTGAGTTCTATTATCTTGGAGGATCAATGTGTGATAGAGAGAAAAGCTTTAAAAAAAGATGAGCAGCAGAGCTAATATAGTCTGGATAATATTTTTGCTTAACTGTTTAGGATGACATATAAAGTTGTGAACAGGGCCTGAGCCACCCGTACTTCAGGTTGTAATCTGCTTCTTTGCTTTCTAGGAATCTACAAGCCGCCATTGGAGCCTACTATGATTTTGAGAGTCCAAATATCAACGTACCCTCCATGTCCTTTGTTGAAGATGTCACCATAGGTGAAGGAGAGTCCATCCCTCCTGATACCCAGTTTACAAAAACATGGAGGATACAAAACACAGGTAAGGCTTTCAGGCTGTAGCAAAACCCATGTAGCCTGTATTACGTGACAGGATGGCAGATCTGATGGAAGAGATGCTGGCTTGAGGCAGTAGGTTTGTGCGCACTTAACTCGGAGTCGAGCTGCCCTGTTACTGGAGGAGGTAGCCTGCGAGCCTGTGCGTATTCCCCGCCTTATTGGCACAAACGTTTTGTGGTGAGATGCGCAGCTCAGATGGTTTCCCAGTCTTGTTCCTTGTGCCACTGCAGAAACAAAAGCTCTAGGAATCCTCTGTAGGAAGAGGCAGGTGAAAGAAATTAAGTGCAAGGGTTTGGGGTTTTTGAGTTTTGTTTGTTTTTAATGGAAGTAGTTAGATCTGAAAATAGATACTTCTGATCGCTTGATGCAAACAAGTGGAACACATTTTTAAGTCAGTGAAGAGATCCCTTTTAATCTCAATGCCTTTTAGCTCGTGACCAGCTTGTATATTACTGCTACCTTCATCACACCGTTTTGCCGACTGCCCCTGTCGTTTGGCGCTCTATAGAACTGTGTTCTCTGGAGGCAGTGATGCAACGATCTAACTCTGAGGTAGCTGTGCAAGGGTAACGAGGCAGGTACCCTTTACTTTTTAATACACTTTTCACAGAATTGCTTTTTCATGCTCTGAGAGGAGGATGCAAGGCTGGAGAGATCACATTCCAGTATGAAATACGTCTAAATAGCAACTGGAATCCAGGAAGTGAGACTAGGCAAAACACATTCTCAGTGCTTGATCTGTTGGGATGCAGTCAGAGAGGAAAATGAGATCCATGGATGCAAAGAGGAGTACCTTGTTTAGTTCTAGTGTAGCAGTGACAGGATGTTGCATGAGTGTTTAAGCTGTGTGTCTGACTTTAATTGACCTGCTTGCACTTTTGTGAAGAAGAATGATAGCACAACAAGGTATAATATAATGAATCATCATGAGTAAAGTTCAGCTGTGTTAGTATTTGTCCTTGTAAATAACTGCAGTGCTCGACTGCTGTACAGATTTGTGCTGAGTATCGAAGTATAACAGAGACTAAAACCATGCTAAAAAAAAAAAAATCTAGGAGTGTTTCATCAGGACATAAGGTGAGAAGTGGGGGTGTGTGTGTTTAAGAACACTAATTTATAAAGACTAGTCTAGAGAAAGGGCTTAATTATTTCAGTCTACTTTTTCTGCCTGTATTTGCTTGACTTAGTACAATGGAAAGGTGACACAACTCCGGTAATGTGAAAAATTTTTTATAACTGTGTCTCAAATACAAGTCTTACAAATGTAGTAAGTTTAACAGATCTTGTTTCTCCACTATTAGTAACTTAATTTGCGTGTGTTATGACTACATCCCTATCTTGCTCCTTTCAGACTCCTTCCTCTCTTGTTCCTCTGATGTACTCTTTCCTGCATGCCAGTTCAGCCTTACTGTAACATCCTAATTCAAGCAGTGTTTCATTGTTCTTGGAACATTTGACTTTCTGAAATCCATGTGTCTTCTAAAATGAGGAAAGGGAGTTAGTCTTGACTTATGAGTTCCTGGCAAGGCCAGCATTTGTTTTGGCTTCTGTGTGGGTTAAAGCCTGACTTCTTAAAAAGTACATCTGTACTCTAGCGGTGGTGCTGGAGGCCAGATCTTGTTAAAACCACGCTGTTGAGGCATGTTTTAGTTAAATGCAACTTCACAAACTGTGTTATAACACTGCAGTTTAAGGAGGACCATAGCACTTTAAAGCCATTTTATGGTTTAATTAGGGTACTATATCAAAGGACTATAGTGTTTCCAGATAATATCTGCTTGTTAGGTAGATAACTGAAGCAAAGCCAAGGTTTTTAACAGCTGTACAGCAACCCTTGATTAAATTGCTTCAGTTCTAAAACACAAAATACCTGAGGCATGTGTCACTGAAGTGTTCAGTGTCTTGACGAGTGTGACAAGCACAGCTCTGAGAGATTGTCAGTTTTAAGCGTGCAAGCAGTAAGCTAGGTTCAGTCAGGTTTTCCTATGTGTTATTAAAAACCAATACCCTGCTCTGACACCATCCAGGATGGTGCTTGGCATGTCTGCCAAGCGGCCAGTTTGTATAATAGACCCATTGCTGAAAGAGCAGCAGGGTTTAACACAATTATTTCCTCTTCCCCCTCTACCCCCAGCTGCTGCTGGCTCTGCAGGACAGTTACTACAATTTATCATCTCCTGAGAGATGAGTGTACTGAAATAGAATGACATAATCATCGTTTCATTTTATGGGGCTTATCAGTTGCAGCGTTCTAGGCACCTTGCAAGCCTAAAGCCATTAAAACCGATAAAAATCACATAAATTATTTAAACTGAACCATGTTGCTGGGCTGCCAACCTTTTCAGATGAGACTTCATACTCAACTCCCACACGCCGTAGTCTGAGGTCAGCTAGTCACCCGGCTCCTCTTTCAGGGATCTTCCTGTCTCAGCACTGTTTCCAGCTGTAGTGATATATCCCACATTACTTGTTCACATCACGCTTTCCCTGCTAGATTGTGAATTCCACAGATAAGGACTTGACTAGAAAACCAGTCCCTGCCACATCTTCACTGAAGTATCCACAGGGATTAGAGGAGCAGGCGAGCTGTTGCAAAGGATGCTCTTTGGGGTAATCTGAGGTCAGATCAGCACCCACTGAGAGTAGTTCCATGCTTCTTGGTGGTTCAGGCTTTCCTTAGCCATTTCCATCAACCTCAAACAAGCGGAAGGTATTCTCAAAGTCATTGGCTTAGTCACATTACTGGGGAAGAAGCAAAAGAAAATTCTACGAAACTAGTTTTTCATGAGTCTCCAAGGCACGTTTCTCTTTGTCTGCCCCAATACTTAACTTTGGTGGAGATGGCTGTGCTTGCGTGTGGTAACTGTTTTCTGTATCTCTACAGATTGTCAGGTCATGCTGTCAGTCCTGGTATCTGCAGTCTAAACACAGATCTCCACAAATAAATCATATGTTTGCAATCCTTTCCACCTTTGCACAAGGCTGAGAGAAGGGTTGGTGCAAGAAGGGAAATAAATCAATTTAGAAAATAAAACTAGCTTTTCAATTATAGTTCAAACTATTAGTTCCTCCTGAGACTACTAACAGGCTTAAAAAAGAATGAATCCCTGAAAGAAAATGTTTCCAGCACTTTATATTAATAACATGTGTTTTGATGTCACAAGGCTCAGGAGCTGCATGTAGGGAGGCAGAAAGAAATGGCGGGGGGAGGGGCGGAACCCTACCTTGGTCTGAGCTCATCTTTGTCTCTAGCATTGGTAAAATAGATGTGCATGTCACTTGTGTTGATATCCCCCCCCCAGCTGTTACACTGTGACTTTGAGAATTTTTCTGTGTAAAGAAGACCTAGAGATTATTCAAATAGAAATACAAATTGTCCTGCTGGTCTCTAAACGGACCAGTTAAGCCTTGTCTGAAAACTCTATCCTTCAGCATCCATTGCTGGCTGTATTATGAGTATCTTGGTATTCCTTTGACTGTTCGACAATTGCACAACTGTTTTAATAAGCATGTTTCATCCAGTCTTAGACATGAAGCTTTTTCCTGGTGCACTGTCAGTAATTTTTCCTTCTGTTTTAATCCCAGGGACAGAGGCGTGGCCCCCGGGGGTTTGTCTGAAGTATGTCGGGGGAGACCAATTTGGCCACGTAAACATGGTGATGGTCAGGTCCCTGGAGCCCCAGGAGATCGCAGACGTCAGCGTTCAGATGTGCAGCCCCAGCACAGCAGGAATGTATCAGGGACAGTGGCGAATGTGCACTGCCACGGGACTCTATTACGGAGGTGAGTGATCCCTTTTCCAGCGCTTCCGGCTCTTCTTCATGACATTCCTATCACAGAGAAACTGGATGCTCCCGGCCCCTTGCAGGCGCTCTCCTGATAACCAAATGGTGATTGTAGAGGTCTGCCAGCTCCGAGGCTAAATATAGAAAATAGAGAAAACATCAAGTGAGCTGCTTTGCTGTCTTAGCACACAACTGTTTTCTAAACACTGGAACAAAAAGCATTTTACAGAAGGCTCTAAAACACAAAGGGACTTGTACAGTTCTCCTGGAGACCCTTTCCCAGTCAGACCTTGTCAGGATTTTTTTCCCCAGTTCTCCAGCACTGACCGCTGTCAACTACATATGGGTGTAAAATCTATTTAAGTGGTGAAAACCTCGTCTGAGAAGTGTAGTTAAGGCCCAGGTTTTAATAGTATAACTTGCAGCATCTACTGGGAACCATACTTCTGTGTTTAAAAACCACTTTTTGATATTACGCCCAGTGCCTCAGCCAGAGCCACCAACACTTTCTTTCATTTGGAGTCATTCAGTCATTTTCAGCCAGCTTTAGTTTATACCCAGAACATCTTTGTGTCTGTTCTGGCAGTTGGGAGTATCCCAAGTTACATGGGTTTGAGTGAGAGGTGTTGGCACTCCGAGTCAAAAATGACAATTTGCTCAGAATTACAGTGATTTTTTTGTGGAACTGTCAGCAAACGTATGACTCTGGTGTCAAAAGTGGATGTAACTTGTCCCTGAGGGAAGGGCATAAACTCCTCTGCGCAGGTTGAAAGGCCTGTTGGGCTCTGCCTGCCACGGGCCTGCATGTTCCTAAAGCCAAGGCTTTCCTGGCTGCTGACAGTTTAAAATCTCATTAAAATTCCCGAAGTTGCGCATTTTAAAAGAAAACAATCTACAAATTAAAATCCCTTTTGGCTACCGAGCTTTGAGTCAAAGCAGCCCTTCCCCTGCCGTACAATTAAGGGCTCTCATGGTAGTCGTCCCCCAGAGGTTAGGCCTAACAGCTGCGTGAAGGCCCGGCGGGTGGCCGCGGGCTGGCTGCGGGGCCGGGGCCGGGGCCGCGCGGTGCCGCGGGCGGGCAGCAGGGGGCGCCGCGGTGCCGCGGGCGGCGCGGCCCGGCCGCGGCGAGGGGCGGGCGGGGGTCCCGGGCCGGTGGGGGGGCCTCTGTGGTGCTCGTAAGGGGGTTACAGCCCTGGTAGGGCGCTGGGGGCCCTTGAGTGCGTCGTATTTTTGTAATGTATGATCCGACTGTCTTTAATTGAGTCATAAAATGCAAAGTAACGAGCCCAGCCCTGCTAAACCTGGGGAGGGACGGGAAGGAGAGCTTCAGTGAATTAATGCTGCTCGAGGAGCCGTGCTGGTAAAACCGAACAGCAAAAGGCCCTGCTGTCTCCTCCCCCAGGCCACCAGTGGCAGCACCAAAGAGGTTAACACTTGACTGCAAAAACACCTGGAAGCAATTACGTGTGACATGAGGTGCTGTTATTAGATCTGCTGAGATGTGATAAGGTATTGCTGCTGTTCTTTTTAATTCTCCCTCTCCGTGCAGCAAAACTGGAGCACATTTGATGGAGAGGTTGGGGGGGGAAAAAAACCCAACCCAGTAAAACTGAATTTGGATACATACCAAGAAATGCATTTATGTAACTAGGCCATAATGTTTGCATGAAGTGTAAATGAAATGGTAAGTAAAGTAACAACCTTATCTATGTACAAGAGACAGACTCATTAGGTAAGAACTGTGAATACGTGTCTTATTCTAACCCATAGTTTGCAAACTTGTGTTATAGTCTGCCGAGCCTGGGTATCTTATCCACCTACTGTGAGTGTTTTGGAACTGGGTTGGAGATATCTTGCAGTGGATTGTCATAAATATAATTACCTTCTAGTCACTCTTTTGCTTTATTTTAACAGTCAAGCCTTTCAAAGCTAAACAAAAAACATTGCCTTTACTTTACCATTGGAGTAGAAGATTGGCAGTGATATCTCCTGGCTCTTGTTTCAGTCTTGCTGCGTAGCCTTGAATAAAGTCACTTAAGGTTTCTTTTTTCAGCACATCCTATTGGTGATCTGAAGTACGGAGCTTCTCGTTGTCATGTCAGTTTATTTTTATGTATTCTTAGCTGGTTTGTATAGGTTTAGTAGGAGTAAAACTAGCCTGGCTTTCTTGAAAGATTGGACACTAAATTAGTGTTTAACCAGTACTTACGATGCTTCATAAAAATATATTTTAAACAGTGAATCTTTTTCCCTTGCTATTGTAAAGGATGGAATTCATGTTCTGTTTTTCTTCTTCTGCCCCCTTCCTCTCAAACTCCCATCTAGTGACAACCCAAGTGTCTGTCTTTTCCCACAGATGTCATCTGGGTGATCCTCAGCGTGGAAGTTGGAGGACTTCTAGGTGTAACACAGCAGCTGTCATCCTTTGAAACAGAGTTCAACACGCAACCGCATCGCAAGGTAGAAGGAAACTTTAACCCATTCGCCTCTCCACAGAAGAACAGGCAACCAGATGAAAACAACCTAAAAGACCCTGGGGGTTCCGAGCTAGGCACAATCAGCAAAAACACATGGGGGCCTGCTCCCGACCAAATCGAACAAGATCAGAATGGACTGTCACAAAACTCTGTAAATCTCTCCCCCAGCAGTCACTCGAACAACTTGTCGGTAGTGACATACAGTAAGGTAGGTGCCCTGGGAGAACAGGAGAATGGGTAGGTGATGAGACTGTGATGTATGTAATAGTTCTTCGTTACAAACTGCAAAGCCCTTCCCTTCTGCTTCTGCCAGACCTGCTAAGGAAGGTTTTGAATTTGACTGTCTGACTCTGCCAACTCCTCATGTTATATTAAAATATTTTTGCCTCTGATAGACTCTACCAGATCCACCTTTTTGTTTTTGCTTCAAGTCCTTAAAATTTATATAATCTTGTCTGGGTGCTGTAACTATTAGTGGCTGGAGCCCGCTCCGGTTGCGTGTGCAAATAAGTCAAAATATCTCTCTAGATGTGCTCCAGTTCTACATAATTTTGAAAAGAGAAAAAATAACCACACCCCCAAAACCTAAGGTTAACCAGATAACTTCTTTTTAGCTGGTGTGGGGAGACTACAGAGCTCAACATTTTGATCCCAGAAGCTACCTGTCAGGAACAGTCAATCAAAGGACTATTCCTGTCTGTGTCCTTGTCTTGTTCATGATTGTAGGTGACTTTTAAATTATCTTTACTTTTAATCTCTCTCAAGAGCTTGCTTGGTGGATGCTATATGAGTCTGAGTGATATTTTGACTGTTTTTATTTGCTTGTGTGTGAAAAATGAATTGCAGGATTATTTACAATTCAGAACCCACCTGTTAATGCAGCCAGTATGTGTAGGTGTGTACTGTCGTATGTCAAACTAGTTTGATTTTTAAAATCCTTTAAAAATGCTTTACTGTACTTCAAGCAGGCTGTGTAGGACAATAACACTTGGTTGCTGAATGACTTAATAAAGCCCTAATGTTAGTTCACCTACAGCACTTTAGTTCCTAACTGGATGAACTGCCTGTCCTCTACCAGTGGTTCATATTTTAGTGACCTACTTTGCACCAGGGCTATGCATTTTTTATTTTACTGATGGCATGCGCGGGATTAACTGTTTGACAGAGTACCGATCCCCCTTTTTGTGTTTTGCACCCCAAACATAAATTGCTGTAAGCTGTATTGGCTCCTGCTTCAAGATTCTCGCTCACTAAAAGTGAAATGGATGGCTTAGGAAATGATTAAAAAATAAAGCCTTTCACCTATCAGTCCAAATACAACCTGGATTAGCAGTGACTGAAAGTCACTGCCTTTTGGTTGCTTGGTGGATAGCGGTGTTCCCTGAGGAGACAGGCCACTGCCTGACTGCAGAGGCCGTCTGTGTACTGATAGAGCTCTGCAGAAACGTTATCTCGGGTGCTGCAGGTGGGGAGCGCTGCTCTGCGGCTGGCCTACGTACATACCCCTGCAAAGATTGGTAACAGCTCTGTGTATCAGTTGACAAAAAACCAAAAATCAGTTACTACGTACCGCTTTGGTGAGATAGTGGGCTTACCTAAGCCTTTCATAGCTAAAATACAAAGTTTAAGTGGGAAACTCAGTTCTACTTTTGGTGGTCAGCTTTAGTCTGGAGGTGGCTTTTTTTTTCTCTTGCCTATTTTTTCTGAGTGCAGAGCTTGGCATTTGCTTCGTACTTGATTTGCACTTGCAGGTGGAAAGATGTGGAACTGCTAATATCTGCACTTCTGAGAAAGTTGCTGTGTAGTAATTCTGGTTGTGGGGGTTTGGCAGTAACGTGGCCCTCTGTTTTCACTAGGTCTGTCCCTGTGGTATGTATCCTTACCCTGCCTAGTGAGAGGAGAGTGGTGTGGGCCCCAGGAGGTAAAGTGTACTGCAGGCTCTCTTGGCTGAGGAGTAGATACTTTATCTTTTCTAAGAACGTAGGTGTAAGGAACCACTACCAATCAGAGGTGCGGAGGACAGAGCAGAGGCCAGCTATACTACGGAAGAGAACAGCCAAAAAGGAGAGCGAAGCACTACCAGTGAGGATTTAACGAAATTTAAGTAAGCTGGTTTAGCTAGTAACCCAAAGGTCACAATCAGTACTCTGACAAGATGTGAGCCATTATAATCTAACCTCAGATATAGGGTGGGTAGCCTTTCTCCCTGTTGTTGTTGTTGTTTTGTTTTGGGGTTTTTAGTTTCTTTTTGTATTTACAGAATATTCTTGGGTGGATTTGAGGTGGGTTATCTGAGATAAAAGCAGAAATTTTGTTTCTTGCTTGCTTCAGAAGGGATAACTTCCTTGTCCTTTTTGGAGATGGTGTGGGATATGTGAAAGTTCATTGATTTTTTTTTTTTTTGAGGTTTTTGGTGTCTCTACTACAGTGTTTCTATTTATGACATAATAAAACAAGTTAGCTTTTCCTTTGGAGGCCATTATTAAGGTAGGCCTGAAGGTCAGAGTCCTGTTCCAGCCTTGCCCTTCCTGTCCAGGGCAGGAGGCTTTCTGCTACAGACTTGAACGTTCATATTGGTACAACATGAATATTGATACAAAATTGGTTTCTCTAGTGAACAAGTTTGAGTAGGTTTGACATCCTAGATAGTTGGTCTTGTTTGAAATTACCAGGTGAACATGCTCACCTCCCCTGGTTTAGGTTTAGCACCATTGTATGCTGCCTTCCTACAATCCAGAAAAGAAGATACTTTTTTCTAAAAAGGGGTAACGTGTCAGCAGTATCCCCAGCTGGGGTCACCGCTTAAGCAGGAAAGGGCTTATTGGAGGTGATATCAGAAGTATTAAACCACGTGATCAGCAGATGGTGTTCTGGTACCTGTTAGGAAGAATATCTGGCCCATCTTCCCCACTTCCCTGGGGGCTTGACCTGTGCTCCGCTGCTTGAGAGGAGGGAAGGAAAACTATATTTGGAGCCATCCTCTTGTGATTGAATATTCACGTGAAAGGCTTTATTTCAAGTTCTAGGAGCAGACAAAAAAGTACTGTGGGTTGGGTACGCAGTTGCACATTAAGATTCCTGGATTTTATTTTATCTTGGGCAGGACCTCTAATATTTTTGTCTGCTTTCATGTACCCAGAGAATGGAGTGAATTCCTAGTCATGTTTGACACACCATCTGGTAGGGTACAGCAAAGGGGATGGGTGAGGTCTAGTTAAGGTGTTCTGAAGGGCCTGTGTCCCATATTTAGAAGTAATATAAGCCCTTAAATATTTCTCAGATGACTCTGGAGGCTTCCTCTCTGCTAAGAGATTATGGAGAACCCCAGTCATGTAGTTGCATGAGACCATGAAATGTTTGAGGTAAAACTAGCAGTTTCTGGCATCTGCAGCTGTAAAACATACTAGTAGTTGCCAGACCTTGCCTGTATTAGTTCTCCCTCTGGTGCAACTGAGCAGGTGTGACTTGTCTTCTGAAATTCCCCATTGGAGTCAGGATCTCAGTGACACTGACGTGCCATCTGCTGCTGGATTAGACAAGTATATCAATGTTTCACGCATGGAAACATTCAAAATGCTCTTATACAGCAGTGTAGAGTACGTGGGTTGGATGCTCTGCTCGGTGAAGCAAACTTTCCTCGGAAAAAAACAGACCAAACAAAACAAGGCACTGAATTCCCTATAAGCAGATAAGATGAAACCTGTGATATGGCTGAAACAAACTGATTTGTTGTCTTTATTCCTGCTGTAGCGTATGCCTTCCCTGGGTCCGCCCTGCTCACCTTATCAAATAAACTGCTGGAAGGTTGTGGATCAGGGCCTCTGTTCGGGGCGTTGCTTTAAGCATGTTGTCGTTATATCTATTCCCAGTGGAGTTTTTGCATGGTCTTAGAATGAAGGATGTGCTTAAAGTGCAGGATAGGTTGCTTATCTCAGGATAGGGATGAGCTGTATTAGAGTCCCGATATACCCATGCATGGGTATTTTATTCTCCTCTTTGGCAATCGCCTTCACTCTGTATTCTCAAGAGAGATGAGGCTAATATAGCTTCCTTCTATTTACTGGCTCAGTCTCATAGCAACACTGTCGAGGTCATTGCTGCTCTCTTGTGACAGTCTTTTACATTAAAAGCGCAAGATGCGGTCTTACAGTGCCTGGGGAATTAGGGTTAAATTTCTTAACTAAGGAAAGAAGCATACAGGTTTAAATGTCTAAAGAGATCTGAAGTGGATAGCCATATACTGACATTCAGATTGTACTTGCCACCTATATATAAAATATATATATGTATATCTCGCCCATATGAATTGGGGAATTGCTGCTTTCTGTGTGATGCAGAAAACTGCATGTAGAAGTTTTGATTCTGCAGAGATTTGCCAGTACAGAACAATTTGCATAGTTGCCACTGTAGCAAAGGGCGTTGTACAGCTTGCCTGGTATTAATCTGTTCTGTGCATTACTCATGCTACTCTTAAAAGCCCAATGAAATACAAGCATATTTGGTGTTCACAAAATTAAAATCTTAACACCTTTTTTCCTGCTGTCTTTATGCTCCCCATCTTCGTTCTGTGTGGAGCTGAGCTCTGATCCATGTTACTTGACAGCTTTCTATACATAAGGGGAAACCAAACCTCTCTGTATCCTTAGAGCCCTGAACTGGCTTCCCCTCTCTGAGTTTAAAAGTTGCTGCTGCTTCTAGGTGCGTCCTTCATTGAAACCAGGGCACTCCGATTTGTGTGTTTTTTGGAGCACCTCTGTAAACTTTAAACAGAAATTTTCTTTCACTGGAAACTATTTGGGTACTAAACTATACTTGCGGGTAAGGAGGATGCCCCAGAAACGTTTCCATCCATGTACAAGAGAGGCTCCTTCCATCCTGGCATCTGGGCTTCAAACTGGGCTAGTTCCCACATGGTTAAATTCGTTTAGAACAAAGTGAGAGAAGGCTGGACTCAAAACTACAGTAGCTACTCTTTGACAGCCACACTGCTGCATAGCATCTGCAGGCTAAACTGATGTTGCATGAGCTGGTTTGCTTATCTGGTGAAAGACTAATGTGTTTGGATGCTGCATGTTAGCTCATCCATGAAAACCGACAGTCCGTGTGCTTTTTGGACTGTGGGAAATGTGAGATAATCTGATTTTAGCTTAACTTTGCTCCATTGCAGGCCAACAGAGTTTCCCTGTTTTTTTAATCTCTGCAGACTAAAAGCACGCCGTTGATTAAGTTACAAGAGCTAAGTTGTTGCATGGTAACTTAATCATGTACCTGAGCCCTCATGTACTTTGTCAGCTATGTGCATCTAAACCAGCCCTACCAGTGGCTGCACTGTGAGAAGGTTCTTAACTTCCTGGTGGTCTTAACTGCCACGCCATGTTTGCACAGCATGCATGGAATAAAAAAAAAGTGCTCAATACTTTGTTCTTCTGTTTGTGTTCAGTTCATGTAAGTTAGTCAAGAGAACTCTGCATAGTTTGGAGAAGCACTGGCTAGGAGCGGCCCAGGAGGTGACGAGGAAACGGGGACTTGTAGCGTTGTCTGATGCTACTGTCAGTGTACACTGGGAGACTCCTGTATTGCTTTGCAGCTGTGCATCAGAAACTCCTGTCTCTCTTGAAGTGTACCTTTTATTGATCTTGACTCAGTCACAAAGGTGAAATAAAGATAGCTATTTGAAAGCCTGTGTTGTGATGGTTTATGAAAGATTAACTTAATTTTCATTTTATTTCTAGCACAGGTGCCTTCATGTAAAGGGCTCAGTATTTACAGAGGCCTTTAACTTTCCAAAAGGTCTCAATTCCCTTCTAGATACAGAGGTCAAATGAGAATTTATACCAATAATTTTCACATGGAGTCTTTTCTCAGAAAGACACAGTCCTCTGCTCTCACGTGTTTGTATGAATAGCAAGTACGCTTTCACTAGCAAGTTAGCAGTAGCTTCTGTGGAAGATACTGGAAGAACTGAAAGTAAACTTGCAAAGCTGCAGCTGAGCTTTTCATACAGGTAGCGATCTCATTTGGAGAGTAGAAGGGAGTTCGCCAAAAACAGCGTGAATAATTCATCAGCTGAAATAACTCAAAAAATGCAGTTGTGCAAAAGTTATTCTGTGTACGTTTATGATGTAAAACATTGCATACAAGGGATAATTATTCTTGAAAATGGCATATGATGGAGTTCGGTATTTGTGTTGCAGCTGTAACTGAAGTTTTCAGGTGTCAAGACTCTATTACACTGTGCGTGTGGCATAAATGTAAACCAAGTCTACGCTCGATCTTAAAAGAAACAAGTGTTCTTCAATTTTGTAAGTTCTCGTGTCCACTAATAAAGCACATGGGTAAGTGAAATGCAGTGAAGAGTGGCAATCCCAAAGGAAAGATTTTTGGGCTTTTTCTTCTTGGTGAAATTCGTTGCATCAGGAGAAGCTAACCTTGGTCACAGAGTCTGGGACTGTTCTTGGAATTGCTCGTGAGCGGATCCCATCTGGAGATGGCAGCCTGTTAAGTGCAGTGTAGTAAGTGGTACGAGGCTGTATAGACTTAGTAATCTGACACTCTGAAGGTGAGCTGAATTCTGGTTTTAATTAACACATGATTAGCGTAATTGTGTAGCTTTAAATTAGATGCTACAGAAAACAGTATCTGAAGATCCAGAGGGTTTCCCTGAAAATAAGGTTAATAACCTCTTCGCAGGGTCTCCCTCTGCATACAAAAAGAGCTACTGAACTGTTCTCATGTCTGCCTGAAGCTGAGGACTCTGGGCTGTGTACTGATGAACTGTGTTAATTCTTTTGTGTCACGGAGTGATGCAGATGTCTCTGCTTACAGCATGCACAAATTAAACCAACAAGGTTTTGCCGGTGTCGTATCTGCCGTGCAGGCGGTAGCCCCCGGCAGAGGGAGCAGGCAGCTGGAGGAGTTGATGTTTAGAGCCTCACGAGGCCTGTGAGTGCTTGCCAGTCAGTATCGGCAAACAAAGCCTTACGTGCAGGTAACTGAAAGATGAAGCAAAGTCTGGCAAATGGGTCTGTACAGGTAATGGGCAACAAATCCTGTTTTTCCTTCTGTAAAGCAGTAATGCGTACAACAGCTTAACCTGTTCGAGGTGAGACTGCCTAGGATCTTCCTTGTAACGTTGTTTTCCTTCTGTGTCCCTTGGGGGTGGTTTTGTGCACCTATTCACATTATTTTAATGTTTTGCTGCTGCTCTTCCCCTTCCTCCTGTTTCAGTGACTGTATTTTTCGGAAATGTTGAATATCTCACTCTTGATTTTGGTGGGAGCGTCTCCTTTCGGAGCTGAACTGTTGTGCTGGAGTCTGCTGGGCGTTATCCTCTGAAAAGCTTGCTTTACAAACTGGGAGTGCGGCATATTCCTAGGGTAGAAGCGTGTTTGTTTTTCCATCACTTGTATGTATTTCTGTCTGCAAACAGCAATTTCCAAGTTTCCAGTCTTCCATATTTCCCACGCAGCTCATGAGATGTCCCGTTTAATTGTCTCCTAATCCTCCTCCTCAGCTGAATTTTGAGAGCTGCTGATAGATGCTTCATTTTACCATTGTCTTGTATTTTGCCGCTTGATTTATCCTAAAGAATTAACTTTTTCTCACCAGCCGTAGCAAGATTATAGGCTTCTTACAGCGGTTCCTTTAGAACATAGGTGTACAACAGAGCTCTTGAACTTGGGTTCTTGCAATTGGGCTTAAGCTAATGAAGTTGGTACTTCATACAAGTCATATTAAAGGCTCATTGCTTCATGGCTCTGCGGCTCATGCAGCGAGGTGGTTATAGACTTGTAGGAGAACACGCAGGAAACAGTGCTTGCTTTGAGATTTGCCCCGTTAAGGCAAAATGGTGAAAACTGAAGCCAGAGCTTCACTTAAAGACCAAGAAGGGCTTTGTGCTAATCGGGCTCTCGGCTGCCTCACCCATCAGCGTGCTGGAAAGAAGCTGGACTGTGGTAAAGCATTTGCGTAATGGTCTTCCAACTTCAACAGTGAAATATAATGAGCTTTTCTCCCTCGTCTCACTTCTGACCCGGGTATGTGTCTGGATCCTACAGGAGGATTTGGTGTGTGGTTTGTATCTTCGTCATTGTGACAAACTTTATATCCCTGTGACTTGAGAGATCTCTTGCCTGCCTGTTGGTCACTTTCTTTTGCTTCCTGATGAAACCTGGGTGGCTGATTTGAACAGCAGAAATTACAGAAAGGAGTTCCTGTTAATAGGAGGCCTGTTACTAGATCTGTCATTTAGGCAACTCGCTTCAGGACGTAAAGGAGGGAAAATGGAGTCTGTAGTAAGCATTTTGAGATTTTTTTTTTTTTCTGTTAAATGTTGTGGTTGATTTTTTTACTTGAGGAAAATGAATATTGTTATTGTGAGAGAGCAAAAGTGGCAGGTGTAGGAACGTGGACTTCCAAATCCTGGGTTTTTTTCTAAAACAGACTCTTCTACCAGTTACGGACCCTTACTGTTTGCTGTGATCTTTAGAATAGACTTGTGACGCTGCAGTTGCTTGGCCTCGCAGGTATTGTAGCACCTGTTTTCACTCTGGTGTAGAAAACAACCACAAGTTGCTTTGTGGCCTGGTAACACCTGGCTATTACCTGCCTTAAGTAGCACCTGAAAACGGTAAGTAGATGGCATCCAACATCTCTGGGGAAACCAGCTACAAACACCAAAACCTGCGTTCTAAGAGTGTTTCGTAAGGCTGGACAGCAAAGGTCGCACTGCGGGGCAGAGGGTTGCGTTTGGTGTAGAAGCGTGGGGGGGGATGGTCAGTATTTGTAGGCATACGCTCATCAATTTTATTTCTTGCCTATTGAAATTGATTATGTCTCCAACTTTCTTTCAGGGTTTCCACGGTCCTTATCCCTTCGGACAGTCTTAAAACACAAAAACACAAAACGGGTATCGACAAGAAGAGAATTTAACAGAGAACTGACTTTTGGGGGACGGGAGGGGGATTCATGTGGCAGACAGACACAACGTGGAGCCCCCCTTCTCTGCCTCCGTGTTCTGGATAAAGAAGAGAAAAAAAAGCCCAGTAACTTAAGACTAGCTGTTTCCAGAGGAAAATATGAAATCTAAGTATGCATGTGTGAATGCTGGATTTCAGAGTGTTGTTTAATGCTATGAGGAAGAAAATATACCAACACCATGGTTTTTTTTAGAAATCATTCTCTCACATAATTAGGTAGCTTAAAAAGAAGTTTAAGAAATGAAAATGAAAAAGCCATCTTCTAAAAAAAATATTTGCCTACAGAGCGGTTGTAGTTTGAGCAAATGTTTAATTTCTGTTTGTTTCTTGTTCATATTTTTTTTGATAAGGGACAGCGTGCATTTTTATGGAACTGTCGTGTTTTGCTTGCTACGAATGGGAATTTGCTTAGCATCTTCTGGGGTTTGTGCAGTGACTTCTTTTTGTCGAATATTTTTTAATGACAGGGTGGGTCTGCACCCAGCTCTGCATTTTTAATATAATCTACTGGGTTTCGTTACCAACTTTTTAATCCTTTTTTTTTTTTTTTTTTTATTTCTTCCCTGCCCCTACTCCCTTCCCTTTGGTTTGGCTGTTGCTGTTAGTTGTCCTGCGTGTCATTGGAAACCCTGCTGAAGACCAGGTTTCAGTATCAAAGGTGGAGAGAGAGACTCTGACTTCTAGGGTAACATGGAGGGCTCGTTCCCCTTCCCTGTGTACGTGAAGTACGCACAGATACACACCCATATTAATAAGAAACAGATTTATTAAACTTTCAGAGCTGTCCTGTGTGGTTAGCATTTTAAAATACCTTTTTGTTTACTCCTGATGTACAGTAGCTGTGCCTAGAGCAACCAAGCAAGCGCGTCAGTCTTGTGCCAAGAGGAAACTCTCTTTCTGTAGCTGTAATTCACTTCGTAGTAGTTGCAGAGCTTTATGAAATCATGTCCTTTTAATTTTGAATCTCCCACCTCTCTTATAGAGTATAAGTTTGAATTCATTTCTCCTGCGATATTAGCTTAGAGGCTAATTGTTTTTTGAAGGCAGAGCAAGAGTTAGCATCATCAGCTGGATTCCACTCTGTCGCCTTGTATTCATTCGCCTTTATCGTCTTGGCTTGTAGCTTCATTGAGGTTCTTACCTTCTAAATGGGCTCTCCACAGCTTGGTATTGGAGAAAGAATCGCTCCTCTAAAGATTCAGGTTGCTCTGCTGTTCCTCCAGTGTATTTTCTGCCAGTTATGGATTAGGAAGTCCAGTGTGAGGGGAGGGAGAACGGCCTCAAGTGCTGTGGTGGATTTCTAAAGTGCTGTGTCGGCACAGATGCCGCTGAAGGGGGGAGTGAGGTGAGGGGACGCGGTCTTACTCAGAAACGTGACCAAGGCTGGCACAGCCGTCTGCCAAAAATACAGTAATACGCAAAGCTCCCACTACCTTCTTCCACGTCTTTCCAGTGAAGACCCTTGCTCTCCTTGTTGGAGCAGAGCGCAGGCTTGCTGCACAGTGCCTGGCTTTACGCTGATTGCTCTTGACTAGTTGTATTTTCCTGGTTGGTTTTGAACAGGGGATTCATTGTCATTGCAGCCACCAGGGACTGTCTTGTCTTGGTGTGTACAGATGGATCTGTGGAGGACGGTGTGAGTCCCTTGTATCCAACAGAGGAAGGACGGGGTGATAGATTTTGTTTGTATTCCAGAGGTTCAGTTGTTGAAGGCCACTGTTAGCTGACGTTTCCCTTCAAAAATCTATTTGCTGGGAGAAACAGGTATAATATAAGAAATTGTCTGCATAAAAGAGGCACTACAGGATTTGGACTGGTAGCCATTTGCCCTTGGTGAGCACCTGGGCCTGCCTTGGCAGCTTGCTAGAGCTGGGTGAGTGTAAAGATCCAGAGCGACCCCGTGGAAGGTGGTGCTGCGCTGCTCAGTGCAGCTGTGGCGTTTGGTTCTTGTCCTGTAAGGTCATTTTGCCTTGGATTAGTTTTCTTCTCCTAGCATTCAGTCCAGGGGATGATTTGCTTTGCTGTAGTGTAGCATGGGCAAGTGGATTCTTTCTTCGCTCCCTCCTTTCTGAGCAGGTGGCTTGTGCGACACGCTCTGAAGGCATGAACACGTACCTCACCATCGCAGCGCTTGCAACACTGCCGCTTCCCTTCTGAAGGTGTCTAAAACACTGGAGACTGCTGTTTGTCCAAGTGATGAGGTGATTCCTTATCTTATTAGCTGCTTTTATCAGCTGCATAGTGGAAGGGGGGAAAACATTAAGATCTGAGTCCGTATGTTACAGCTGGTGCTGCAGCCTTTGCCTTGTGTCAGTTGAGGCATCTGGTGGGAGACCCTTGAACCTGGATACCCCCATGCTGGCTTTCTTCTCCCAGCCATGTACGCTCCTCCCATATATAAAGGCTGCCACATTCGTGTTCCTGCGTTCCTCCTAAGACAGAATTTTCCCTTTTCCTGAGGCAAAAAAAAACAACTTGCATGGACCCCATGTAGCTGTGTGCTTTCCCACTCAGAAGCCACGCTTGTTCTGCACAGGCTTGAATTCTCTCTCCTCTCGAGTGTTTTTGGTCTGTGCTGTCCTTGTGACAAGGTTCACTTACTCCAGGGCGTGAAGAAAGGCGGGGCCGGATCCGAGTTGCTGCTGAAATCCGCAACCTCTTGCTGCTCACGTCACCCCTCTTCCCCAGGTAGCTGAGTGTGAGCGCTCTTGTCTGCGGGAATGATCTCTGCAAACAGTCGCACAGAGCTCTGGACGCTTAGAGGGTTGGGGTTGTAACCCTGCCTGTGACAGTAGAAGAATGTTTAAATTAGCGGTTGCGCTACCTCTGGGTTTTTCCTCTAATATAAACTGTTTCACTGATGCCAAAGGTGGTTTTATTTCCTCTGGTTCCTTGGAGCTTAGTGGTGCAGCCAGCCCTCAAATTGCTCTTGCTGTCAGGTTTCCAGCTTTTAAGTAGGGGGATTTGAGATGTATTCAGCAAAGCTCTTTCCAGGTGATGTCAGGGCGCTGTGATTGTACTGGTTTCCGCAGGGCTGATGGATTCAAACTTGCAGAGTTTTAACATCAGATACATGAAACAAATGGCCTGATGTTTCGGGAGTACTGAATGCCAGGTATTTTGGTGAGCCTGAAGCGTGTGCGGTGGCTCAGATGACCCGATCCAGGTGAGTTACACACACCAAACTCAGGCCCGTTAGAAACGGGAGGAAATCCTTACTGGGTTGAGACTGGTGAACCAGTAAAGAGGCTGTTACCCCAGTGAGGCTGGTGTTCCTGTCTGGGGGAGGGATGGGGCTGGTACCCACTAGTATGGGAGGATGCAGTGACAGAGAGGCTGCAGGTGGCTCCGGTCTGATTAACACCCATCTGTCTTGAAGTCCGGAGGAGGAGGAGGGAGAGAGATCTTCCTTATCCCTGCTCCTCCGGAGGAAAAAAAAAAAAGGTCATGCAGAACATCTCTGATGGTCTCTAAAATGGATCCCTGTGTCAAGCACGAGCCACTTGGGATGCGGAACCATACTGCTAATACAACTTGAGCGATGGCAGCCCAGGCACCCTCTCTCAGCCGAGGCAATCTGGAGCACGCTGTCCCTAGGACTAGCCCAAAACTGGCAGTGCCACGCGAGGAGGTGGGGGGAGCTGGAGTCTGCTGCCCGCATCTCGGGAGCATTGGATTTAGACCTCTCCGAGGTTTGGAAGATGCAGCTCCCCCACGGAGGGGCAAAGCTGTCAGGGAGCATGTGGGCGTGAGAGCGGCCGGAGCCTGCGGGGTTGGGAAATGCACGCTGTCCCACGTCTGGGTTTCTGTTGTGTGTTTAATTTTTTGTGTGTGTGTGAGTGCGTGGGTGGTTCTGCAGCCTGTCTATTCTCTCCGGGGGGAGTGCATGTGTAGAACAGGATGGTGTGTTGCCTCATTGAGTCTGGGAGAAGTCCTATGATAGCACATTGGGGGTAAAAAAATAAAGGAAGCTTTTTCCTTAATGTATAAATGAATATTTGTATGATTAAATTAACACAGAAAAAAATGTTCTGTACCTGTTGAGAGTTTTATTGAAGCTGCAAAAACTTCTGAATCTGTCATCTTGTAGTTAAATGTACCCAGCTTGCTGCTACCTCCAGGGTGTTTCCAGACACTACGGCACAGTGTCTTTAAGCCCAGTTCTAGCCCTGTCTTTACCCCAAATCACTTTAAAAAAAAAAAAAGAGACCAGAAAACCACCAAAACCCAGACAAAACCCCACCAAACAAATTCAGTGCATATTGAATATGAAACAGCCTTTCCAGTGCAGGCGGATGGGTACAAGGACGGCCGAGAGGCCCGCACAGATCTTTTTTGTGTGAAGGGCGATGGGGCAGGAGAGCCTGCGAAGAAGGGAGGGGGCTCACGGCAGCATCCCTTTCTGGAGGAGGAGGAGGATTCCCACCAGGGCTGCACTGGGCGCACGGTGCCGGTACGGACCGTTACCGCGTGTGGTTGTACCTGTTCACCGGTGCCGGCTGTGAATGTCCCTTGTTGCAAGGTCAGGTATTTTCTCCATAACAAAGCTGCGTCTCCTGCCCGCGCCAGTCCTCAGCTGGTGCGGGCGAGGGGGTGGCTGGGGCTCAGCACCGTGCAGGTGCCCCGGCGGGGGGATGGAGGGGGTGGAGGTAAGCACCAGCTCCGCACCATGCTGCCCGCGCCTCCCGGCTGTAATCGGGACCGAAGCACTGAGAGGTCCGGGCGCAGGTGTGAGGAGGAGCAGAAATCTGGGTTTAGTGGTCTTTGTACAGGGGTCACCAGCGCAAAGCGACGCTGCAGCCGCTTTGGGTTTTATGGTCCTTATGGTTACGGTCTTTAAATGCTCCTCATGTGGCTTCGTTACATCTCGGCACTTAACTCGGAGCCTTGGTGCAGTAAGTGGTGATGCTTCAGACTTCAAACAGCCGCACGTCAGAACTGCTGTTTCATGAGCCTCTTGGCGAGGCAGGAGAGGAATTTGGAATGAAGGAAGTTTGGGTTTCTTCTCTTTTCTTACTATCACTAAAGGAATATCCAGTGTTCCTGTATATCAGGACGGGGCATGTGAAGGTCTGTGCTTTGGTGGGCACTTGCATGGGCATCTCGGGCTGATCCTGTTTCCCAAGCGAGGCCTTTCCACTCAGGGCACCCAGCCCAAACCTTTGCATATATAAACTACATCGTGGAGCAGCTTAGCTGAAGCCGTTCTTTTGCTTACATGTGATTTTGTTACTAATCCCTGCAAGATGCCTCAGTATGTGTGCGCTGGGTTTGCTTTTTAACATTTGAGTAAATGCCTGGAGCTTTTATGTGCTGTTTAAGCTTGACTGAAAGCCTTACTGGCTTTCAGAGATCCTGCTACCTGTGCCTACGGGTATTTATTTTGTGCCTTGAAAAGAACGCACCCCTTGAGCTCTTGGTGCTCACGGGTGTCTTTCAGACTGATCTCTTTGGGTAGGTTAGGATTGCCTCCCCTAAACTCTGCCCAGATTTTTATTTACTAGTGTTTTGCTTGAATTAATCTGTTTGTCTTTAGGGTTGCAACCTGTCAAAGTTTGCCAGTACAGGACAATACCATCACACCTTCTAACGCTGTCTCCTGAGCAGGCAAATAACTTGAGGGATTGCTACAACGGAGGTCATCCTACTACGGTGATCCCTGCACGGAGCCTGGGCGTGGTGCAGGGTGGAAAGGCAGGAGGCCAAGTCAAACGGCTGCCGCAGTCACCTACGAACTACTTGGGTTTGCTTTTTTCTGCTTGCTTATTTTTTTAAGGCAACCAGATCATTGTCTATTAAAAGTTATAAAAATAATTTTGGGTTTATGCAGCTTTTCTTTTTGGTCCCTGAAGCGATGCTGCGGTAGGCAGGAGGATGTTCTCCGCTCTGTGGGTTGCGTGCAATGAATTGCAGTGAGGAAGGTGTGCTCAGCGCGCTGGGCAGCGTCCAGGACCGAATGGCACCGTCCCACGGGCCTCATCGCGTGCCTGAGCTCCTCTTTGCCAGTGCCTCTGGCTGGAGGTGCCCTGCTTGCCCGGCTGACCGCGGAGCGAAGTGCGGGCCATGCTCCATCACTGCATGTCCTCGCACCTGCAGGCGTGGGCTCGAGGGCTCCAGCAAGCGCCCTGCCTTCCAGGAGCAGCAGCTCTAACTGCAGCAGAGAAGAAAAGGGCAGGTTTTTATGACTTTCCCCCCCCCACACGCACCCCTGCGATATCGGCTAAAGCACGCGGCCGGCAGCCCGCAGCGCGCAGCAAGATGCTTCACCTCTTCTTCCCTCAGCTCTTGCTTCTCTGCAGATCCCTTGGGGACGTGCAGTGAAATATTAACAGGCCAAGTGGGAAACCGGGCCGTGCTGGTGAAGGGGGTGCTGCGAGGGAGTCCGTGGGGAAGGAGTATGGGAGCTGCGCGTACGTACGCGGGGTCAGGAGGACCTTTTTAGTGTAGGCTTTCTCTGGAAGCGTTCTGTAACCTGTAATCTGCCGTTTGTGTGCTCTGCCTGTGTGTTACTTGGAAAATACCCAGATAAACAGAAATTATTTAAGGAAATCTAATCTCAAATGTTTCCTACCCCATTCATAAAACAGCTGAGTAGTAAAAGCACGCAGCAGAGACCAAGCGAGGAAGCAGATGGCACGCGCAGGTAAGGACCAGCCTTGTTTGCCCCGTGGAATGCTGTGGGCTCAGCTTTACAGAGCAGCATGGAGCAGGGCTGGCTTAAGAGCTGTCTCCCTTGTAGTATTTCCTTATTTTGATTATCTCTTCCCTGCAGAAGTGATACCTTCACAAGAGCTTAAAGGGTTTGAATGGAGGGAGGGGGAGTACATTTTTCACCTATTTAGGAATGGAGTAACTGGTGCAGCATCCTGCGAGGCAGCTCGGCTGTGCTGTGAGTTGGTGCCACTGTGGAAATCATGGCTCCATCTTCTGCCACAGTGACGGCGTTGGGAAAAGGGTGATGCTGGGACCTGTGTGGAGGGGTTGACCTGGGCGGGGTATCCTCCAGACAGAGGGAGAGTTCTCTGCTTGGCTTTTACACATCACAAGTGTCCCCACAGGCAGCAGTCCTGGCTCCTACGTAAAATCTACGTAAAACCAATTGTATAACCAGCTTCCCAGGGGCTCTCATGGGCTGCTTGGGCTCTTCTCCCAGCTTGAGGTGTGCCACCATTCAAACTGAGTGTGTTTGAACGAGCCGGAGGCTGGAGATAGGATGTAATTATTTTCCTTCACCAAGTGGTGTGGGTTTTCCAGCAGCCAAGTGCCAACTCTTCATCTCTGGGGCTGTGCTAGACCGGCTGTTCATGGGAATTCGTAAGGATCTCTACAAACAAGGTAGCGTGTGCTAGCTTGCTTGGCTGACTCCAGGTGCTGGTTAGGGTGTGCATACTGTCCTGGGAGAGCTGCGTGCCGGCAGGAATGAGCTGAGTGATGCTGATGCACCTCCTAAGGCACTGTAAAACTCTCCAAGCCACCGATCTCTTGTAGGCACCTGCTGAAAATACCGTTGAAGTGTCCATAAAATCCAAGCAAACCCCAAATTTGGGTGGCTGAGAGGAGAGTAGGTGTGTGGGCGGGGAAGGCCATATAGGATGTTTTGCAGAGGTGCTTGTGCCAGCGGCTGCAGTGGCTCCATAGCAATCTCCCTTTGTTGACTTAAAACCCAGGCTCCTGCTTCCCAGCTGCTGCTCTGGAGTGCTGTGGGTCGAGCAGGGTGGGTCGGGGCTGAGCACTGTGCCCGTACACTTTCTCTTCCGCCCCACTAAAGCGTGGGCAATGACATGCGTTACTGGCGGGGTGGTGACGGCCAGGGATGCTTTGCCCCACAGCCAGTGAAAGATGCCTGGCCAGGAGGTTGGGCTGCTTCGTACCCAGGTCTGTTCCCAGCAAGGTCAGCACTCGCTGTGTTTTATAGGTGAGAGAGGCTGAGGTCCTGAGTCCCCAGCCAGCTCTCCAGCTGTGAGACCATCCCCTGACCCACAGGACTCATTTAATACCAGAAAGAGAGCTTTGTGGGTGTCTTGTCTTTGCTCCCCAGCTCTGCACAGGCATGCAGTGGGGCTGTGGCTCATCCCTGCTGCCCCCAGCTCTGCTGCTGCCCCAGCTGACCCTCACTAAGCCGTTTCCTCATTTGTAAGACAGGAATAAATACCCTGAGCAGGCTGGATGGATCCTGCTGTGTGTTCTGCTAACAGGCTTCTTGTGCTTGGTCACAGCATGTGGCAGGAGCTGGGGAGCCTCTTCCCTAGCCTTGGGCTGGGGGGGTGGCACTGTGTCCTGTGGGAAGGTGCTTGGAGATGTTAGTTATAACCAGGGTTTGCCAGGGAAGGGCCTGGCCTGCAGCAGGTGCCAGCAGAGGGAGCTGAGGTTGTTCCTTATCTGCAAAAGCCTCCAGAGCAGCTGGATGTGGCTTTTCCAGGCTTTGGGACGCACCGGTGACAGCAGCGAGTCAAGCAAGAGCCGTGTCCCCATGCTCTGCAGTGGCTGCTGTCCTGCGCCAAGCACGGTGCTACACTAGGGAGGGGGTTGCACGTTTCTGGGTGTGTGGTCCCACTGGTCCCACTAGGCAGTGGGGTGGCATGTGTCACCTGGCCTGTCAGCACCACTGTGGGGCTGGGGTGATGCTGCTGAGCCGGGCAGGAGCGTGTGCTGGGCAGGGATGGCGTGGGCAGGACCTCCACCGGGCTGAGATGCCCTAAAGGCAGAGATGTCCTGTCAGTGGGGAGAGGAAGGTGTCTGAACGCCGGTGGGTTGGGTTTGTGTCCAAGTTTAGAGGGTGATGTGCTGCTGGGGAGCAAAGCGGGTCTGGGTAACACAACCTGGAGCCAAACATTGCTCTGATGGGGAGGCTCGGATGTGGCCAGCTGGGAAGGGGGGAGGGTTTGCCCTTTGTTAGGACCCTGTGCCTGTTACAGTGCAGTGGGGACAGTAATTCTGCTGGCCAGGACCCTGCCCTGCCCCTCTCCCTACCAGGACGAAGCAGCAGGTCCTGCCCTCCATGCCCCCTCGTAGCAGTTGCTCCCACCTACCCGTGTCTCCTCTGGTGGTGATGGGGAGCGGGGGACTGTGCTCTGCTCTCGCTGCCTGTCCCCGGGCAATGCATGGCTCTGTGGGCGGGAGGGGTCACCCAAACCTCAGGCCTGGGGTAAGCCAAACACGTTTTTAGGAAAGCCATCCTGCAGAAGAGGGATTTCAGCCTCTCCTGGGGCCGAGCTCCCTGAGCTGCTGGCAAGGAGCAGCCCAGGCTTGGCAGGGTCTGTGCCCGAGCGAGCAGGCAAGGCTTGCCGTCCAGGAGGAAAATACAGCAAGAACCTCACATTCCTTGTTATCTAATCTGCCCCGTTTTCCCTCCTCATTGTTTACCATGGCTGGGTTTCCTCAATTAATTCTGACAGCTGCAGGCTGGGCTGTGACGTCAACCTGCGGTAGCGAAGCTCAAAACCCCAGGGTGGCGTTGGATGGGACCCCGGGGACGAGCCCCTCGCACCCTTAGCCGAGCAGGACGTCTCTAGTAGGTGACAGCGACAGATGCCTGTGGACGGACACTACTGGGTTCAACAGCAGAGAGGCTCTCTGTCCACAGCAAGGCTGCAGGGACGTCTCCCGTCCGTGCTTGTGGGACCTGAACCTGTCCTGCCTTTGCCTTGGCAGCTCGAGGTGCTGCTCTAATTGGTGCTGTTAATAGCCAAGAGCGGTGCTTGGCTGGACTTTGCACAGAGGAGTGTTGGGCAATTGCGGCCAGCTGCTGCTGCTGCCTTTCTGGCTACCTGGGCGAGCGCCCATCGCTTCACCTGCCCAGGGCACCGCACGCAGCGAACAGTGGAGCGGAGGAGGGCGCCTTGGTTGGCACCAGGCTCATCCTCGCTCCCTCCGGTCCCCGGCAAAGGCCTCATGCAGCAGCTCCGAGACCGCTGTGGTGGGCAGTGAATGTGCAATGCCATCCCCCCATCTTTGCTCCCTGAGCTTGGCAGGACTTAGCAGCAGCCCCAAATCATCTGTGTCTGCTGTGGCGGTCTGTGGTAGGATGGGGAGAGGAGGGCGAGCTCCCCAGACCACGGCTTTGGAGCATCCCAGTTTGTGCATCTTGGAAAGGAGGGACTAAGGGGGGACTCGACGCTCCACACGTGCCTCCCCGAGCATGGGACCCTCAGCCCAGGACCAGCCGTGCTGTGGCCGTGCAGCCCGGCTGCTCTGCCTTGCCTGCAGGCAGTGCAGGGAGCAGGGTGGGAGGAAGCAGGTGACGGTGCCTGAGAAGCAGGTTTGTCAGAATTTTAAAGGGATCTAAATAAATAGTGATAAGGAAACAATTATTTAAAGAGCAAACAAATGGAAACTACTAAATGTACTTTTATTTTTTTGTTGTTTTTTGCAGGTGAAGGGTGCAGGGCTGATGCCGTCAAGTGCTGGGAGCGGGTACCTGTAGGGGCTGGATCTTGTGGCTGGTGCTGGCTGGGGTCAGTGGCCGGGCTGGGCTGGAGCAGCCGCCCTGGGGTGTGCAGCAAGGGGAAGTGCTGCTCGCTCAGCCTGCAGCCCCAGCCAACCTGGAAATGAGCCTCTCCATGGCAAAGTTTCATTTCATCCCACCAGGAAAAAAGGTTTTATGGGTCATCTGAAACTGCTAATGGTCAGGTGAGCCCATTCACGATGGGCTCATGGTGTCGCAGCTGAGTGCCGGGTCAGTGGGGACGTGGGACAGGGGTGTCCCAGGATGCGGAGGGGAGGTTTGCTGCATGGACACTGCACTGCATTGTCCGCTTGTTGGCTTTTGGTTTGCTTAAAGGGGGAGAGAGGAGCCTTGCCTTGCTGCTGATGCCAGGCAATGGCTTCAGAGCAGGGATGTGTTTCTTGCACCTTAGTGCTCGAGGTCCTGCTTGGGTTTAAGAAGATGCACTGATTTGTGGCAGGGCCAGGCTGGAGCTGGAGAGCCGCTCCCCACTCCTAGCCCTGCTGCAGGGTGCCTGCAGGGACTGGGGTGCCAGTGGGGGGAACCCACGCCCCTCGTCTCCCCAGCTGCACCAGCGCTGCGTGCCCCAGAGAAGCCATCCCCACCTTTGGGGCTGCGGCTCTCACCGTCAGTACTTTGTTTCAAAGGGCAGCTTATTCCCATCCTTCCCCCCTATGGCTTTTTTCATCAGCTTTTGGTTGGGGATTAGGCACGTGTTGACAGAACAAACATTTTGCTGCCCTCAAAATCCACCACTGAGGAGAGAAGCGACGTCCTCGCTCTGCCGGTGGCCTGAGCCAAAGCCGGGATGGGGAGAGCCGGGCTTGCAGCCGGGGCTGCTCTTCAAGGGGAAAGCGGAGCCATTTCGGGTCACGTCCTGCACTGGGGCTGGAGCCTGGCTCCGGCTCTCTGCTCCCTTGCAGAGCATTAATCTCTTTCTGCTTTAATATCCTGTCCTGTGAAACCAGGGATGCCACCGAGAAATGCTGCCGGTCTCTGAAGGGGCTTTGGCATGTGCCGGTGGCCCAGGGCTGTGGAGAGCTCTGCATCTCCCCAACCGTCTCCAAGTATTGGTCACAGCTTCGTTCTCCCCAGGCCAGGCTCTGGGAACTGAGGCTCCTTGTGGTGTCAGGGCAGCTGACGAGGCCAAGGATGCCCATGAACTGCCCCCAAGACCTTGTGTTTCCCAGGAAAAAGCAAATTCCTCCAAGCTTCAAGGCCAGCCCAGTGCCTGGGGATGGGGTGAAGATATACTGCTGTGCCTCCCCGGCACCAAGCACGGGACCTCATTTGGGGTCCTGCCCCCCTCCTGTACCCCTTTTGCCTTTGCCAGGTCCTGGCTCCTTGCTGAGCCCCCAGGACAAGGGTGCCTGACCTGGGCAATGCTCACTGGGAGCAACACGTTTCCTTCGGAGCCGGGTGACTCATCGCTGAGTCACGTCTCGCTCTGCTGCAGCTCAGCGTGGTCTTCGTCCCCAGCCTTCCCTGCAGGATCTTCCCTGTCCCTGCCCCTGCTCGGGGACCGGGAGTGCGGTGCCTTCACCCCAGACCCACTGCTCCACGCGATGCTGCGCGACATGGAGCAGCCTGGTCCCTCGTGGGGTCCCTGCCCTGTGCGCACGGGGGATGTGGAGGGGTCCTCCCTGCCTCTGCTCCCCTGGGAGCTGCAGACCTGGCTCAGCGGGGTTGGGGCTTTCTGAGCCCAAGAGTGACAAGAACAGGGGTGGCTCTGGTGCCTTCCCTGCTCCATCCAGCGCTGCCAGCTCTTACTTTGAGCTGAGACAGGGCTGAGTGTGGGTTTTGGGGTTATTTTTAGGGATCTCCCCACTGGGGCAAAAACCTTCTGCAGGCCCTCCTGGGATGGATAGCGCAGGACTGAAGGGGAAACAGCAGCCAAGAGCCTCTCCTGCTCTCTGGGGCATTGCGTGCTGCCCTGGCCCTCATTGGCTTTGAGACCATTGGAGCTGCTCGTGCCGCTTGCTCCCACCCGGGAGGTGTTTCCCTGCCCCAGTGGCTCCCACGGTCTCCAGAGCTGCCACTCCATGGGGCCGTTATGCCCAAGGATCGTTTTGCATGTGGGGAGAAACAGCAGAAGAAGAAGAATGAATTTGCATTTCTTGATGGCAACCAGTGTGGGAAACAAAGCCCCAAGGGTTTTGCTGCCACTTGGCCCTGCACCGGTGCTGTGTGAAAAGACAACATCCCGTCTGCTGGCATGGGGCCCTGTCCGTCTCACCTGGCTGCCTGTGTGTTCCTGGGAACGGCTGCCACCAAACAGCCCCGAGCCCGTGGCATGGGGAGGGGGTGCTGGCCCCGCCGCCCCATCGCCCAGCCATGGCTGTGGGATGAACAGACGACAGTGAGGAAATGGGGGTACGGTGCTTGTGTGGGTTCTCCTGGGGGGTTTCCCTCATCCTGGGTGGGATTTGGGGTCTGCATGCTGATGCAGCAGCTGTGGGGCTGGTGCACGGAGAGCCCAGACCAGGAGCCATCCCTGTACGTGAGTTTTCCCCCCTCTGCACCCCAAATGGCTGGTGATGGGGTTGGGGGCTGTGACCTTTCCTCATCCTCCCTCTGCCAGGGTTCACCCCACCGCTGAGCTGGATGCGCCCACACCACCCTGAGCCCTCTCTTCCTGGCACCACCGGGCAGCCCACGTTAGTTCCAGGCTTTTAATCCCAAGAGAAAAAAACAGTTTAATGCGACCTGAGGAAGAAAAGAGCAGGGCTTTGAGCAGGGAACAGCAAACATGCCGGTGGATCCCACAGCTCGCAGCCCGGCTGGGCGCCCTGCGACCTCCCCACCTGTGTCGCCCAGGGTTTGTGCTGGCAAACGCTCAGCCTGGCCTGGGAGAACCATCCCCGGGGGGTGTCCGGGGAGGGGAGTGAGGAACTG
This sequence comes from Phalacrocorax aristotelis, assembly GCF_949628215.1. Classification (NCBI taxonomy): domain Eukaryota; kingdom Metazoa; phylum Chordata; class Aves; order Suliformes; family Phalacrocoracidae; genus Phalacrocorax; species Phalacrocorax aristotelis. Next base: position 3,844,400 of record NC_134296.1, read on the forward strand.
GTGATGTGGGCAGGGGGAAGGCAGCGGGGTGGGAAGGGTGCTGTGAGCAGGCAGCAGAGGCAGGGCCCTGTGTTTGGGTAGGATGATGGTGGTCCAAGGGCTGGGCTTTGGGTAGGAGGCCAGGGTCATGCTGGCATCACCTTGATGTCTTCATCCCCCACCAGCTTGTCCTTCCCCTGCCACCCTCCCAGGCACGGCCGGCCTGAAGAAGTGGGGCTGTGGCACCCCAGAGCCGAACCTCGGCACCTCGTGCTGCTGCAGGCTGTGAAGAAGCCTTTGCATGGGGCCAGCTGAGCACCGACACCTCTGCGCTCAGCCAAGGCATGACTCCGGGACCTCCTGTGCCACCCGTGCAGAGCAGACACCCACCCCTGCACCCCTGGGTGAAGCTGTGTTCTCTAGCACCCCCCATTTTCACCCCTGAGGGCTGCCTTGAAATGCAGGTGATGCCATTGGCATTGTGGTGCCACTAACTCTCCTGCTGCTGCTTTTTTTTTTAATTTTTTGCTGAGCCCCCGTGCCGCAGCACAGGAATGCCGGGAGCTGCCTCGTGCAGCAGGGACTGAGCGCCGGAGCAGCGGCTGCGGCCGGGAGCCTTGGTGCTTTTATCAGGGTGGGCCCCGCAGCCAGGTGCCAGCAGCAATGATCACGGCTGTTTGCGTCGAGCATACATGCATCCCCTGTAAATAGGATCTATGGCAGCATCTGGGAGATGGGGAAGCCACCAAAGGCTGCCTGGGGAGGTAATAAAGAGGAGCGGCCCCTCTTGGCCCTGGGTCTGCTCGGGAAATGGGTATGTTTGACTGGGGTGAGGAGGAATTTAAAGGAAATCGGTTGGTCTCTGCTCTGGAGAGATCTTAGTGGTTTGAGAGGTCGGAAGATGTTCACTGGAAGATCTGCACAGAGCTATTCCACAAATAACTCACAGGCGTGCACAGAAAAGCCCGCTTTTTATTTCTCTTACACTCTCTGGCCCTTTGGTTAACTTTGGGGTTGCAGCTCTGCTGGAAAGCCCTTTTCCCCTCCCAGGTTCCCTCCGAGGGTAGTGGAAACCCCAGCCGATCCCCAGCTCAGGAGGGTGTGCTCAGCCCCGCTTTGCAGCGGGGCACCAGGAGCACCCAGCGCTAGTGGGTGCCGGAGCCCCTCACTCCCCTTCCCCGCAGTGGTGGCTGTTCAGACCCCTTGCAGGGGGCTTTTGGGGAGGTCCCAGGGGAGCACGAGCAGCACCTCAGCTGGATGACAATGTCACGCTTCCTGCTCTTTGCTCCAGTTTGGTGACACAGGGACACTGTGCAGATGCGCCGGCTGTGGGAACTGTGACCGGAGGGTGCTGGTCTGCACCGGAACCTCCTGCTAGAGCATCTCCAAAGCTCATCTGCAAAAACCAGCCTGCCTGGAGCACCTTCCTGGAGAGCAGGACACACAGTTTGACCGGTGAGCTGTGCAGAAGCAAGGGGACGTCTCTGAGGGCGGGCACTGAGTCGGGACTGCAAAGACAACGGGAGCTGGGATGGAAAATGTGGCCGGTATTCCCACCCTCTGCCAAGCCCGTGGCCCTGTTTGGGGAAAGAGGAGCTTGTGGGCAGTGGGCGAGATGTGTCTAAGCCCTGCTGGCTCCCGGGCCCTCTGCCTGCTCCTCCCTGCCCTGCTCCTGCCGTTGAGACTCTCCAGGAGCTCAGGGAGCACTCCAGGCTCTGACCTTCCATACATGCATTAGCCTGAAATAACACGAGTGAGGGCGATAAACCCTCTCTCGGTGGAAATGAATTGCTGTTAGCAAACAGCCAGTGAAAAGCAATTAAGATTACAGGCAGCAGGAGGGGAGTGAGCAGCCGCTGCTTCCCATTGGGACCTTCTTCCTGCAGGGTGGCTTCAGCCCCTGGATCCCGGGCAGTCCCTCACCCTCAGCAAGGATTCCTTATGTCCTGGTGCTTTCCCGATAGTTACTGGTTAATTTGAAAGCTGGTTTCTGCCTTGGTCTCAGCCCAGCATTGGGAGCATCCCCCTGCACCTGGAGCCCTGTGGGTACTTGGGCAGGGGCGATGGTGCTGGGGAGGTGGAAGCCCAAAGGGTGCTCGGTTCGACGGCAGCCTGGGAGCATCCCTCCTCATCACGCGGCTGGCCTGGAGCTGTGGTGTGTGTCTCAGGACAAAAATACCCACCAGATCTGGGGCTGGCGTGGGCTGAGGCGCTGAGCGCTGCAGGCGTGGCTCCTGTGGGTTTGGACCCGCAGAGCAGAACTGAGCCGAGAGTTGCGTTAAAGGCATTTCAACCACTTCCAGTCTGCTTGGGATGCAGAAAAGCCTGAGAGCGCCCATCCTGCAGCCTGGGAGCCGGGATTCGTCTCCTCTGAGCATCACCTTTGTGCAGCCCAGAGGCACGAGATGCAGGATGAGGCCTCTCAGAGGGACCCAAGCTTGAGTTTGCTTTGCACAGGGACCACCACTGTCTCCAAACGCTGTGCAGGAGCTGAAGCAGAGGAAACCCTGATGCTGCGGGAGACCAGGAAACACTGCTCAGCTCAGGGACAAATCAGGCTCAATGGCTTCTGTGGTTTTTGCAGTGACATCAAGTGCTTTCAATAGTTTTATTATATATTATATGGCTGCTTATCTATTATTCTTGTGATGGAGCCAGAGATTAGCTTCAGGCAGGTAGGCAGAGAGATTCTTCCAGGCTGATTCACGAGTCATTTCTCCATCCCTCCCCTCCGGCCGCGTTCCCAAGCATTGAAGTTTGAGCTGTGGCAAAAGGCACTGGAATTGGAGCTGATGGGTTGACAGGGAGGACAAGGAAAAAAGCATTGAAAACTGCACACATGAGGCAGAAAACCCAGGGTTTATTTCCCCTCTTTTGTTGTTCCTCAGGTGTTGCAACCTCTTCTTTTCCTGGTTTGCATATGCAAGCAGAGCTGTGCCGAACCACCGATTGCGAAAGGCGGCGGCGGTGAGAGCATGGCATGGCCAGTGACGCTGGGCAGCTGCAGTCACCAAACCTGCTTTGGGGAGGTAAGCAGAGAGCTAATTTTGGGGCCTTTTGCCTGTTTTCACAGCTCTGTGTCGCGCTGCCCAGCTGGCCAGCTCTCCCCAAGCACAGCAAAGCAAATGTTTTCCCCTTTAATCTCTTTTGCTTATCGAAATCTCCAGTGCTACCGATAAAAGGAGCAGGGAGAGCTTTTTCAGACCCAGATGTGAGTCAGGTGACAGGTTCCCAGACAGACCGGGATAACCCAAGTCTGGGATGCTCCGGAGCAGGGACCCGGCACTGCCAGCACATCCCCTCTGCCTGGTGACATCCTGCTCTCACCCGCTGTCCCCGATTGCTGTCTCCTCCGCTTTGCTCCTGGCTCCTTCAGGTGCGCTGTTCTGATGTTTGCTCTGGTAACAAGTAATTATTAAACCTAATAAAAGAGGGAGACCCGGGGGTGATGTCACAGCAAGGAGGTACAAATCCAGCTCGCACAACCTGTGCAAAACATAACCTGCTCAGCAAACTTTCCCTGAGCTGGCAGCCTGGCCGCGGGGCAGCAGCACGGAGCTGCCGCAGGAAGGTGTGGGGTGGCCACACCGATTCCCAGCAGGGCTCATGTGTGCATGGGTGTATTTATACTTGGTTTTACTTGTATCTTCAGCTTCCACAGTTGAGACACCTGCATTTCCATGCTGTGATAAGATATCCGTGCAGGGAAGGCTACAGCCTCAGCGCCAAGCTGTGCTGGGATGCTCCTACCCCTGGTTCCCACGTGGGGATGCCAGGGTGGGACACGGGAGCAGGTTTGGGTGCTGTGCACCAGCCCCTGAGCTGGGCAGAGCTCTGGCGTGGTGCCCACTGCCCCCGGCTTCCTGCAGCGGCTCTGGTCAGGACCCGGCATCATGGGTCAAAAAAAGGCAAGAGCGAGCTGGGGGAGCAGAACCCCCCAGCCCAACCTGCTGCAGCTGGCTGGAGCTTTGCAAGGGGCTTCGAGGGGTGCAGGCTCGGGGCTGCTGCTGAGGGGCGCCAGTGCTGGGTTGTGCTTGTGGTGCCTTGCCCAAAGCAGAGTAGATGCTCCCTCCGAGCATTGCGGGGGGCTGTGCTGTGGCTGCCGTGACCCAGCAGCTCTGGGGGGCACTGGGTGGCCAGGACCACCCTCCTGGCTATGCCACATCCCCATCCTATGCACCTACCCCATGGCAAAGCCCAGCTGGGTGCTTCCCCACCTCAGCCACTGTCCCCCCGTGTCCTCCCCAGCCCACATCTCCCCCCACCCACCACCATGTCTTACGGACCTGATTGTGTTTACCAAAACAGGGGAGAAAAGCTCCCCTCAGACAGACGCAGGAGCCCTAATCTGGGGGGAGCATTTTCCCCACTGATAAGATAACATTGAGCCATTTCGAAAGGGAGGCAGAAACTCCTGGCGCTGGCGATAGCGTGGCGAAGCCCTTGCCAGCGCAGCTGTAATGCAGGGGTCGCCTTCCTACAGGGTTTTATTTTCCTTCCAGCAAACAGCTCCGATGGACGGCTTATCGGCTGTGCCGCGCCGTCGCCACGCACCAGCCCCGGGGTCAGGGCGGCTGAGGGATGCTGGCTCTGTCGTGGCACTTTCCATGGGCTGGGGATGCAAAGCCCACCTGTGACGGTCTCTCGGCTGTGAAGACATGGTGACGTGGGTCCAACCTGGGTTGCACCGCGGGTGTTTGTGGCTGGGCTCTTGGGTCATGGGGGAGTTTGGTTTCAGCAGTGCTACGTGCATGGGAGAACCGCCTGAACTGCCCTGCGTTCTTCATGTGTTAAAAAAAGACAATAAATACCAACTTTGTCTGTCTCAGTCAAAACAGCTTTTTCCTGCTTATGCCGGTGAGGACAACCCGGGCCTGGAGTGTTGCACGTTCCTGCCTTGCCCCCGGCGCCCTGTCGCACCCGCAGGCAGCAGCAGCGCGGACCCCCAGGGAGGAGACAGTGCCATATCCCTGGTGTGTGGGATGGTTTGGTTGGTGTGAGGGGCTCCTTTTAGCCCCAGTCGCTCTGAGCATCCTCAGTCGCAGCTTGTTGCCTCCATCACAAGTCCCACGTAGCTGCGCTTGCACGAATATCTGCCAGGGATGCTCCTGGGGTATCGGTTGGGGATGCTCCTGTCCCCAGAATTGCCCAGCCTGTGCTGGAGGAGCAATGCTATGCTGCAGGGTCCAACAGGGACTGTCATGTGTCCAGCAGGTCTCTGTGCTGCAGAGACCAGGAGGAGCCTTTGGTCTCGCCTCCTGCGGGGTCCCCATCTCCTGGGTGGGTGTCCCAGATGAGGTTGGGAAGGGGTTAATGGTGCCCGCGTTTGCCCCGCTCACCTCCCAGGGCACTTGCGGGTCTGAGCCCGGTGCTTTGACGTACCCTCAAGGGTTAACCCCGGCTTGCGCTAGTCAAACACCTCCAGCTGAGGTAAGCGCCCAGCTTGTTTGTTCAGGTAAATAAGGAAGGAATTAGATATAATGGGCAAAGGAGGCATTTGCTGAGCACCTTGCACTTGGCTCTTGGCTTCTCCCTCACATACCTCGGCTCGGCCGCCAGCTGGCTGCATCCCTCTGCCGCCCGCGGAGCCGCTCGGGGTGCCCTGTCCTCATCTCTGTCCCCGTCCCCATCCCGCCGGTGCCGGCCGAGAGCCGATGCGGCTCAGCCTGGCCATCCTGCCGCCACGGGGCCGGTGTTGAGCCGGACAGGGTGCTGCTGGCCACCCCCCCTGCTGGTGCTGGGGCACCCCGCTTCAGGCTATGCCCACCCCGGCCGCCGTGCCGAGCGCCACGGGGATGGCTCTTCCCACCCTACACCGGGACCCATGCGGTTTCTGAGCTGCCCGCGCACCCTCGAGGTAAGCCCCACGCTGCTGCCGTGACCCACACTGGCTGCCCAGTGCTCCACCAGCACCCACTTTCCCTCCCTCCGGGGGCTCCTACAGCCCTTTCAGCACTGGTTCAGGGAGGACACGGTGCCGTCCCACGTGAGCATCCCGTCCCACCGATCCTTGCCCCTCCAAGTGCTGTTAGGGCTAAACAGGGACAGGTTGTCCCCTGGCATGAGGTTCCTGGCACTTCTTGGGCTAGTGACACCCAAAATACAATGGGATTTGTCAGCCTTGTGTCTTTGCAACCCCCTCCCACTCAGGTGAGGAGGGTGGGATGGGAGCCAGGGCTCCTGGTCCTGGCTCCTCCTGAGCCCCCCCAGTATCAGCTGGGACACTGAGGGTCCCACGATCCCCTGTGCCCACGGGAGGCAGGGGACAATGTGCTTTGGGGCACTGTGTCACCGATAACCAGCCAGGGCCCTTTATAGAGCATCCCAGGTCCTGGGCGGCCATCGAGGAGCTGCCAGCTCCAGGGTGTCTCAATAAAGCGCTTTGAACCCCTTTACCAGACCTGCACTGTCTCAGCGCTGCTCTGCTTTTCTGCTGGGTATTTTTTTTTGTCAGTGCTAAAGGCACATTGGCTCTAGGTTTGATTTTTATGGTTCTGCTCAGTTAGTGAAACACAAACGCCACTCGGCTGCCAAATCCCCCACAATACAGGCTTTCTCATCGACAGGGAGCTCGCGGGGGAGGAAGGTGCTGCTATAAATAGGGGCTCCTTGGCCCTGCATGGGGAACACCAAGCTCTGCTGCTCACCTGGGGGACACCGAGCACCGGGGCTTTGCTCAGGCCGCCAGCGGGCTGTGCCTGTCCCGCCTCCCCCTGTGCCGATGGAGAGTGCAGCCTGACCTGGGGCGTGAGGACGCCCGGTCCCTGTGCCAGCACCCGTGCAGGTAATGGCAGGAGGAGCCAGGGGGGACATTCTGGTGTTGGAGAAGGCTGGAGGTGAGCTGGGGATCCAGAACTCCCAGGACGGGCTGCATCCCTCCTGTACATATATCCAACATGAGTCCTGGGCTTGCCCTAGCCCAACCCCGTCACTAAGCGGGGTACCAGAGCGAGGACCCCACACTGTCACATCCCCAGCCCCCTGAGTGCTGTCCAAAGCCCCTGCCCCGGCTGCGGGGTGATTTTGGCCAATCCCTCTTCCCTCCACCCAGAGATAAAAGGGGTGTGTGGCACAGGCAGGCAGGGTTTGGCAGCCGGGAGGGACGTGGCACAGCCTGCGTGGTGAGGCTGGCAGGGTGGGTGGGACACGCTGGCAGGACCCCAAATTGCCAGCAGCCTCTATGCACCTGGGTGCCTACTGCAGCCCCTGCTCGTGCAGGCACCCCAGGTCCCTTCGCTTCCTTAATCTGGGCCGATAAAATGGCTCATGTCTCCTCCTCGCTGGCAGCCGTCTGGCAGAGCCAACAGGCTCCATCGCCTTGCCGTGCCCCGGTGTGGTTATCCTTGGGGTGTGCATTGTGGCATGGGCTGCCCCTTCTTTGGGGACTGAGGTGGAGAGCTGAGCCCATGGAAGTGCTGAGTCAGACCAGAAAACAAGATAAAAAACGACCCAGATCGCAGCCCCAGATGGGCTTTTGGGCAAAGAGAGGATTGCTGGGTCTGTGGGGTCCCTGTCGTCGGCCACCCCCAGGGTCCTGGCTTGCTGTGCTGAGGCAGTTGAGGTGGGCGAAGCTGAAAGGATTGGTTAAAGACAAATCCCACCGCCCGGGGGGCTGTTCCAGGCAGTCTGGGACAGCTCTGGATCCCACACATCTTGGGTTCCTTCCCCAGATGGCACAGTGCATCCCTGTCCCCATCCCCATCCCTCTGCCTGGGGGCTGGAGATGACTCCAGAGCCTGGCCCACCGCCCTGGCTGCTCCCAAGCCTGACTGCCTGGGAAGGGCTTTTGGAAGTGCCCAGGGATTTGGGAAACATCCTGGGTGCCGCGGGCAGCACCTCCTCCCGCAGCAGGCCCACCTCTGCAGGTCCCACGGGGCTTCCTGAGCCGTGCTCTGGCACAACCTGTTTAACCACAGATTTAATTTTAATTAACGGACCCATTGTTTGAGGGTGGTGGTTGAGTGGATTTCTTTTTTTTTTGGTTGTTTTTTTTTTTTTCTCCCAAGGGCTGATCCCAGCTCTCCTCCGTCACTGGTGCCGGTGTCGCTACCCTGAGTGATGGTGGGTTGCATTTGCCAGGAGAGCTCAGGGCAGCACAGGAGCTCCTTGTCCCCATCCTCATCCCCCTTGGCTGCGGCATCGCTGCTTCCCTCAGCTCCAGGCAGGGCTGAGTCCCTGCAACCCTGCGGAGCTAAGCTGTGACCACCCAAAACCCTGGGCTTGCTGCTGACCCTGCCACCCCGGGCTTTCTGCATTTGTTTTCTCACCTGCTGTTGGAGCAGTTCGGGGCTGGGCTGTCACGGGGCCCTTTGGAATCAGCTGCTGCCTTTTCTTCCTCGCCCGGCTCTGTGCTGCCGTGGGGAACGAGCCCTGGCGCCTGCAGCTCAGCCCTTTGCCGCAGCATCCCCGCTGTGCCAGTGACAGCGGGGAGCAGGGGCACCTCGCCCCTGTCCCAGCAGGTCGGGGTGTCCTCTCCATATCTGTGGGTAGCACTGGGGAGTGAAACAGGGTCACTCATCATCTTGGGGCTCAGGGATAGCAGGTACCTCCCGGCTGCGTCCATGTGGTGAAGCTTTGTTGTGGGCACAGAGAAACACTCAGGAGACTCGATGGCTCCGTCCTGGTTTGGGGTCTGCTCTACACCAGAGCCTCGCCTGCCCATGATGGGGTTGCAGCCAGCACCGGCACACGGGGAGGGCTGGGTGAGGGTGCGGAGGCAGGGGTGGGTGTCCTGCAGGCTGCACACCGCTTGGCCTGGCACCCCAAGGTCGGTACTGCTCTCACTCGGAGCCTCCCCATGTGCTGCTGAGCCCCCAGCACCGCATCTTGGCCGCTGTGTGCCCATGGAGGCAAAACCTTGGGGGCCTGGTGGGCTTTTATATCTCGGTGGCTGACATCTAAACTGCTGTGGGAGCCAATTCCCTGGTTGCTTCCCCTCTTGCCTGCAGTGGGGGGATAAGCACACTGCTGCACTGGCGTGGCTTTGCCCCAGGTGAGCTCTGGTGCGAAGCCCACAGGACCCGGGGAGCCACACTCACCGCTGGCACAAGCTGGCGAGTGTTTGCCAGGGCTGATGCAATTACCAGCCCAGCCCCATTTAGCTCAAGCAGGAAACATGAAGGTTTTTGGTGTGCCATGCGGGTCAGTGCTCCATGTGAGCATCTTGCTGCACCCACGGCTGTTCCTCCAGCTCTTCTTTTCCAAGGAAAAGCAAAAAAGGGAGAGGAGAGGGAAACGGCTGCCCAAAGCGGTTTCTTAGAGCAAACAGGTCCCCACCCAGCCCGGCTGCCTGCGTGCCAGAGCGGGAGAAAGTCAAACAAAGGCCCCCACCCTGAGACTACAGCACCATTTGGCGGGTGATTGCTCAGGTTTTTGGGGCCGCTTGCCGAAGGAATCGGGTCCTTCTGGTCCAAACCGGGAGGAGGGGAATGGGGATGGAGGCAGCCATCCCGCCGTGTGCCCAGGGACGGCTCCACAGCTGTCCTGCTCCTCGTGTGTCTGGCTGGTGGCCGTGGGAGCGGAGCCTGGCAAGGCGGGGTGGGCAGAGGATGCACCACAACCCCGGAGCATCCCAGAGGCCTTGGGGACGAGACCCCTGTCCGCTCCCCAGAAAGCGCCCGCAGCCGGTGCTGTGCAGTGGGCTGGAGCCATGCAAGCTGTTACCGCTTCCCTTTTGTGCTGGGAGCAGCGTGAGGCTGGATTTAAGGCTGATCTGCTAAAGCTCTTCTTTTAATCCAGAACAAATCAAGGAGAGGTTTGAAAGCCAGCGCCATCTCTCAGGGAAACTGTTTGGGCAGTGGGGGCAGCTTGGTGGCACAGAGACCCCTTCTCCCTCCTCCTCCTCACCGCGGTGCTATCAAAACCCGTCGGGGACATGAGCTCTAGCGTCCGAACCCGTGCCCCCTCCCTGGGTCCCCATGGGGTCAGGCTGGCGCAGGTGCTGTTTGGGCAGCCACGGTTCCTCCGTGCATTTTTCCAAGTCTTTTTGGGCTTTGCCAAGGGTGAAATGACAGGCAGAGCTTCCTCATGAACAGGTGATGCAGAGCCTCAAAAACCATACTTCTGGGGGCATTAATATGCCCCGGGAGTGCATTAAATTCATCCTCACCAGTACCTCTGCGGTTAATGGGGCCGTGGCACGTGGCTATTAATGATGTTTAATTAACGCCTAGGGAGCAGATCTGGGCCCAGCAGCAGGGATCTGAGCAGCGTTTGGCATGGCAGCGCTGCAGGGACTGTAACGTGCCATCCTGGGTGCTTGGTCACTAGCATCCCTCCTACGCCAAGCAGCCGGCTGCTCGGCTCCCCGCTCCCAAGGGATGCGCTCTGCCCAGAGGAACCCAAGGATGTCGTTTCCCCTTTAGTATTTGAAACCTTTTTCCCCCTCCAGCTGCAATTCAGAGCAAGCATGGACCCCCTCGCCCTGGCCACTGAGTCCCATTCCCCTTTGGGGGCTGCCTTGTTTCTCTAGGTGGGCTTCGGGGTTGGTTCAGGCATTGCACGCTCCTTTTTTATTACAGGCTCTGTTGCAAAAGCTGCTACTTTTTTCTGCTTTTAAATAGCCTATTTGGGGTGGGGTTTTTTTTCTTCTTGTATCAAGCAATGCAGGAAGCAGGCAAGGGTCTCGGCGGTGCCCTGCCTGTGCCCATCACCAGCCTCTCCCCTGGCAGGGGCTTTCTTGCCCCAAAGCCTCAGGATGGCTCGTGGGGAGGTTTCTCCACGGATGGAGCCGTTCCCTGGTGTTGCCATGGAAATTCAGCAGGCTCATCCTCTTCTCAACGGCCTCCAGGACTCCCCCCGTACCCAAGACAGATGGGGCCTGGGGATGGGCTGATTTGGGGTAGTTTTTCTTGCAAGAGGGTAAAAGGAAGGTTCTCATCCAAGGTTTGGCATCAGTGGCTCAGAGAGGGGTGCTGTGGTGCTGAGCTCAGTCCCTGGCCCAGGACAGCCAGGTATGGGTGCTGTCGCTGCTGGGGCATCCTCAGGTGAAAGCAGCGGGTGATGGTTTCCATGCACAGAAACGTGCCTGTGTGGTTTAGGCATCTTGCAGCCCTTGATGCCCACAGGCCACCCTGCATAGGTGCCTTGGAGCCCCTCCAGCATGTCCTGCTGCCTCCTGCAAGGAGTGTTCAGCCCCAGCTGGGACTGACCTGCTGCCAACCCAGCGTGCAATCTGGGGGAAGACCCTAAAAGCCTGCAGCGGTCAGGACCTGCTCGCTCCCCAGCTGCCTTCTTCCTGCTGGCTGCTGTGGCTGGTCCTCCCAAAATCAGGAGAACCCCCCCAGCCCCATGGCTGACCCCGAGCCTGCATTCATCTGAGGCTTCACAGGACGCTGTGGGTCTCTGGAGGTTTTTTCCCCTCTAACAGGCTTAGTTCCTCCCTTTGTGCCTGGCTGCTGGGCGGGAAGGCAGGAATCGGTGCTGGGGTGAGCCTCTCCTCTCCTCCTCTCCCGGCAGGTTTGGAGCCAGTGCTGAGTGGAGGGATGGGCAGCGCCAGCCCCGGGCTGACCACTCTGCCCCCCAGCCGCCTTGCCCGGCCAGACACTGCCTTGCTGCCGCCCCCGCAGGACCCCGACACCCGGAGCTGGGGCTGCCCAGATAGCCCCAGCCCCCCCGCCACCCCCGAGCAGCCCCTGCCCGCTTTCTGCCTGCACTACTTCGACATGCTCTACTCCGAGGACATCGCCTGGGCCACCAAGGGCATGGGGGAACCGTCCCAATGCAATGCCCAGGGTGGGCGAGGGGAGGTGCAGAAGGAGCCGGAGCAATGTCCCATCATCGACAGCCAAGGCTTGGGGCTGGGGGCCGAGGGGGATCTGCAGGCCAGCCTGCACCTGGAGGAGCACTCGCTGGAGCAGGTGCAGAGCATGGTGGTGGGCGAAGTGCTGAAGGACATCGAGACAGCCTGCAAGCTCCTCAACATCGCCGCAGGTGGGTGCCCCTGCAGCGCTGCCCGGGGGGCTGCGGGCAGGGTCGGCCCTGCCGCAGGGTGCAGCGAGGGAGGGATGTGCCGGTGCAGGAACTAAAGCCATGCTGCAGCTCGGGGCTTTGCAGCCAGGTGCTGGGGTTTGGGGGAGGGTGGCTGCTGCCTGGCTCCGCCGGCCATTGCTCCAGGGCAGGGCTGTTTGCTAAAGCCCAGAGATGCCAGCAAAATACGCCCCCAGCCTCGCTGGCTTGGAGTTAAGCTGAGGCAGGGGTTAGCAGAGCTTTAGGCAGAGCCCTGTGCTGGATGTGGGGTGCCAGTGTGACCCAGCCAGTGCTGCAGAGCCAGAGAGGTGCTATGATCAGATGCTGAGCCCGTCTCCTCCCGTGACCTGGGGGTCCTTTCCCCTCCCATAGCATCGCTATCGAGGTGCTCTTCAGCCTTGCACACATCTTGGGGGGGGTGTGCAGTAGAAAGGAGCAAATAATGCTACTTTTATTATCCTTTTCTCTATCCCATCTTCCCTGGGCCATTAGGAACAGGCGGATCAGCTTGTGGGGCTGGGGTCAGCCTGAGCCAGCTGATGTTAGCAGAGCTGGGCATGGGGTTGGGTGCGAGGGGACAAGGACAGCCCAGGACCGAGGTCGCTGGGGTATTGCTGCCATGGGGCATCACTGGCGTATTCTCCTTGGGGCATGGCTGCTGCGACACAAGCAGTCACGGGATGTGCTTAGGTTTATGCAGGCTCTGCCACCCACTCCCTTGAAGAATTTGGTGCCACCTGGTATTGTGCAGGAAGCAAGTGGGGCTCCAAATGGCTGGATGAGGCTTCCCAAAGAAAAGGAGGTGGCAATGGGACAGTCTTGTCCCTGGAGACCAGAGCAGGCTGGGAGCGGGTTGCTCTCACCCTGGTGCTGCAGCAGGGCAGGAGGGGCAGGGTTCCCGGGGCCGTTGTGGGGTGAGCTGAGTTTCCCCAGGCTTTGCCCAGGCTGTGACTGGCCATGCTCACCCTCTGCCTCCAGACCCTGTGGACTGGAGCCCCAGCAATGTGCAGAAGTGGATCCTGTGGACGGAGCACCAGTACCGGCTGCCACAGATCGGGAAGTCCTTCCAGGAGCTGTCGGGCAAGGACCTGTGTGCCATGTCTGAGGAGCAGTTCTGCCAGCGCTCACCTACCTGCGGTGATATCCTGCATGCCCACCTCGACATCTGGAAGTCTGGTAGGTGCCAGGGACCAGGAGGGAGCTAGGGGAGGGCAGGCGATGCTGTACAGCAGGAGATGCCCCTCTGACTGCCTGCTCCTCCCTTCCAGCTGCCTGGATGAAAGAAAAAGTCACGCCAGGAGATGTGAGATGCTGCGGTGAGTTCTGCACAGGCTTAGCTCCATTGGCCTCACTTCTGCCTCAGGGCAGGTCTGGGGTATTTGAGAGGTCGCTCCCTGCTTAATTGCAATTAATTTGTGTGTTGGAGCGGCTGCTGCAGCAGCATCCTTGTGGTTGCACTCCCTCTGCCCCAGAGCAGCCCCTGGGCTGTCTGCAAGGTGTGGTAAAGGGGAAATGGCCACAAGACCCTCACCGGCCCTGTCCCACACTCTGTGCCTCCCCGTGGGGCTGCACAAGGGCAGGACCAAGCTGTTTTCCCTGCTCCAAGATGGGGGGGAGAAAGTGGTGCTTTCAGACCCAGTGCCTGGAATAAGTCTCCAGAGACCCACAGGCATCGAGCCGGGTTTTCCTGGATGAGGACTCACGCACATCCCGGGGGCAGTGCAAAGCAGAGAGGTCTCGCCTCACCCACATCTCACCCATCCCCATCCCTTCCTGCAGCAGGAGGTGATGCCAGCTGGGCAGACAGCGAGGTGGACTCATCCTGCGCCGGCCAACCCATCCACCTCTGGCAGTTCCTCAAAGAGCTGCTGCTGAAACCCCACAACTACGGCCGCTTCATCCGCTGGCTCAACAAGGAGAAAGGTGGGTGGTGCTCTGGTGGCCCTGGGGAGGGTGCAGGGGGGTCAGGCAAGGCTGTAACCCTCTGTGCCCCGCTCCCCTCCCAGGCATCTTCAAGATTGAGGACTCAGCACAAGTGGCCCGTCTGTGGGGCATCCGGAAGAACCGCCCGGCCATGAACTACGACAAGCTGAGCCGCTCCATCCGGCAGTATTACAAGAAAGGCATCATCCGGAAACCCGACATCTCCCAGCGCCTCGTCTACCAGTTTGTCCACCCAGTCTGAGTGGTGGCGGCGGGACAGGCTGAGTCCTGGGATGGATGGGGACCTTTGCCGCTTCCCTCTGCTTCCCAGCCACAGAAACCGTCTTCCAGCACTAAGGACCACGGCTGGGGTGTGAGAGGCTCAACGCCCTCTGGGGCCACCAGCGGCAGACCATAGGACTCCTCTGGCCCTGCAGCCTTGGAGGGGACAGATGAGCCCCCAGCTTAGGGACCACCACCAAAGTGCCCAGGTGCAGGGCAAGGACTGTGCAGAGCCCTCGTCTCCTGCGAGTGCTCCCGGGGCGGGGTGGGCATGGAATTCAGGGCCGGCGGAGAAGACATGGGGTTGATTGGGGTAAGATAAAGGCAGATGAATCTGTGGCTGACACAGGGCTCCCCACAGCCTTGGTGCCCTTTGGGAGGGATTGAAGGTGGGAGAGGGCTGGGGTCACCCAGGGGAGGAGCTGAGGGGATGCAGGAGTCCTGCCCCCAGGTCTCTTGCCCCCAGCACGTTGTCCTCACACTCTGCAGCCCCAGGGCATCATCAGGACACAGAGGCCAAGGGCACATCTCAGCAGGAGACCTCAATATCCCTGTGGCATCATGCCCCAGGGCTGCTTTTGGGGGGACACGACACCATTGGGGCCACACTCGCCTCCAACTAGATCCTGTCCCCATGTCACCACCGGGCCAGCCGTGGGACCGGCTGCCCTCGGTGCCCATCAGGAGTGACCTGGTGTGCTGCAGCAGCAGGGCTGCTCCGGATTCACCCCAGCAATCAGCTCCCGGCCCTCATCCCTGTTCGGGGTGGGCGGCAGCATGGCCAGGGGCTCTGTCCTCCGCTGCATCTCAATCCTCAGCTGCAAAGAAAGGGGCTGCCTGAATTCTGGGGGGTTGGCGGCTGGGCTCTTCCCTCCCCCCCTCCCTCCTGGGTGCTGGCTGTGGGTGGCTTTGCCCTGGCCATTGTTTGGGGAGGACAAAGCCCTGGCATGAGCCGGGACAATGGCACCCACAGCTGCCCTTGGCTGGGCCTGCGCTGACCCGACCCGCGCAGGAGCAGCCTGGCACCGGCAGCACTGCAGCACCCAGGGATGCTGCCGGCCACGGGAGCTGGGTGCAGGGTAACTGTACCCGGGGGACCACGGGCACCCCCTCGGGATGGGCGCATCCCCCCTTCACTTCCCACTCTGGGACATGCTTGGCTTCTCCCCTCCGCAGGGCTTTGGGGCTGAAAAATGGGTGTTTTGCAAAGGCAGTAGCTGTAAAACGCAGGTGTGGGGCCGTGCGTGCCAGGGCATCCCTGCAGGCTTCCCTGAGCCAGGGCACCATCCTTGGGCACGGAGACACCCAGAGACCCCTGGAGCCCCCAGGTCCTTGTCCCTGGCACAGGGCTCCTCCCTTGATTTGGATTTTATTTGGACTGCCTGATTCCCGTGTTTGGGAAAAGGGAGCTGGCAGCTCTGCCATTTCCCTCTGGACAGTAAAACTGAAACGCACCCTGCTGAGCCCACGCTGGGATGGAAAACAGGGTAGCTTAAACTACACATTTCATGAGAGTCTAAGTTACCTGGTGACGTTGATCTTTTATATGATAATTTTTTTTATTTGTTTATTTGCTTTTTGGTTTTGGCTGGCAGCAAGTTGTGGTTTAGGTTCAAATAACAAGGGTAGACAGGAGGCCTGGGTACCTACGAGATGTTTTGTGGGAGGAAAGGAAAAAAACACCTGGTTGTTGACCTTTTTGTTTTTAACTTAAAATAGCTGCCTGTAACACCTTTTTCTTTTTGTTCTGCCTGTTTCATACTGTTTACATGGCAGAGGAGCGGATGTACTTCGGCCGGCCTTGCAAGTGCGGTGGCTGGAGGGATGGAGGGTGGCTGGAGAGAGGAGAGGAGCAGGGGAAGGAGGAAAACTGCCTTGGTCTCTGGAAAAGGGCAAAAAAAAAAAGAAATGGGGGGGGCATAAAAGCAAAACATGTCTTGTGATTTCCTGTGTGTGACTGATGCTCTTGCAGCCAGCGTGGGGAGTACCGGGAGGATGGGCTGGGGGTACCGGTGCCCTAAATCCCATGTCCCTCTCGCAAGCCCTTTGGCAGGGTGGGCGAAGGTGCAGGGGGTTTGCATGTCCCTGAGGAGAAGGTGGGATGGAAAGGGGTTAAACGGTGAGGAAAGCTGCTGCCAGCTGGGGAGGGTGCCCCCAGGGACACGGTGTCCCCAGGGACGTGGGGACCTCACCTAGCAGATGCCCACTGCTGCAGGATGGGCAGCCAGTGCTGCTGGGCTCACAGCCAGGGTCTCTCCCAAACCCCTTGCAGCTCCATCCCTTAAATAAGGGAAAATAACTCCCTTTGCTCTGTCCTCTCCCCATCATGAGCACAGGGAGTGCCCCCATGCCCCAGGTCCTGCTTCCTCCTGTCCCCCTCAGCCTCTGCCCTGTCCTGGGGCTGCCCCAGCTCTCCCGGGAGAGGAGGGGGTGGGTGACCTGCAAATCATTTTGCCCAAGGTTTCAAGGCTCGTAGGGAGCCCGAGAGGCTCTGTTGCCTCTGTCAGCATGACCTCGCCGTGCTGGAGCTTTCCCGTCTGCGCCTGCCCAGGGTAGGGGGGAGCACCAGGTTGGGGGTGGCTGCTTTTGCTGGCACTGGGAATGGCCCCAAAAACTGCTTTATCTTGAATCCCTGCTGTGGGCTTCACCAGGCTTTGCCTGGCAGGTTGGTATGGGGGGCCCCCAAAGGCAGTGGCTCCTCCCCACCTCCTGCAGCCCCCTTGTCCCCCAGGACCCCAGCAATGTATCTGAGTCCCCCCATCTCACTGCACCCCAAAGCCTCGGGGTCGGGGCATCCCTACCTGGGGGTGCAGCAGCTGTGACTGTACCTCCCCATGGCATGGGGGGCTCAAGCACCCGCCCTGGGCAGGGCGTTCATAACCCCAACAGCCGCCTCCACGGGGGGCAAGACCGGCGCACGGAGGCAAACGAGGACCCAGACCCAGAGGACGCTTACAGAGCTCAGTTATTTTCACTTGCTGCTTTTTGTTGTTGTATCCACGGTAATACAATCACGATAGAGATATATATATTATATATATACTTCTTAAATTACACAATCAATGTACAAAAAACCGGGGTGCATTGCTGAGACAGGTGGTTGGTTGGGTTTTTTTCTGACTTTTTTTGTGTATTTTTTTCCTGTTTGCATACCTGGCAGGGGACGCGGGGCTGGGCGGCTCTCGCCCACCGTGCCCAGCACATGGTGCATCTCCTGCCTCTGCGAGAACACTTGATCCCTGGGGCCAAAAAATTCACGAAACAACGGAGCGGGCAGGAGAGGAGCATGCAGGAAGATGATGGCATCGATGCTGCTGAGGGTGATGGTGTGGAAAAAGAAATGAGATGATCTGTAGGGAAGAGCTTGGGATAGCAAATGTGCGCGGGGGTTGGGTGACCGTGCTGGGTGGCAGTGGACGTGCGTGCTGAGGAGGTCCTGTCCATGCCATGGCTGGTTGCAGAGCCCAAGTGCAGGAGGGGTAGAGCCCCTTGGGGAAAAGCGAAGGGGAAATCCTGCAGCATTCCCCTGCTTTGGCGTGTCTTGTTTTCAGCCATCTTCACCCGGCAGCTGCTTTGCTGCCGGGGCTGGGGTCTGCTGCATGCACTGAGCCCTCCTCGCCCTCCGGCGGGCTGCAGCTCCTGCCGGCACCCTGCAAGGCTGGATGTTGCTTATCCCCTAGCCCTGGTCTGCTCCTGCCTCTCTTAAGGAAGGGGGCGGATGGGGACCATCCCCAGCGGTACCCAAGCTGGTCCCCACTATCCCAGGCTGGGTGTGAAGGTGCTTCCAGCAGCATCGGGCTGTGGCGGGTCCTCCTGGGAGCAGCGGTGGATTTTAGGGCCATCTCACCCTGGATCTGGTGTGTGCTGGATAACTGCCCTGGCGAAGGGCGATGCTGCTCCCTGCAGCACACACAGGGCATCGGCTTGGGAGCCTCTGCCTGCTCCAGACATGTTGGCAGCTCAGGAGTGAGGAGGAGGAAGCTGAAGAGCAGGCCATCTGCCAAGCTCCATGGCAGGGCTGGTCCCACCTCCCCTGGGCCTCTCAATGTGCCACCAGGGACCTGCTCGCGGCTGGAGCCGGGTGGCTGCGGGGCAGGAGGGGACGTCCATCCCTCTCCTTCGGGGAGGGAGGGTGAACTGGGGAGAAGAACATGGAAACACCAAAAAAAAAAATGGAGCCAAACTCCATTCCCTCTCGGTTTTGGGGTGAATTTGATCAGTCCCAGGAGCTTCAGCGCCGTGCATTTCAGAACAGTTCCAGCCAATCAGAAGGCGGCTCATGATTTCAGTATCTTTAAAAACCAACCAATCAGGAGCTCTCACTGGTTGGGCTTTAAGATCTTGAGGTATCGGCTTTTCTCTCGGAAAAAAATCAACTAATGTAGACGAACGGACAACGTCATCTTTCGCTTCACGTTATCTTAGAAGAAGAAGAAGAAAGCGACTATGCAAAATACTCTTCGGAGACAACTCTTAAAAAAATAAAAGCTTGGTCGGAAAATATGTCTGAATCTCTAACTGTGAGGAGTGAAGGACCAGACGGCAAAATGGCTGGTTGGCTGGTGGAGAGATGGAGACAACGGAGGGTGGATTTATCTGCTGACGGCGATAAGGAGCACACCACAAGACTTAGATTGCCTCCACGTAGTTGGCAGGGTAGAGACCTAGCTGCCCGTTGTCCAAGCGCCCTTTGCACCATCCTTGCTCATCTTCTTCACCGAGTTTGGTTAGTTCATCACCTGCAGAGGAAGGTGGGAAGGGGAGAGTTCATTGCAGGTGTTGGAGCCTCTTCTGCCTCCCATTTCTCCCCTGGAGGGAGCTGGTGGCGGTTTCTGGGCCTGATCCTGAACACGCAGGTTCATAGGGTAGAAAGGCAAGGGGTGATCCATAAGACCTCATGTGCCCCATCCCACCACCTCTCCAGTCCCACCTGGGTTTGGGCTTAGCTTATGCCTTCCTCTTTTTGCCAGTTCAATATTTTGAAGGGCTGGGATAACCCAGAAATTATTTGGGGGATTTTACACCAAAAAGCGGAGCAGTGTGGGACCCACAACTCCAGCAGGCAAACCCCAGCCGACCAGCACCGGTGATGGACCGTACCTGCTTTGAAGCTGAGCTCATCCTGCTCCTGCCCATCGTAGTCGTACAGAGCCCGCACCCGCACGCCCTTCCCTGCCGACTCCTCGTCGAAGGGGTTGGTGCCGCCGTTGGCCTCGCTGGTGTTGAAGGAGTTGCTGCCTTCGTCGTCGGACCACTCGGCGCTGTAGGTCTGCCCACGGTCATGGCTGCTCACGCTGGGGTGGGGGGGGAAGGAGGGAGAGGGGCCATCAGAGCGGGTGGGGGGACGGTGGGGTGAGCAGGCACCGTGTGCCACGGACATCTGGGGGGATGCTGTGGCTTTCCCGAGGTTACAGGGAAGCAGGGGCTGCCATTGAGCAGGAACCCCAGCTAATGACAAGTCCAGCAAGACACAGAGGGAGGACAGAGAAGAGTGGTGGCCGTCACTGAGGACAACCCACACCCCTTGTCTGTCCCCACAGCACTGAGAATGTTTGCCCAGGCAAAAGTCCATGCTTTGCCGTGATGTCTCTCCTCCACGCCGGCCCTCACCTCCCACGCTCGCCTGCTGGCGCCCCCGTCTCGCCCATGCTGCTGGTGTTGGTCAGGGTCACTCCCTCGCCCTTCTTCTGCTTCTCCTTCCGTGTTATCGTGTGCGTCAGGTCCGGGTTCCACTCCTGCAAGCACAGAGCAACTGGCCCCTGAGCACCTGGCTGCCCCACGGGGCTGCCAGTACCCCGGGTGGGGTGCCCAGCCTCACCTCAAACTGGGGCCAGTTCATGGGCATCCCGGGACCACTGGTGCTGCGGAACCACCGGAGATCCTCCTGCGCGTCCGAGAGGCGGATGGTCTGCTCCAGCTCCCGGTAGACGTTGGCATAGCTGCGAGGAGAGACGTGGGTCAGGGTGCTGCGGGTGGGGGTGGGCTGCAGCGGGGTGGGGTGGGACTGGGACATGCCCAGTTTGTGTCACCTCCTACAAGGCACTGGGAGGCACCAGGCTCCCGCACAGTCTTCCTGCCACTCTGGTACCTCTTAGTGATCATCGTGTTGGCCAGAAATCCCTCTCCCTTGAATTGTAGGGGAAGGGTTGTTCTGGAAACACTCGGTCCCTGCAGGGCTTGGTTTACTTTCCAGGCAGCACGAGGAGACCTTGCATGGGCACTTTCTACCCAGCCAGCACAGGAGGCACCTACCTGCTGTTCTCAGCCAGGTTCAGGTGCCTCTTGATGTCCAGGAGCACTTCCTTGAGGAAGTTGAGCCTCTTCTCCTCAAACTGCTGGCACTGCTCAAAGACCTGCTCCATGCTCTCAATATACTGCGGGGTGCACTTGTTCAGCTCATCCAGCACCTTCTCGTACTTCTCCTGAGTCTGCAAAGATGCGGGAGAGGGTACCTTGGTTATACCTCAAGCACCTCAGGGGCTCCTTTTGGGTGCTGAGAGGGTCTGGCTTGTAGGTCACCATGCTGGGGGAGCCCAGATTGAGCCAAGAGCCACTGTGGGTGAAAGCAGCCTTGTTGCCGGAGAGATTTTGCCCCAATAAGCAGGGTAAATCTCTGCCCTGCTCACACTCCCCTAAGCACTGCCTGCAAATCCTCACCCTTCTACAGGAGCATAGGGATGGGAAAAGGGGAATGAATGGGGGGAAAAAGGGCCTGGTGGCCATTTCCACTGGCGTTCCCTGCCTGATGCCTGGTGAGCCCAGAGCAGGTCAGCAGCTCACACCTTTTGCACATCTTGCTTGCACTTTTCCACTTTGTCCTGGAGCTTCTTCTGCTGCTCGGGGGTGTTGGACTGCTCCGCCTTGCTGTTGGCTTCCCGGGTCATTGCCAGCTTCTCCTCCTTGCATGCCAGGTGGTAGGCTTTCTTGGCTGTCTCCAGCTGTGGAGAGGCGAGGGAAGGGACATCAGGGTAGCAGTCACAGCCCCCTGCCCATCCCTCTGCCTGCAGGGAGGTGACACCCAGTTTCCCAGCCTGGACCAGGCACCCAGAGCCAGAGCTGGAAGACAGCATGGGTGCCCCAGGACACGCTGCACTTCTCTCACCTCCTTAAGCTTCTTGGCCCAGGGCTTCTGGGCTTTCCGGAAGCCATCCTCAGCCTCCTTGGCCTCCTTGAAGCCTCCCATGATCTGCTTGTGGTAGGCATCCTTCTGCCAGTTCTTGACCTTCTCAAAGTCATCATTCAGCAGGCTGTTCTTAACCTCCTGGTGCAGCTCACTCACCTTGTCCGCTTCCGTCATGATGGCACCCCACGCCTTCTCCAGGCTGCCGTACTGGGGACCTGGGGGCCAGAGGAGACAGCTGAGCATCACTCCACTGCCCTTACCCTTGCCACCTCCACCAGGTGAAGTTGTGATGGTGCACAGAGACCCATGGAACCCAGGTGTCCTTGGGAAAGTCTCCCCCTGGGGAAGCCATGGTACCTTTCTCGATGAGCTGCCTCCACCGCTTGGACCAGTCGGTGAGCTGCTGGGCGTAGGACTTCTCGATCTTGGCCCGCTCATGCATGCAGTTCATGAGGTCATTGCAGAGCCGGTGCCCGTCGTCGATCCGCTTCACCGTGCGCTTGTAGTTCCCCACCTGGGAGGGGGGTGGAGATGGGGATGGGGACAGGCAGGAGTGGGACCTGTGGCACTTTGGGGGTGCAGGAATGGAGCTTTTGCTTTGGGGGTGTTCAAACCCAGCTCCTTTCAGTTCCCTCAGTCACTCTGTGCCCCTTGGGGGCAGCTAAGGTCAAGAGCTGGCTGGGACCCCCAAGCCACTGTGGCAGGGATGCCTGCAGGCAGGGCTTGCTGTGGGAGAGAGCGCAGCGCCATCCCCGCCAGCCCGGGGGACACCCTGGGATGCGGTGACGGCAGCGGGGGCCCCGCAGAAGGAGAGGGCAGCTGGGACTCACCTCCCAGAAGCTGTCGGTTGTTTCCTCTGCGGCTGCCGCCGACTCATCGTAGGAACCCGACATGGCTCCCGGTGCTGCCTCAGGCGTCAGTGCGGGTGCTGGGTGGCTCTTGGGCAAGCACCAGCCTCATGCACTGAGGGGAGAAGAGGAGGAAATCATGGGGGGGAGAGCAGGGGACGCCCGTCCCTCCTGTCCGCAGCACCACGGGACAAGCCTGCGGCCGCAGGGGATAGGAACGGGCATGGGGACGGTGCCTCTTCCAGCTCTGGACCCACAGACCCCTCCAGTGTCCCCCACGCATCACCCCAAGGTGCCATCCAAATCCCCCCGAAGCCAGCTGAGCTGGGAGGGAGAATCACGGGGAGCAGCACAGCAGGGAGCTCACCGGCCGGGGGCCTGGCTCGGCACTGCGCGTCCCTGGGGAGCCGCAGCGTGGGGCGAGAGGCCGTGGCAGGGCCAGGGAAGGGATGCGCCGCCTGAAGAAATTCTCGTCCTGATATTCCACCCTAATCCGTCAGAAAAACGGCATCCCCGGAGCATCACGTGGCCTCGCTGCACGGCTTAACCCTTTGCCGCTTTGCCAAGAGCCACGGCTGGGGCTGGGGTCTGGTGGATGGCATCACACAGGAACAGAGAGGGGACCGCAGTGGCCATGGGCATCCTCGTCATCCCCATCCTGCCCAGGTCCTGTCAGTGCTCCTGCAGGGAAGCGCTGGGCCTGTCCCACACGGCATCTGCCACCAGGTTGGGGACAAAGTCGCCATGAAGTGCCCCAGTTTCCTCCCGCCCCATGCCCAAAAGGGCTGCGGGAGCGGGATGTGGCTGTGATCCCTGTGCACCATCAATTCTCCCGGGGAGGTGGAGCAGGCAAAGGGAGACCTGGCTGCCTGCATCCTACCCTGCACCTGGGAGAGGGCGATGGGGTGGCAGGGAAGGGCTGGGGGGCGCGGGGTCCGGGTGCCCACCCATGGGGAGCAGTTGGTGGGTGCATGCACGCTCCAGCTGTGCGCACAGCTGGCCCTGAGGAGCCCATGAGCCAGGGCAGGGAGGCTGCAGGGCACAGCCCCGGGAGGATGGGGGGCCGAAACGGTTACTGGAGCAAGGCGCAGGGCTCACTGTGCTGGAACTAACAGGGCCTGGCAGGGATTTAGTGATATAACCAGAGAGGCACCAATCCCCGCCGCCCCCCCCAGCCGGTTAAAAATAAACGCGTGACTGTCCCTTGCTCAGCCACTGAGACGCAGATGGATGGGGGACCGTGGTGGTGCGCAGCGCCGCCAGCACTGTCTCCCCACAGCCGGCAACACGCAGCACCCACACCCGCCTGGCACCCACGGCACAACCACAGCCCTCCCCATCTGTGAAAGCACCCAACCCAAACACCCACAGGCTGCCCTGGTACACCCGCAGTGGTGGCACAACCCCCAGGGTGCCATGTGTGGCCACCTCTCCTGCAAACCCCAGGCACAGTGCGGCGCTCAGCACGGGGGTCTTTGCTTGTGCCTCTGGTCTCTGGCTCTTTGTTTTGTTGCAGAGGCTGTGCTGGCATGGCAAGGGCATCCATGGGGTGACAGACCCAGCCTTGCTCCAGGGCAGGGACGCCAGGGAGGGAGCACACCCGTGGCTAGGGGTACACCGGGACCCACGGGCACACAAGCCAGCCCCAGCTGCCCCCACCAAACTGCCAGCAGCCGAGGCCGTGGGGCACTGCGGGACATGGCTGCCGCAGCTCCCGCTCCTCGCCTTTACCTGGTCAGAGCTGCAGCCTGGGGGTTATTTTTGGCTCTGCATCACTTCCCACCTAACGCTACCGCCTTGTTGCCACACTCCTGCCACACACCCCCACGCATGCCCACCCTTGCATGCCCACGCACGCGTGTGTGCCCCCCGCCATGCTGGGCCGTCCTGGCTGCCAGCGCAGCATGGGGCAGCCCCGTGCCCGCCGCCCCGGCCCCGCCAGTGCAGCCCATCGCTTCGCATCAAGGCGGCTGGCGGTGATGCCCGGCGCCCGCAGTGCCGGCGGCTGAACCGAGCCGCGGCGTGGCGAGCTGCCAGCGCCAGCCACGTGCTGCCACTCGGGCACCCTCAGCTGAGGGGGCTCTGCTTTGCACCCCCCAGCCTCAAATTTCGAAGAAGCTGCTGGAGAGGAGCCACAGAGCATTTGGCATCGAGTGACGGTGAAATTTGTCCCAGCTCCTGCCCCCGCGTGCCCTTGGGTTGCTCCCGCAGCAGCCGCCCCCCTGCATCTCTCCCCATCAGCCCGCTTGGTGCTGAGCACTGCTGCAGCTCGTCTCACCCACCAGGCATCTCCTGCTGGTGCCGGCATTGCAAGGGGGTCTCTGCCTTCCGTGGGGGCCGGGGACACGGCCACTGACCCTGCGCAGGCAGGAGGCTGCTGCAATGCAGAGGGCTGGTGCTGCTGCCACTGTGGGCATGGGCAGCTGCCTCTCCTCCCACAGCCAGCAGCCCTTGCCGGCAGTGCCCTGTCACCACACAGGCAGGGACAGCCCAGTTTTGCTGTCTCCTGCCCCTGGCAGAAGAGCCTGGGCAGCCGGGTCACACAGGGGCTGCAGAGCTTTGGGCCAGCATCCACACTGCCTGCCTGCCTCCCTCCTGCAGTCCCCCAGGGCGAGAGGGACAAGCTGGGTCTTCTGAGGGGGACAGCTGCGCCCCTGACCCTCCCCACTCTCTTTGCCTTTGCCATAACACTGCCATTAAATGTGCAACCTCTGGTGCGGCAGCCTTGGGGTGTGCTGTCGGATGGGGGTGCCCTATCCTGGGCTCTGGGGTCCCCGGTAAGGTGCCAAGCACCAGCCCCAGCCCCGGGGAGAGGCTGTGTCCGGGAAGGAGGTTGCTCTGCCTCTCGGTGTTTTGGCTGCCCTGGCCCCAGCACCTCTGCTGCAGCCAAAAAGCAGGTGATGGGGACGTGACACAGGGAACAAGCAGCTGCCTGCACGTGTCCCCATCCTGCCTGATGGCACATCAGCTGAGCCCAGTGGGGACCAAGAGCCAGGAGGGGCTGCAGAGCTTCCCGGTGTGGGTTCTCCTGCTGCAGAGAGCAGGAGATTTGTCAAGGCAGGATGGTGGTGAATGTGCTGCAAGGAGGGGAGCAGAGCACGGAGTGAGCCTGTCTCCCCGACCCTGCTCCCATCTTTGTCCCCATCCTGTCCCAGAACAGGAGGTTCACACTCATGGTGAACAGGAGAGGGCTGGGTGCGAGCCCTGCTGTGGGATTGTGAGCGCTGACGGGGCTCGGAGGGGAGTCAGCGATTAATTATTGGTGAAAGCATCCAGGGAAGAGGGAAGCCATGCTAGCACCTGGGCTCGATCTGCGGGAATCAGAGCAAGCGGGGAGCTCCCCTACACCAACCCCGAGCACAAACCGATGCAACGCATGATGTTTCCCTGCTGCAAACCCCTCCTGCAATCACAGCGTCCCAACACAGAGCCACAGCCCAGCCCAGCCCAAGTGCCGCCCAAGCCGAGGGCACTGGGGACCCTTGTTTGCCCGTGCACATGAGCTGGGGACAGGATGGTAATTTGCTGCACACTGTTGCCTTGTAGCTACCCGGGGGCTCCCGGCAGTGAAGCCAAAGCTCGGCAGTTGGAAAGGACCCAATGGTCTGAGCCAGTTTTATTGCAGTTAAATGCTGGGACTGACCTGGTCTGTCAACCAAAAAGTCTGTGGGGCTGCAGTGTGAAATAGTTGCTACATTTTGGCTTCTTTTGTAAGCACACGAGGCTGAGGATGAGCGGGTTTAGCGGAAGGGAGTCAGGCTGGGGTTTGGGATTTTGGCCGCAGGGAAGGTCATTTGCTCTCCCTTATCTTGGCACGGGGCTGGCTGAGGCTCTGTCGGGGGGGGTGTAGCACCAAATGCTACCATGACGCACCGCTGCTATCGCCACATGAAAACCACTCGCGGCAAAGACAAACGGTGTAGAAATGGCTGAGGAAGCCCAGGGCAGCGCCACGAGCAGAGCCCAACTGCCCGCAAACCCTCCGGGGAGCCCCGCAGCAGTGTCTCCCACCACACCGCAACAGCTCCAAGGCTGCCACGCTGCTGCATCGGCCGCTGGCAGCACCCGACCTCAGCGCCACATCCAGCACGGGCTCCGATGCTCACGTGCTGCTCCTGCTATGGTCAAGTATGGGGGGGGAGATGCCCCTGGCACGATGGCAGCTCCTCAGGCAAAGCCAGTGATGCCCGTGTGCTTTGCAAGAGGCTGGTTTGCTGCTGGTTTGCTGCTCAGCTTTGACCCAGCCGGGTGGCTGCTGGTTTCCCACCGGTGCAGAGCTGATCTGTGCAATCCCTGGGGCTGGGGCAGGGAAACGCTCCCGTGGGGCTGGTGAGGGTCACAGCCTAGGGAGCGAGGGGGTGCAGAGGGGTTTGGCTGTGGCGTGGCTGAACCATCCCCCCTCTCCAGAGCCGACGTGGACCCTGCAAGGAAACAGTTAAGCGGGTGCTGCTGATTCACGCTGGCAGAGGCTCTGCACCAGGCACTGGGTGAGGAGGCAGGAGCCGAGCTGGGGCGAGGGGCTGAGCAGCCTGGAGGGGCGTGAGCAGCCTGAACACGCATCCTCTCCACTCATTATCAAATGGAGCCCAGGGCCAGGCGGGGGGTGAGCCCGGGCCCTTCCCAAGCCACCGGGTCCATGCAAGCAGGCTCCAAACAGCTCATGCCAGGACCCCATCCTGCATCCCCTGGCAAAACCCCTCCGGCTGCAACTCGAGTAGAGTTGGAGCCTTGGGGCAAAGAGCCGAACTGTGACCAGGTGGGAAGGGACGGATGTTCCCTGTACACCGGGTGCTCCGCCATGGGATTTGGGCCAGGGCAGCACTGTGGGGCTGGCTGGGACCTGGTGCACGTGCTTGCTCGAGCAATGCACGAGGTAGCTGCGAGGACAGCAGGTCCCCGGAGGTGGCACGTAGGTAATGGTGGGAAACTTCTTCTGGGAGCCACTTTTCCAATGAATCCTGTGCGGGACGCGCCTGCGGCAGCCGCCTTGCTTCAATTAAAGTTGCCTGCATCGACTGGGGGCAGCGGCTGCAATACGGGCTCGCTGGACCCTGCCAGGTCAGGGCTTGGAGGCTCACTAAAACCGGAGCATTTGCAAACACGGTTCAATGATCCAGGAACGTTACCGGGAGCCCCATGTCCCACATGCAGATGGGAGGATGCCCACCTCGCTGGCTGGGATGGGGGCCATGTGCTGTAGGTGTTGCCAGGTTGCAGTAGGCAGGGGAGACGTGTTTGCTCCAAGCCTTGGCAGCAAATGGCTTTGCATTTCGAGTGTGCTCTGCAGAAACCCTCACATTCCTCCTGCACTCCCCAAAGTTACACTGCTCAGAGCGCAGGACACCCATCAAAGTCTTCTAGGGATTTTACAAGCCTTACGCAAAGATTTCTGGAAATATGCAAGGCATTTGCAGATAACACAAGTGTTTTTCTCCAGGGGAGCTTGCAGTCCAGCTCAGGTACAGTGGATGTGCCAGGAATGTGGATAGGCACCACAGTGGGGTGCAGAGGCAGGATTGTCAACCCCATGCACGTGCTCAGGCCTGGGGAAGGGAGACGGGGGCTAAGCCTCAGCTTGTGGGGTTTTGAGTCGCCTTCCAGCTCTGCAGCTTTCCTCAGCCTGCCGCCTTCGCTTGCCACTGTAAACAAGGATGCTCGGACTCTCGAGCAGGGATTTTTGTGGTCCCAGGAGTGGGGTTTAGGCAGAAATCCAAATATGAGGTTTGCAATTAAACCAAGAAGTAGCAAACAACAGTGGTGGAGGATACGGCGGTGCCATCCCCTCTCTTCCGCATCAGGGTAGGGGGAAACCAGAGAGAGCGTCACACGCTGGCACGGGGGGTCCCATCCCCTGTATCTTGGTGGGATGGACCCGGGGCTGGCAGTGACAGGAGGCAAATGGGGCTGCTGGGAGCAGGGTGATGTGGAGGGACAGCAGTATTTTATCTGTCCATGGTGGTGGAAGGCGATTTGGGGGCTCAGAGAGGGGCTAGGAAAGCAGGGGGATTGTGGGGGGGATCAAGGGGGAAGCTGGGGTGACAATGGCAAAAGGAGGGGCTTAAGTGATGGTGTGAGGCACTCATTTGGGCAGGGGGACAGTGATGATGGGGACAGCACAGGTTCCCTCTCACATTTGCAGATGGGGAAACTGAGGCACAAACCCGGGAGCATGGCAGCGTCGCAGATGGGGTGTCCCTTGCTCCGGCACCCCATCAGACACATGGGGGGGTGAAGGTCATGTCCCCCCTGGCCTCCCTGGCTTGCAGAAGGGTTCAGGGGACACCGTGTCCTGCCATAGCGGGGAGGTGCAAGCCCATGCTGTACTGCCTGGTCCTTGCATAGCAGGACCCCCCCACACCCTCCCCATCCCTGCAAGGGACCCGGGCGTCCCGCACCCCCATCCCCATCCGCACCCCCATCCCCACCCGCGCAAAGGGCCCACGCAGCCCCATCCCCACGGGTGACCCGGGCACCCGCTGCCCCGTCCCAGGCAGAGTCCCGCAGGGGCTGGCGCTTACCTGGGCCGGGCGGCGGGGGCCCGGGGGCCCGGGGGCTCCGGCGGGCCGGGCGGGCAGCGCTGCGCTCCGCTCCGCACCAGCCGTGCAGCAGCGGCGGCGCGCACGGCCGCGGGAGCGCGCCCTGCCTGCAGCCTCCCGTTGCCATGGCAACAGGGGATGGAGCCGCTGCCTGCAAAGGTTGCAAAAATCATCCGGGGAGGGGGGAAGGGGGGAGGGATGGAGGGGGTGGTGGACACCCCTCACCACCACCCTGGGCCTGCTGCCTGCAGGGTCTGCACCCACCGCGGGGTGCTACGCTGCTGCCAGCCCCTGCCAGCCCCCCGCTGCCGTCCCCTCGGGGCCATGCCGAGACCCTTGCCCAGGGCACTGTCCCCAGGGACCTGCCCTCGCTGCCAGGTGGGTGCTCAGCACCCACCGGCCACAGCTACCCCACTGCATGGGGTGCTGCGGCCCAGGGATGGGGGAGGTGGTGGGGTGCCAGGAGCCTGCAGCCAGGGGCATGTGGGTGTCTGGCCTCGGTGGCACTGCCTGTCGCTGCAGGGCTCTGTTGGGGCCACAAATGGGCTCCTTCCCCCTTAGGCTGTGCTGCTGGGAGGCTCTTTGGGGAGCTGAGTGAGGATACCCCGGGGGCCCTCATCCCGCTGCTCTTTGGGACGGGACAGAGCAAAGTGCTCCCTCCTCCTCCGGGCTCTCTGCCACCTCCGTGGGCCACGGGAAGCGGCTGCAGGGAGGATTTTAGGGCTGAACGCAGCTTTTGCAGAAACAAACACCCCAAAGCGCCCTTGGAGACGCAGCCGGTGCCGCCTCCTTGCCAAATGTGCCAGCTGGGAACAGGCTGGCGGGAGAAGCCAAAACAGTCCTTCCCACCCGGCAGGTCTGGGCTGGGGAAAGCGAGCTGGGAAAAGGGGTGATGAGGGCTGCTCCCGGCAAGGCTTTTTTGAGGCCAGGGAGCTGGGCAGCTTCCTCCCCGCTGCCATCTGCCTCCCCCCAATCCCCAGGGCTTGTGCCTGGTGTCACTGGGGCATATCACAGGATGGGGGTCCCAGGGGGGAGCAGGAGGCTGGAGCCCTCCCACCCCAATGGCCGGGGCTGTCAGGGAGCTGGGTGGATGCGGGTGGGGGTGGAGACAGGGTCTCCCCCTCTCAACTGCCCGAATGCACTGTGCCTGCATCTTCCCCAGCTCATGGGTGATGTCAGGGAAATTAAAAGCCAGCAGGAGATGAGCGCTTCCAGCCGAGTAACCGAAGCCGCCCGCAGAAGCTGCGGTAATGAGGCTGCCGGGCCGCTGCCGCCTGGATCGGGTTGCCCAGAGAATGCGACCTGGTCCCGGGAGGCTCTGCTGGCCTCTGACGCCGGCTCAGCTTTCCCCTAACGAGCGCCTTCGACTGCTTAATGTAGCTCAGTGGCACTCTCAATCCTGCTTGCCTTCTGGCTCCTTCCAGCTTCATGCCATCTCAGCGTGTCTTCCCACTTCATGGCCAGACAGAAAGGCCCCCGAAATGTTTCGTGCCTGGCTGGCAGCAGCATGCAAGACCCAAGCGATCGAATGGACTGTGGCTCCTGCAGGTGCCAGGGGATCTTTGCCCATTGGCGTTTAAGGGCGAGGAAATGGAGGGTTCTGATTAAGAGGGCATCATCATCCTTGTATGCAATGAGTTGTCAGTTCTCAGCACAAGGTCGCTGCAGATGCTGCTGGGCTGCCAGGCTGCCTTCTGCCCTGACAGCATCTGTGCTGCAGACGAACAAGTGTTCTCAGCATTAAGCATTGGGTGACAAACTCTCTCCGTGAGGGTGATGGGGCCGACCTCAGTGACTTGGGGGAGTTTCCCAGTGCTGACAGCCTGTTGCCACCAGCTTTGTGGCAGATGTGGTCCACGCAGGTAGGAACGACCCACATCTCCTTCCCCAGCAGCTCAGGCTGCTCAGTGCTGGTAGAAGGAGACTCCAGCAATGAGCATCAGTCAGTTCCTTCACCAAAAACTTGGCCAGAACAAACTTTTCCCTGGCTCTCGCCATCCCACTGCTTACTATTTCCCATGGTAAGTCATTTCCTCTCCTGTAAAATGAGCTTCCTTGTGGGAAGCAGCAGCCAGCATTGGCAGGAAATAAGCCCTGATTTATCAGGCCACTTGCCGCTCTGAAATTATGGCTCTTCGAGCGCCACGGCAAACTGAGAAGCAAAGCAAATTAGCCCACACCGTGCTCTCATGGCTGCCAGCAGCCTGCCTGCGCAGCCAGCCGGTGTGGGCAGGAGAGGAGAGAAATGCCACCAGCTATCAGCCGCTCTGCCCATCACCCGGCCGTGAGTGCCAGCCTTTGCAAGAATAAGGGGGGGATTTTCAAGCATGGTCTGCTCCCGTCTGCCTCCCTAGCAAGGAAAGGAGAATGCATTTCCTAAATCATGGCAGACCCCCCAGTTATGGTGCTCTCTGCTGAGCTGGTTGTCTCTGGGAGCAATGGGAGAGCCCCTGACTCCATGGGTGCTTGGGGATGGGGACAGAGAGGGGTCTCAGCATGCTGCTCATCCCGAGCCCATCCCTGGCCTCCCGCTGCCTGTTCCCACTCAATGCCGGGGCAGAGAGGAGCGTGAGATGGGGCCTGTGGGGCCGGATGGGGCCAGTATCCCCATTCTCGCCCCTTGCCCAGGCTGCGCCCCCGCCACAGATGTGCTGCTGGTCCCAGAAGCCCTCTCAGGCTTGCTGGGAGAATGCAAGCACAGGGCTATTTTGCATCTCTAATTAGCAACAGAGGATAATTGGCTGCTCTGAAGCAATTACGCAAAAAGGCAGCCATTGTGGAGGGCCCCGCTGCAGGGCAGGTGCTGCCAGAAGCCCAGCTCCCACCAAAACAATCCCCTTCTTGTCTGCTCATAACTGGCCCTGGGGGCATCCTCCGAGCCCTTCCGGGGAAGGGGCTGGGGATGGGACATAAAGGCTCCATTTTTTCTGGGAAACTGCGCAGAGCTTGGTGCAGGCAGCTGCCTGGGAGGAGCCCGTACGTATTGCCCATGGCCACAACAAGGGCAGCGCTGGGGCCTCGCTGCCTCCTTCCCCCTGTGCTGTGCTGCGCCAAGGGCAGCTGGATGCTGGCTCAGGCCCTCTGGGAAGCTGCTGGCTGGATGCAGCCTCTCCTTCTACAAGGGTCATCTGCAAAGGCACGTCGGGGTCCTGTGTTTGCGTTCAAGTTGTTGCACAAACACCAGCCAGGCTGGCTGCTCTGTAGGGACAAAGTCTGTCCCTGGGCAGGGAGCCACTCGCCGAGAGAGCCACTCCTCCTGCTGGGCTGTGCTGGAGGAGCCTAGCTCTATCCCAACTCCATCCTGGCCCTGCTAGCATCACCTCCCAGCATGGCCAGGGGGACCAGCAGGGTTGGGGACACAGGATTTCCAGCAAGGGGGATCCCACATAAAGCCAAACCCAGGCTTTGGCTCGCTGCAGGACATGGCCCCGGTGCAGGTGCTGATGTCCCCTTCCCTTTCTCACCCAGCCCCTGTGCACATCACTAATCAATGCCTACCAGCTGCCGGACTTGCCTTCCTCAATCCTTTTACAGTTAAATCCAGCTCCCGACTTGCTGCAGCCCCTTCAGTGGCCGCACACCCTGGGGAGAGGTGGGAGAGCAGGGTGCCAGCGCCGGCCGGGGTGGCTCATGGATCAGTGCGGACCCCCGGCTCAGCACCGTCAGCTGTGACCGAGGCGGTGGCTAATGGATTCTCCAGTTTTCTCTGGGATCTTGCAAAAGGAACACAAAATCCCAGGAGGTGGGAAGGACCCTCAGAGCTTCAGCCAAGGTTTTGGGGTCAGGCGTGATGGGAGCCGCAGTGTGGCACCAAGTCCTTGTTCGGGGCCGATGGTGCAGTCCCCCAGCCAGGCCAGCTGTGCTGCGGCAGTGGCTTTGCCCTGAATATTTGGCTTAGGAATGGGGTTTGTCCAGGGCAGGCGGCGCAGGGGCTGAGGGAAGCGGGAGCAGACCGAGAGGCTGCCGGGGAATCTCTAATCCGTTTAGCAAAGCGTTTGCTTTGCTATTTCCAAGGCAGGCGCAAGAGCGGCAAAGAGGAGATACAGGCAGAGGCAGCAGCGTGGCAGGACAAGGCAGGCAAGGGCAGCTCTCCTGCTCCTTGGGATGAGCCAGGAGATGCATTTCTCCCAGGGGTTGCTGCAATTGTTGCAGCATCCCGGGGGCTGCCCTGCAGAGAGGGGGGGTTCCTCCCCCCAGCTCCATCCCTGCTTTCCTGGAGAGGAAGAAATGAGGCGATAAAATGGTAGCAAAGCCCTAGGATGGCACCAGGCAGCTCCAGGCACCTCGGGGTGTGCCACATCCCTCAGCCCCTCCTGCCCTGGAGCTGCATCAGCCTCCAGCTCTGCCCTGGCAGCCCGAAACATGCAGGCACAATCCCTGGGTGGGTATGAGCCTCCCCCAGCCCCGTGCACCCCGCAGGGACCCCGCTGCTCCCTGCGGCTTCCTGGAGCAGGCAGTGGGTCCCACCCTGCTCACCCTAGCAGGGCCCCAAAATCACAGCTCTAGTGCCCCATGTGCCTCCAGAGCTCACACCCTGGGGGCGAATGTGGGCTGGGGTGGGGGGGCACAGAGCCCCCTGGCAGTGCCTGGGCTCAGCCTAAGCCACCTTGCAGAGCCTCAACTCCCTGCCAGCTGCCCAGGCGTCATGGTGCCCGGCTGTGCCCCTGCAGCTGACGGGATTAGGGAGTTTTGGGGGGGCTCTGCTGCGAGCTCAGCCCCAGAGCACCCATGAGCTGGGCAAGGGCTGCTGGCGCAGGCTGAACCCCTTTGACTGCGGGGTTTGGAGCAGGAACCTGTGATGTTCACTGGGTAAGATGGCGCCAAATGTGTCCCAGGGAGCCCTGGGTGTGGTGGGTGCCTGGGTGGGCTATGGGGGAGATGGACACAGCACGCAGAGAGGGGCCGTGCGAGGGTTGACACATGCTGCATCCCACCAGCCCCATGTCTTGTGAGCCCCCAGAAGGTCTGCCCTTGCCAGACCCCTGCCAGTCCCCTGCCCCTCGCTGCCACTACACAGCAGACTCCAGCTCCAACAGGAGGTGCAGGCAGCTGGGCAGGGACCTGCAGGACCCACACTGCCTTCCCACCCTGCCAGAGACACCACGAGGCCAGGAAAAACAGGTGAACCCGAAATCTGGGGGGGAACCTGAGGCAGATGGCAAGCCTCGCGTGGCACAATCCGGCAGAGGTTGGAAATTGCTTAAAATGGGTCAGAGAGCTGCTCTGCTGAAGCGGATTTCATTTCCCAGCAAGCAACCACCGGTGCAGAGTGGGGACCCATTTCAAACCCACCAACGGCTGGGGACCACCGGAGGGGACTTGGGGTGACAGCACTGCCGTGGAGCACTGAGCCCCAGCATCCCATCCGCCTCCTGGGGACACCGCCACCGTCACCTGCCATATGCCAGCAACCCTCGCCGCAGCAAGCCCCGGCCAACCCACCGACGCCAACCTCCCGCCTCGCCAGGAGCCAGGCCAGCCCCAAATCTGCTGGGAGGTGCATGGCGGTACCTTTGGGACGTGGGGACGCTGGTGGAGCGGGGCCGGCTGCCTCTCGCCGGGGCTGGCTCTGTACATCGGCAGGAAGGTCACGGCAGATGGGGAGGAGGGGGGTAAAGATCAGCATGGAGATTAAGGAGGCATTTTTAGCCAACCAATCGCCATCCCGGCATAACGACTCCTTGGCTGCACAAGGTGAAAACACAACTGCGGAGATGGATAGGAATAAGCAGGGAGCCCCGGGTGGCCTGGCCGGTGGTGGTGGCGGTGGCGGGGGATCCCCAACCTCCCTGTGCTCCTCCGTGCACTTTTGTCCCCTCCCACTCTTCTCTTCCCATCCCCTGCAAGCGTTTGCTCACAGCCTCCCTTCCCTTCTCCTCTCCCCATCCAAAGCGGGGCAGGGGGGTGCCATGTGGCAAAGCCCCCCTGGGTCCAGGGTGTTTGTGGGGGGCAGTGGGGATGTCTCCCCTCCACCAGCTGCAGGAGCCCACCCCTGCCGCTTTTGGGGTGTTCAAACCTCCAAACAGGGCAGGAGCAGCCCTGCTTTGTGGGGGGACATTGCACAGGGTGGCCCTAAGGTATGTGGCTC
This sequence comes from Phalacrocorax aristotelis, assembly GCF_949628215.1. Taxonomy (NCBI): domain Eukaryota; kingdom Metazoa; phylum Chordata; class Aves; order Suliformes; family Phalacrocoracidae; genus Phalacrocorax; species Phalacrocorax aristotelis. The sequence continues at coordinate 3,879,146 of NC_134296.1, forward strand.
CAGTCCCCCCGTGCACCCTGCCTGGGGCCACCATGTCCCGCCCCAGACCACGAGCCTGGCTGGGAGTGCTGCAGGCTGGGGGGCTGCAGGTGGTCCCCATCTCCTGGCTGGGCAATTTGGGGTGCAAAGGGGACTTGGGGCACCTCCAGTGAGCCCCGAGTCCTTTGCTTGGGTGTGTGAGCCCAGCGGGGAGCAGCCTGGGCTGGCACCCGCGGCTCCCCCAGGACCCCAGCCAGGGCATCACAGCCTGGCTCCAAAGGGCGCTGTCGGCAGGACGGGCTGTGGTGACGGGCTGTGATGACTGACGGGCTGCGGTGATGGCCGGGGTGCCATGGCAGAGCACCAGGCACTGGCAGCCCCAGGCTCCCTGCCATGCTCCTGTGCTGGGGGGGAAGGAGGCAATGCGTGGGGGAGCCGCGGGGGGCTCTTTGCACTGGTATCCTCTGGAGTGGGATCAGAAAGTGTCCCATGGCAGAGCCAAAATGGGGGGGTGACATCAGGGTCAGCGCTGGTGTCATCCCTGGGGCCATGCTGGGGTGGGGATGAGGGCCTGAGTGACATGAGTGGGGACATGGAGGAGGTGACATGAGTAGGGACATGGAGGTGGTGACACCAGTGGAGACGTGGAGGGGGTGACACGAGTGGGGACAGGGAGGTGGTGACATGAGTGGGGGCATGGAGGAGGATGTCAGTGGTGGGGACATGGATGAGGTGACATGAATGGGGGATGTGGAGGGTGTGACACAAATGAGGACATGGAGGAGGTGAGATGGGTGGGGATGTGGAGGGGGTGACATGAGTGGGGAAGTGGAGGATGATGTCACGAGTGGGGACATGGAGTAAGTGATTTGATTGGGCATATGGAGGGGGTGACACTAGTGACATGGAGGGGATGTCTGTGGTGGGGACATGGAGGAGGTGACATGAGTGGGGACATGGAAGGGATGTCACTAGTGGGGACACGGCAGAGAGGGATGTCGGTGGTGTCGAGCTGGAGGGGGCGGCACTGGGTGGGACACGGAGCGGGTCTCGGGGTCCGGGTCCCACCAGACCCCGCGGCCGGCGCTGGCCGGGGCGGCCGTGACAGTTCCCGTCAGGCACCGCCGGGGACAGCCCCACGTCCCGGCAGGCGGGGGCCTGCGTGCCCCGGTCAGGCAGCCCCGCGGGGGCCTTCGGAAGACCGGAAGCGGTCGCGCGGCGCATGCGTACTCCTTTCCGCTCTTGGGCCCGCCGCTGCCGCCACGGTGAGGCCGCGCTCTCGGCTCGTATCGGCCTCGCATCGGCGCCATCCCGGGGCGGTGTCGTGGGGCCGCTGCTTGGCCGTGCTGGGGAGCCCTAGCGCGGGTCCCCCGCGGCGGGATTTCCGGGATCCGGGGGGGCGGATCTAGGCCCGAGTTTGCAGGGCGGGAGGGACCGGGGGCGGTAGGCCGCGGGGAGGACCAGGTCTGGGGCTGGGGTTCCCTGGGCTGGGGCGGCTGCTCCCGGCTTCCCCTCAAGCCGCGGGGACGAGCCGGGGCGGGAGCCCCGTTGAGTTGCCAGCGGTGGCACCGGGGCAGGGCTCAGCCCTGCTCGGAGCCGGCACGGGGAGGGCGACATGACCCGCGGGGACCGGCAGCGCTGCGGTTTCTCGGTGCTCGGGTCGGAGTGTGCCGGGCCCGGTAGGTCAGGAAACACTGCCCGGAATCGTGTGTCTCCTCGCTGGGCTGTGGCGGCGACAGCGCGGTCTGGGGTGGGCTCCGAGAGGGGATAGTGAGAGGCTCCCTCCGCTCCCCACTTAAGCGTAGATTAACAGCAGCACAAGCGTCCCCCGGCACCATGGCAGAGCCGAAACACACCTTACCCTGAGCTGTGGCTCTGCCCTACCTGCCCCCACCCTCATCTCCTGTGTTGACTGACACCATGCAGCCTACAGTCGTTAATATGGTGGTGTGATTTAATGTTAAGTATCACAAATTTGGAGTGCTCCATTTTCCTTCACAGGAAAACAATGGGGAGGGGTGCCTAGCAGCTCAGGTGTTGAGAAGTAGTTCAGAAAGTTCTTACAGGAGACAGTAATCTGGGGGAGTGTTAGTTAAGCGTTAAGCTTCTCATGCAAACCAGCACTGTTATTATTTTATTACTTCCATTAGACTCCTGAATGCTTTTATTTTAGATCAGCAGCATTTACTGTCTACTGCTTATCTCTTATTCAGATGTTGATGCCCAAGAAGAACCGTATTGCCATTTACGAACTCCTTTTTAAGGAGGGAGTGATGGTGGCCAAGAAAGATGTCCACATGCCGAAGCACCCTGAGCTCGTTGACAAGAACGTGCCCAACCTCCACGTCATGAAAGCCATGCAGGTATGGAGGCGAGGGTGGGCTGGGAGGGCTGGGCTGCTGGGATCAGGGCACACGAGATTGTTGTGTACCTGTGAATAAACATCGTCAGCCGTTATGAAATAAACACTGTCAGACCTTGCTTTGCATTTGCTGTTTCTTTCCTGTTACAGTTATTTCCCTGTTTTTTGTTATTTTCCTGGTTTTTGCTGTTTCCTCCTTGATTTATTGTTCCCCACAGACTGTAGAATTGTAGAATCACAGAATGGTGGGGGTTGGAAGGGACCTCTGGAGATCATCTTGTCCAACCCCCCTGCTTGAGCAGGCACACCCAGAGCAGGGGGCACAGGACCGCGTCCAGGCGGGGTTTGAATGTCTCCAGGGAAGGTTGTTATTTTGTGGATCCACATCTCTAGCTCCATTCTTTTAGCTACAATACCTCTGTGTGTGGTAGCTCCTTGTATTTTCTCACAGAATGGGAATGATGCTGTCATTTTGTCTTGTGCGCGTGAACTTTTATCTGTTTCTAAACTTTTATTCCCCGTGTACCCCTGTTAAGCTCTTCTGTTCACAAAAACATCTGGTGAGGGTCTCGATCAGAGCTGTCGAATGACGTTAAGGATCATATGTGAAGTAACTGAGAATTCTCTCTCTAGTCTCTGAAATCCCGTGGTTATGTGAAAGAGCAGTTTGCGTGGAGGCATTTCTACTGGTACCTGACCAACGAGGGCATCCAGTACCTGCGTGATTACCTTCACCTGCCCCCCGAGATCGTCCCCGCAACCTTGCGCCGGAGCCGCCCAGAGACCGGCAGACCGCGGCCCAAAGGTAAGGAGTGGCCAAGAGCTGATGGCTGAGTCAGCAGAAGGAAGTGGGGAATGAGGTTAAGCGTGTGGGACGGTGCAGGTGTGGTGGATGGACAGCTGCAGGTCAGTGTCCGGAGCAGCCTGCTGTGAGCTGCTGTGATTTTTGGTGTATAGACATCAGTAGATCAAGAAGTCATGTATAGGTTTTGTTGCTTTTGTATTTGGCACTAGGCTGATGGCCACTGGCCTACTGAGAAGCTGGGAGAGGGCTAAAGCAAGCTGTGAGACTGACCGGGAGGAATGCTTTGAGTGTGGGATTTGGCCTTCTCTGGTGACACAAGTGACTGGAATCGCTGAGAGTGGGCGCGCTGAAACCGCGGGCTGTGGATTGAGGTACCGGTTGGTGCCCAGACATGGCTGAGGTCCAAAGTGGGGGATTTCTCTGGCCGCCAGGGCTTTCCGAAAGCTGTTCTTGTGTTTTGGGAAGAGCCTGCAGCAATCACTGCAATTCTTCCCCAGGAAGATGGTGTGTGTCTGTCTGGACATGACTGCCTGTCTTGTCCAGCAGGTACAGAGGACCTTGTCCCTGGGTGAGTTATCCACAGAAGAACCACCTGGGAGGCTGTTGTGTGAAAGCACAGTGGCCTTGGCGAGGATTGCTGAGATAGGGAACAAACTTGAATTTGGGTGTAGCACATGGGCGCAGGATTCGATGGCTGAAAGCAAAAGCTAAGCCTGGGCGCCGGATGTGCTTCACCTGGGGGTTCAGCTGGGGCACCTGTGGTCCAGGTGGATACCCACAGTTCTGGCTTTTATCGCGTACACTTAACAAGCTGTTAGGCAAGGCAGATTGTTGACAATGCCATCACTTTTAAAAAGATTTACAACAAATACGTGCAGTGTATTGGTCTTGCAGCTCTGATTTTTTCCTTGGTGGGTTTTTCGTACCCCACAGTGAAGGAGATGCTAGTCATGCAAACAGACGTGTTGCTGATGCTGACTGCTCAGACTGCCCGCAGCTGACTCCCTACAAAATGTGTTGTAGACCCCCTTGCAGGTGGCTGAAACGTATTTCCAGAGGTATTCTCTAGTTGTAGAAAGCAGTATTAAATAATAAAGTTTGGATTGCAGACCTCCCTATTTAGTCCACACAAGGCAGAAGCTATGCTTTTTCCTTGCAGATGCTTGGTATTGGCCTACGAATGGCTTGTGAACCGTTTTGGTGTCAGCCATGGTGAGCAATGTCATATTGTGTGCAGTATACACAAACGTGAGGTGAATGTGCTGAAGCCACCGTGCCTCTCAGTACAGTTCCGAAAAGGCGACTGTGTTCCAAGCTAGTAGTTCGGGACAGGAGGGATGGTTATGTTGCTTGTGCATTTCAAAATGCTTTGCAAAATCCCTTCTGCTTGGTTTTCCTGGTTTCTTGTCCAGTAGTAGAGAAATGCCACAGTTCAGAATGTGGATTGTAAAATTGCCCAGAAGATCTCTGGGGAGATAAAACCTTCTGGAAACTTAGAGAAAGGAGAGGGAAGATTATCGCAGCCATGGTTTGTGGTAATGCAGAATAGCACTGGCAGAAGAAATGTTTCTTCTTCAAGGCAGGAGGCGGTGGGTGTCTCTGCCTTGTGTGGAGTTGCCTCTTGTGTTTACCAAGAATGCTGTAAGATGTCATCCTGTCCGTAAAGGAGGACTCACTCTGTCAAAGGGGAGTCCTGCATGACAAAGCTCTTTCTTGTAGATGGTAGGAGTCTGCTCTTCCTGCTCTGAGCTACATCGTGTCCTGTCAGCAAGGACTGGACATTGCCATGAGGACAGAGGCACCTGTGGGTGTGGGGTGCTGAGGAGTTCACCTACATCTCTGCAACTTGTTTTTTAGCCTAACAAAACTGTAGCATCATCTGCTTCAAAGGAAAGAATTGCATTGAAACTAGGAAGGTGATGGTTTCTTTGATCTCTTGAGTAGCTTTGGATGTTACCAAATTTATTCTTTAGATGCTGTGTTTATCTAGCAAGCTAAAGAAGCTGCATATCTAACAGGAGGGTGGGGCTTACAGTTCCTGGCTAAAATTTACTTGGTGTTTCTGTGGCGAGGAGGCTTTACTTTGCAGGATCACAGCCCTTCTACTGCAGCGCCAGTGACCCCGTTCAGTCTGCGCCGTGGCAGGGTTAGCTGGTAGGGCTGCACAGATTGTCTGGTTCTGTGCTGTTTCCCTGGGGATTACCTGCCTTAGGCTGCAGCAGACCTGGAGCTGCAGAGGTATGCGTGGATGGTGATGTAGAATCCACCCTTATGGGTCTTGCTTGGCCTCTGGGGGATTTGGGGCCTTTTCTGGTACTTCCATGCAGTGCTACTGACTTCCTCAAGTAAGGTTTGGTACAAAAGCTGGAACAGTTAGTCTAAAGCAGGTTTTAGACTACTGTGTATTTGATATTTGCAATTTGTGTCTCTGTTACAGATGTCGTTGAACTGTTAGAAATCCAGGATGGGCAGACCTGAAGTTTGGAAAAAAAAAATCCATTGGCTAGGGGATGTGCTGTAATGGTTTAACTGGGCAGAAAGGAAGGATGTAGAAGCACCTGTAGGATAAGTTAGTGTCTGCACATCAGTGGGTTGTGTTTCTCTTTGTAATAAAAGCACTTACGATAAGAGCTAGGTTTTGTATGGAGTAACTAGTGCCCATAGTATAAATCAAGCCTGGAGAAGTGCGTGATTTTGTGTTACTTGCAGCACGCTTTGAGCACTAGTACATTGTGGTGCGCCAGGCAGCAACTGCCTGAGCGTGAGGACCTCAGCCCGGTGCTGTGGGAGCGTGTGTCATCCTCGACGCTCAGGTCAAAGCCCGTAGGAGTGGCACAGAGGCTGGCAGTTCCACCGCATCTGTTTCTTTCCTGCAAGTGTTCTGTCTGATATTAATCTGATGTTACATAGATAATCTGCTCTTAGTTTCATTAATCTATTCCATGGTGGAGGATTTGTGATACTGATAGTGTAGCTGTATTTTAGGTAGGGATCAGAATGTCACGCAGTTTGTGACTTAGCTACAAACAACCTTGTCGGATGTGACAGATTCCCTGTATTTCTGGGTTTTTTATTATCATTAATTTTTGGCCGTTGTTTGAAGGCCAGAAGACTGTTGAGATGATGCTGTAAATTTTTCACATTATTTAACTTCAACCCAAGCACAAGCTGGTGCATTTCAGCAGATTTTGCCCTTAAAGTGAAGTTTTGCATATTACATCACTTCTTTGTTGAGGTTTATATACACTGAGCTGTCTAAGGAGCAGCTCTGCTGGTAGACCTAATGTTTAACTGGAGGGCTTTTTTCCGCCTCAAGATGCAGGGTCACCCGTGGAATGAGTTGTTTGTGTCCTGGGTCAGCGGGGTATTTGACGTTGCTGTTTGCACTTTCAGGTCTGGAAGGTGAACGTCCTGCACGTCTTACTCGGGGAGAAGCTGACAGGGATACGTACAGACGCAGTGTCGTTCCACGTGAGTGTCCGTCATGTCACTGTATGAATATCAGGCTGACCTTGCTTTTGGTGCAGGTTTTCTCTTTGGGAAAATTGTCTTCCGGTTTGGGCTCCTTTCGAGAAGAAAAGGGGAAAATTAGACTCTTGGTACAGCTTAGGCATTTCTGCAGCAGAGTTAGTCTGTATCTGCTTATGGATATGATTCTTTTCTTGAACTTTGTCAGGCTGGACTGTGGGATTTTCTCTGGGGTGGTTTCAGTAAGTCTTTAACAGTCTCAATAACAGCTTATTTTACTTTGCTATATTTTGCCTTGGGTTTAGTCGTCTTTGATTGTAAACATTTGATTTGAAGCAGGAGCGCTGTATGTGGAGAGCGTGTTCTTTGGTTAGTAACTCATTCATCTCTCTCTTCAGCTGGCGCTGACAAGAAGGCTGAGGCTGGTGCTGGAGCAGCCACTGAATTCCAGTTTGTGAGTATTTGCATTCAAGTTTTGCTTCCTTTATTGAGGCTTTGATTAGGAGAAACTGGATAGGCCATATCTGCATGCTCCTCAGTGTGGTGCTTCTCAGGTATGCCAGCTGGGGTTAGGTATTTGGCTCTGATTGTGCAAGAGAGGCTGGCAGCTGTTACCCTTTATGCCCAGCTCGCTCGCTGCGTTCCTGTCGAGGAAGCTACGTGATGGCCTCGCTGCTGCGAAGGGAAGCCAGTGACACATTTGAGAAGCGAGCCAAGCTCTCTGGAGGAAACGCATGATTTTATACTTCAGCAGTGGAAGAGTTTGGGACACGATCCACAGAGCTGGCTAGGATGGGTTGATTTTCTTCTTAGACTCACTCATCTGGTTAACCTGTGTCAGGTAGCTGCTCTCAGACAGATCAGAGTTAGGCTATGCTTGGAGCAGGGGATGCTTAGCAAAGCGGTGCAAAGTTGAGGAAAGACAGCCAGCTCTTTCATGACATTGTTGGTTCTTGCTGCTGTGTTAATTGCTGCTGTCACTTGCTTAATACGGTGACTTATAATGCTTTTCCTTTTCTGTTGCAGAGAGGTGGATTTGGTCGTGGACGTGGTCAGCCTCCTCAGTAGAACTTCCTCCTCATGTTTTGTGTATAATAAAATAGGTGAAAATGCCACCTGGGTCGCATCACTGTGTCTTATTTAAGTGCATCAATCTAGGGCTCGTGTAGCAAAGAAGTGACTCAAATCTTTGGCATGTGTAACAACAGCAGTGGGCTAACTTGTGATTAGAAGGCAGGTTTTAGGGAGGAACTTCGTAGGCCTGGTGGTTACTGGTGTAGGGTTTTGCTGGTGTGTAGAGGTGATGCTTATGGAGGAATGAGCATTGGTTCATGGCAGCGCAGAAGCGCTGCAGGCGGTTTTTCTGCTCTGCCCAGGAAGACACTCATTTCTTGTAATTCCCAGCGATGCAGTAAATCTGGGATGAGGGACAGTTCTATTCTGCAGACAGAAAATTCAGCAAGTTCAGCTGTGTTGGCCTGAGGCGCTCTGTGAACTGGACACACCAGTGAGGCAGGTGAGCGTTTCCTGTATCCCGGTTCTGAAATCACCAGGTTAATTAACTGGCTTAGGAAAGACGTGACAGCACCTGCTCTCTGGAGCCGAGCAGAGCTGGGGCAGGGAGGCGCAGTTCGGGGTCCCCTGCAATGTGCAGCCTACCAGTAGATGTCACCCACCAACTAATAACGGGTGGTGCTAATTGGGAATGGGTTTCTGTGGCCTGGTAAAAGGTGTTTTGTTCAGGGCAGCCTTAATATCACAGAAGTGCCAGGCACTAACCCGAGGGGAAAAGGGGTTTGTTCCAGTCCTAGCTTGGGGTGAGGGAAATTGTGGGCTCTTTGTTTTAACTGATCCATCTGCCTCTGTTCCAGTCTTCAGGTTGTGACTGAGCTAAACCTAATCCAGACTAACCTGCTGAGTCCCAGGTGACTGGATTTAGCCAAGGTGCACTTCACAGTCTTATTCTTAATGGGGAATGTGCATTAAAGCTGCTCTTTTTCAACTTGGCTAGTGATGTTCTTGAGCTTCTGGGTTGTCTGCACCTACTGGGGCTCTTTGTTGAGGTTTCTGCTTATTTTGTGCTACAGTCTAGCAGTAAAGTGCACTTGCTGCTATGTGCTTATAGTTGTGATTCTGCCTGGGAAGCGGTGTTGTGTTGAGCAAAACGTTGAGCCTTGTGAAATTAAGCAACTATTTAAAATCACTTGGAGTATGTAAGTGTGTGGCAATTGGTATGAAGCGCCGACGGTTTTCTTCTAAAAGAACATTTGAATCGATTTCAAGGGAAGATCCACATGAGCAAGTAAAAATTGCTTTGGTTTTGGGGTGAAGAACCCCAGTCTACTTAGACTCTTCCACCGGGGAAGTATTACCTCCACATTTTAATCTCATCCTAGCCTCCTAACCCACCAGTCTGTCCAGCCAGGGACAGGAGCGCTGTGCAGTAGAGAACGGGTTCCATCCCCGTCCTCTCAAAGCTTTTTAGCCTAGAGCTGCCCGAGCTGAACAGGGGTCTGAGGCACGGCTGTTACCTGTGTCTCCTCTCTGGGTGGTGCCTCCACTGGGTGCTCTGGTGGAATCTGCACCTGGCACAGGAGCCTTTTACTCTACCAGTGCACAGAGTTGGAAGGTGTTAAAGGCTTTTCCACTTACCCTCCATTTTTGACCCTCTCCTGTCAGAGCGGAGGCCAGGCTGCTAAAGCCAAACCAACACTGGGCAAATACAGCTCAGAGAAATACTGGACCCTTTGACTGGGTTTTCCTCCCCAGGGAGCACACAACGTCGGGGCTGGTGAGCCTGTGGGGGGCTGCAGCATATGGCAGCACCCCTCAAGCCAAGCCCTGGGTGTGGGTGCCTGCAGCGGGGTGGTGCTGACAGTAGCCACTCACGGGGTGCAATTTTTGGGGTGTACAGGGTGCCTCATGGAATCGCGCCCTTAGCCTGAAGCCTAAAAATGCCTGCGGGAGGCCCGTGAGGAGCAAGGAGTGTGTGCAATAGTGAGTGAGGGGACCTGCAAGTGCCCCCTGTGAGGCAGCTTGGTGCTGCTGCCTCCCGCGCTGAGGCCAGCCGGTGTGCAGAAGACCCCTCTCTACCCACCCCGGGGTGCAGAGCCCCCCCCTTTGTTCCGTTCCCGCCCGTGGGGTACAATGGGACCCCCGCAACGGCGCTCCGCCACTGGCGTAAGCCACCCCCTCCCGCCTTGCGCAAGACGGGCATTCTTCCCTGCCCGGCGTCTGCGCGCTTTGCGTACAGCCGCTGTCAAAGCGGAGCCATGTGCGCGGCGGGGGCCGGCTCCGCTCCAGCGCCTTTTGCGTAACTTCCAGGGCGCCCCGGCACGGCTTACGAACAGCCGCCTTATTCTCGAAGGCGGCCTGCGCCGCTGGCGCAGAGGGCTCGCGTCGTGGTGGAGGGAGGAGGCGGGGGCGTGGTGGCGCCGTCTCCGCGAGGCGGGGCGGGGGGGGGGCAGAGCGATTCTGGAAGCCGGGTTGCGCCGTTTGCGTGGCGGACGCGCCGTGGAGCGGCAGGGGTCAGCCGCCGCCTCCCCCGCCCGGCGGCTCTACGCCGTTTGCGTAGCGTGCCCCAAGATGGCGTCGCGGTCGTCGTCGTCGGCGGTGGCCGGAGCGCTGGCAGCGGCAACGGAGTGGCTGGAAGTGAAGGGAGGGATGAGGCGGGCGAAAGGCGGCAGCGCGTAGCGGGCGGCTCCCGGCCTGCGGGAGACAGAGCGAGACCGAGAAAGAGACTGTCGCGTGCAGGCGGCCCCCCTCCGTCCGTCCCCCCCTCCCCGTCCTTCCCCGCCCGCCCCTCACGGGAGTCCCGGCGGGTCCTTCCCGGCGCCGCCGCCCTCTAGGCCGCGGGCTCCGCCGTCCTCCGGCCTGTCCCCCCGCCCCGGGCCGCTCCCCCCACCCCTCGGAGCGGAGGATGATGAAGCTCAAGTCCAACCAGACGCGCACCTACGACGGGGACGGCTACAAGAAGCGGGCGGCCTGTCTCTGCTTCCGCAGCGAGAGCGAGGAGGAGGTGAGGGCCGGGGGGCCGCGGGCGGCCGGGGGTGGCTCGTCCACCTCCCTGGGGGGGACACGGGTAGGGGCGAAGCGGGGACCCCCGCGCAGCTCCCCGCACCCCCGGAGCCGCTCGGGCGTCACTTGGTTGCAGCGGGATTTTTTTTTCTAGGTGCAATTAAGCGTTGTTGGGAAAGTTGGTGTTCTCCCCCGCCTCCCCCCCACCCCTATTTTTTTTTCTCTCAACTAAACATGATTAAAAATGCCCAGAATGAAACGCCTGTGGGGTGGTGGAAGAGTCTGGTAAGGAGTGTTGTGGCACGGGATGGGATTTGGCAGTTGAGCGGACCCACCACGCTGGCAGAACTTCAGTCCAGCACATCACATGAGATGGGAGAGGAAACCTGACCTTGGATTTATAAAAAGAAACTGGGATAAAAGGGGGATGATGGAGTGCCAGAAGTTGCTGTCCAGAGAGGCTTGGGAGGAAGTGGGAATTAAAGGTAGATGGGTTGGTTTAAGAACGGCCGTGTTGCTAAGCGGCTGTATTGTCCGTGAAGTTAAAAAGAGAAACTTTACTTAGATATGCGATTTTTTTCACTATTCTTTTTTAAGATCTTCTCAACGTGGGCTTGGGGTACTTGGGACGAGCTAGGCTGCGAGTCATCTCTTGCTTCTCCTGGAGTCGGGCATACTTCATTTCATTTACTGGTTCCTGAGCAGCTGTGCTAAAGTCTTTGTTCTCCTGATTATCATATTTGTAGCTACAGGAAATCGGAAGGGAATGCAGACAGTTCACTGGAGGAAAGTAAATTAGCATACTGTTCAGTTATTATTTAACGTGGTGAAGGAGGCTTGACAAACCGTTTGTAGCTGTGCTGTCATGGTGAAGAGTGTCAACATTTCAAGTGTAAATGGTCTGAAATGAAAACAATATGTTTTGGTGAGGCGTTCGTCGTAGCTGGTACTTCCCACTGACTTTCAGGAAATCTATGATACTTTGAGCTAACTATGAAGAATGTATTTGTATCATGTAGTGAGACTGGGGCTAATCGGCATGGGTGGTTGAAGGCATCCGAGTTTCCTGATGCGATTTTACACAATTTGTGAGGCAAGCCTGGCAGTTCTTATCAAGAGTTAGATGCTTGACCGTGTTTGATTACAGTATGGTTAAAGATAGAAATGTAATTTTAACAGCTACCTGATGCGATCAGATTTTGACTGGTTGTTAGTCTTTATTTTCCAACACCTCAATCTGCAGTGTCGCACGGGCTCCCGCTTGCCCCACGGCGGTGGTCTGTTACGTGTTCTGGCCAGCGGGAACTGGGGTCCAGAGCTCTTACTGTGCTGAAGACACAAAGGTTGGTTATCATGGCAGTTTCACCATACTGACCCAAGGTGGTTGAAGAAGAAAAAGTAAACTCATTCTAGAGGCGTGCTAACTTGTGACAAATTCCTTTCAGTGTAGGTTAAGCTGGTTAAGGTTGAGCTTTAAAGCTATTTTTGTGTCAAAGTTGTGTCTGTGTTGTGGCTTGCAACAACTTTCAGTCGACTGAAGAATCTCGTTTAAACTGGTACAATTTCAGGCCTTAGTTCCTAGGTAAGACCTAGAGTAGAAAAAAATCTGCTTCTAATGTCAGAGGCAGGAGCTGAGGTAGCTGTCTCCCTGTGCTAATTGTGCTTTGTCATTTCCCTAGGTCTGCTAGGGAAGCTGGAAATGAAGCTCTGGAAAACTTTTTGTGTATCAGGGCAATAGAGGCTCTGACATGAGCACCATTTTCTCACTTGAGCTTTGGTCACTGTTGGTGTTTGGCCTTGTCTCTGATCTCCCCAGTAAAATCAGGTGGTGTATTTTACTGTTCTGTGGCACATTGAGGAGCACTAATTGCTTTGTAAAATGATGCAGCATGGGATGTAGATTGATTTCCTCAGGTACCTGCATGTGTGCAATTTTTTTGTAAGTGAGCCACAGAAATAGCAAATCAATGAACTACAGTTTTGTTTCATTCTGAAGCGGCCTTCTGAGGACACAGCCTTTCAAACGCCATATTTGTATTTAACATGGAGCTGAAACGGCATCCTGCGTTCTCACGTATGACATACCCTGCTACAATAGCTGGTCATGAGGTGGACTTTTCCAACAAATGCATTTAGAAAAGTTATTGTCAAGTCGCAGCGTACTAAGCACTCCCCGCCCCAGGATGGGCTCCTGTCACAGGCACTGCTCTTCATCTCAGTCAAAAGGCCTCAAAGCCATGTAAATTATGCTTGTATTGATTACTGAAATCAGCAAGCAGGAAACATTGATTTTTATTAATTTCTCTTTCTAAGTATTTCTTAGGTTAGTTGTCATTTGTTGGTGTTCGTTTAAACTTTGAGAGAAGTCTACTTGTCTAACATTATTGCTGCTTGCCCTTTTTCAATAACAAGAAAGGTGTTATCTGTACACATTTAATTATATAATTTAGCATGTCTGAAATATTTCTTGTTTTTGTTTTGGAGAATAATACATTTTTTTACGCTACTGGCATATTTTATTATTGATTACTTCTATTTAAATGGAAATTGAAATCTGTTTAAGAGGCATCTCCTGGGAGGTGAGTGGGGGAAACAGAACCAAAGTATGTTAGTCAAAGATCTATTAAAAGCTTACTCTTTAAAAAGAAAAGGGGGGAAAAAACGCCATGTTTTGATAAATAATTTAAACTTGCTGTATTAAAGTATTTTTTTTCCTAGGAGTGGCTGTTTCTGGTTACTGTTTCTTTTAAGTGCTTAAGAAATAGTAGATCTTAGCTCTTGTATTTCTTCATTTCCTGCTATGAATTTAAAAACCCCAAGTTTTCTCCCTTTTTGAACCCCTTATTAGTTCCAATTTTGTCAGTGAACAAGAATAAATAAGAAAAATTCTGTTTACATTTACAGAGGAGGCTACCTTTTTTTCCTTTTAGGTGTTTAACCCCAACTCTTCAGTTAATTGATTTGATTTTCTTTAAAATCTTACCAATCAATAAAGATCACTCAAACAGCATGTCTTCGGTTAGGCATTAAATTTTCAGATAGAGAGTCTTAACATGATAATACTTACTTTGTTTCTTTAAGTGATTTATTTTTTCCTTATGCTGCTCGAGGTTGCATGTTTTCTCTGTAATGCGTTTGGAAGCTACTACTTTTGGACATGAAAGAAGCTCTGGAACATTTTTGGAAGACCAAACTGGCTGAAAAGATGTCTTTGTTACATATTGCTTTAAAAAACAGTACAGGGAGAATTCATTTAAACATGAATCGCAAATGGAGCAAAGAATACACTTCTTAATTGGACTGTGTGGAAAAAAATCTGTATCTGTGTTGTTTCATAAACAGTAAGGCACCGCAGAGCAGTGTCTCTTTGGGCAGGAGGGAGAACAGGGGAATCAACAGGATTAATTCAAAGAGATTGTGAACAGACTTCAAAGGACCTGTCGGCAACTGAACGCCAGGACTGCTGTTTTCATCTTTTCAAATGGAGTAAAATCCCTCGATATTTGCTGCTTCTGCAGAAGCAGTGGAGGAGGGTGCAGAGCAAGAGATCCTGAGTCTTGCGTTACCTCCAAAATCACTCAATTTATTGTTTCTGATGTCAGTGCCTCTCAGTATTGCTATTATGGTGTTATTTTTAAATAACACAGTATTTTTTGTGTAGACCAGCTGTTTCAATGAGGAAATGTTCCAGAAAATTTCACTAACGACTTACTATTTTGAAGCAGATGGAAGCCTGCTCCATGGCAGCATTTGTGTTATATTTTAACAGAAATAAAACAGTTTGGCTTTAAGTCCCACACTGGTGTAGCTACAGGTTTAAGCATGCCTGCATTGTATCTGGTGAAAGGACAAGCTGCTCATTAACAACTGGTATTTTTAAAGACTTTTTGGAGGAAATGCTTCGGATAGAATAGGATCCAGGATTGGTCGTCTTTTCTTAATCGTGAATGAAGTCTAAATTGAGATGAGAAAACAGAACTTTCACACAGCGTCTGGTAAGCGCCCTGGCTCTGCAGCTCTGTGAGCGCGCCAAGCCAATACGGTCACCAGAAGCTACGTTTGTGTAGCCCCACAACAGCCTCAGTTGGGGAAAGTAATTTGAATGCAAACTAACCTTTTTCTTCTTGCTTCTCCGGGGTCAGTTTTAAACCAAGCTATGATGTAATACAGCAGTTCTCAAATTTTAACTGTAGACTGCATTGGTGATCACAGAGTGTTCCTGGGCCATCCTTTGTGCATTTGCTTCAATACAAAAATAATAACAGCTAAAAACACTTTGAGTACTTCACTGTTGGGACATAAAGGGAGCCTGGCATCATATGGTCATCATACTTGCCATGGAATATAGCCCCAGAATCTCTGTTCCAAGGGCTTGGTTTGACTCTGTTCCCTTCAGCTACATAAAAGGGTTGTGGTTGAAACCAAATAAAGTTCTCCCTGTCTGTTGCTCACACATTACCACATCTCCAGTAGGATAGAGGCCAGTTTAGAAATAGTTCTCTTGCTTGTGCTGCTTCTGTCCCTCTCTGTCATGCTTGTAGCTAGCTTTCTCCAAGGTCAAGAGTATAAACCTCTGTAAAACCTAGCTTTCATCTTAAAAAATGTTTTCTAGCCTTTTCATAAAGGCAGCTTTCACAAACAGTTTTATAAGTAATTCCCTGGTCTCTTGTCCTTTCCCAAACTACACAAGAATGAAAATTGTTAAATTTTCACTTAATTTACTGGAAGCTCTGTAAGCTGTTTTGAAACTGAAGAATTGAGTCAGTTTTGTTTTGCTGCAACTCAGGGAGAGTGATGAATATGGAAAGAGGAGAGAGCGTACTCCACCCCTTGGTTTGTTGAGAAGGTCCCAACAGCGGTTGCCGCCATCTCTTTGTGCAACACTCCTCTGAAATCCCTTCCGTTTCAGATTCGTTTATTGCCTGACCAGAAGCTGTAGGTGCCTTTCCTACCTTTTTCATCACTTGTTGTGTCCCATTTCCCCCCCCCCCCCTTTTTTTTTTTTTGAAATCATGATCAGTTCCCTGACTTGGTTCATCTCAGCACCCTTCAGACAAGCTACCAAAGTGCAGAGGCAGGTACAAGCGGTTGGGGGGGTGTTCCCAGCTGGGAATGCTGCCAAAGGGCCTGATCTTTCCATGGGTGGTCTCTCAGGGTCTTGAAAAACAGCTCTTTCCCCTCTCAGAGGAAAATGATCACGTGCTTGTACTTTTTATTCTTCTTTTTTCAAATAAGGAAAATTATCCTGGTTCGCATACCTCTGTGGTGGGGTCGCCCGGAAAAATTGGATAGAACAAAATTCAGAAAGTTTCCATTCTACCTTCTGAATAGTAAACATCAGTGTTCAGATGTTGCATGTAATATCCAGCAACTGGGAAGCAGGTACTCAGCTTCTTTAAACAGTGGTTCTTTTTCAGTCTAACTGGGAGACTGACTGCACAGACTAGTCAAGGATCTTTCAAATTTTGTGCGTATTTGTAGCAGAATTTGTGTCTCTGTAGCTGTCTTTGTGCAGTGAATAATGCACAGTAACTCTTTGTTCTCAGAAATTTCACGTTAACATGTGAAATTCAGAGGGATACAATTACCTGCTGAGTAGATTTTTTTTTTTCTGAAGATGCTTCGGATGGTTTGAATGTTATTTTCATTTGTATTGACTTGGGTGGTTACTTTTTCTTGTGTAAATAACATATATTGAAGTTATGTGTAGGATTAACTATATTTGAAAAGCTTCTCAGGAGTTTTCATGGCTGTAGGGTTTTTGCATGCTTTATTTTATGAACAGGACTTGCTAATCAAAACAGTAAGCGCATACATAAGCAGCTGCTGACATCCAGAGTCATTTGGTCTGTGTAAAAAGACCAAAATACTGTTTCTTTTTTTTTTTTTTTTCTCCCCTTAGGAAAAAAAAAGGCCATTTAAAAGCTAGCATTCCTTCTGGGAAAAGTCTGCCTGGATGAGTTGTGTAAGTATCGCGTGGTCAACAAACTGGTTTTGACAGGCAGAAATAGGTTATCGGTTTTGGGGTCTTCACTGGGAGTGCCTCCTTATCAGTCCTTCGCTTCTGAACCAAGCGGCTGCTGGTGCAGGCATTTCAGCTGTTCTCTCTGTCCTGTCCCTGCTATGAAAGGCATGTTGCAGATAATTTTTGTGGTTGTCTAAAACATAATTTTGATGGAGGGAGAGGACTCTGGATTGTGTTCTTCGGTAACAGTAGGCACTCACTCTAAAGCCATGAGAAAACTATAGTAACAGCAATATGACCCTTGGTATTTTGAAGCCAGAGCAGCGGTACAGGACGTGATGATTTATTATTGTTCTTCTACAAAGCAGCCTAAAAACCAATGGGATTTTCTTGATTTTTTCCCTCTATTGTTATAGTACCGTAGGTGCAATCCAAATGCTTGAAATGACTTGAACTTCTTCCAGCTCACCTCTTACTCCTCTTCCAAGGCTGATGCTTCACTTTGTCAAGTTCTGTAGTGTGAATGATTTCCCCTCTAGCTTTCTGCCATTGATTTCCTGCTTCCAGTTTCTAGGTACCGCGTTGTAGGTTAAATCACATCATGCTACGGAGCAAGGTGCGGGTGTGTGTGTGAAAATAACACTTGTCTGAGGAAACATATTCTGCTGAGGAGCAGCGAGGACATACTTTTATGGTCAGGAGAGCTTTTCTGTGGCTTGCTGTTGAGGTTGTGTGTATTCTTGTCTTAGCTCAAGACGCTGTCACATTAAAGCCGGCTGCAGCCTTGCTGACCACAGCCTGTACTTGCTACTACTGTGTGCTAACTTTGTAACGTGCCCTGAGTAGCAAGAGGGTGGGAGAAGCCCTCCTGTAAGCCTTGGCACCTGTGTTTAGAATATCCTGCGTTAGTAGTTTGGCAAAACGCTTGTTTTGGTGTGGTGTAATCGAGGCCATGTTGCTGCGGGTTAAATTAGATTAATTTTTGCATGGCTTTGCTAACTGGTGTCCCTCTTCACCCCCTCCTTCTCTTGATCTCCATTTGTCAGCATTTGCTGTTCCTAGCGTTTAAAGGTGGTTTGTAGTTGAATTGAGATCCCAGTTTTGTAAGATATAAAAGCACTAAGTATAGTAACAACAATATATTGGGTTTGTAAGAATATTTGTTAACTTTGGGTAAAGCATAAAAGGTCTTTATTATGCTGGACACAGAACTGCACCGGCTACAATATCCTGCCTGGTCATAGGGCAGATTGGAGAGTCACTAGCACAGCTAAGCTCCAAACTCCTGAATACAGAGACTCTTACTAAATTGAAACTTTCAAACAAAGACAGATTGTCCAGACTAAAATCATTGAAGTCAGCCATCTTCTCCACCCATCTCGCTACAGTGTGTTATGAAACATGTTATTTTCTTGCCCTCTATATTCTGATAAATAATGCTAAAGTGTGAAATGAGTTTAAATGTGTGGAGGTTTGTGCTTTAGTCACTGTGCAAAATACATGATTTTGTGGCTTAGTATTGGTAGAAAACATGAAGGAAAGTGTAGAGGCTGTCTCAGTAGCCAGTAGCTATAGATTGGCTTCTGGCAGCAGAATGCTGGCTGGGCCAAAAAATGTGTATTTAACATTTTGTCTGCTGTTTCATACTAAGTCTGCCAGCTTGATTGTCCTTAGGCTGGCACGTGTGGGTAGGACTGTCTTTTCCTGGAAGCCTGGAAGGTTCGCAGCTCATTTTCTAATAACATTGTAGCCTGGCGTCTAAGAATGCTGTAGCTCTTTTCAGCTTTGCTGTAATGCTTCTATGGAGCCTCTTTCTAGGAATCATGTTCCTTATGGTGTAGCTTCTCTTCTTTTATTTATGGGTGGTGATGGTGGTTGTTTAAATCCACCATAGCATGAAAGAACCTGGGAATCCCTCAGTCTCTGTTCTGTTAACTGAGAGTTAATTCTCTGCTTTATTTTGGCTGCCCAGTTTTTGCTTTGCAGACCATGATTTTTGGGGGAGTAAGCCAAAAAACCCCCTGATGTGAATACAACAGAGTTGTGTGTAATTAGGTTGTTTTAAGGTCAGCATTGTGTATCAGGGGCTCCCAGATTTATCCTGGTGACCAACTCTCTTCCCCTTTTCCCATGGAGCTCCCAGCTCCGCGTGTGGCGGTCCAGGCACCCTTAGATCTCTCGGCACATTTCCTGTCTCCTCCGGGGAAAGTTGGTAGGCTGCTCTAGATTTGTTTGGGTTTTTTTGTTTGTTCGATTGCGTGCTGCTTTGAAGGTTGCTTACCAGGAGCGCTACAATCTAGCGCTGTTTAGGAGCCCCTGCTGCAGACTTCAAACTTTGCTTATTTTTCTAACCATTCTCTTATTTCATTGCTTGTGTGTGAGAGCTACTTCAGGACTGCCTTGTGCGTTGCCAAAGTGGCTTGTGTTGCTCATTTCCCTGCTTTGAAATGACATAATTGTCTTTCAAATCCTGGAAAACAGAACTTGGCCACATGACATGATACCTGCAAATGCTCTCCCAGAAAGACTGCAACGGTTGGCTCCAAAATCTGACCCCAAAACTCCTATAGGCCAAGAGTCTCAGTAGCCATCTTAAACACAGCTGCCTGGCAAGAATAAAATGGAAATGTTAACCTTCCTTCGTGTTTTGGCCTGACTTAAAAAAATAAAATAGAAAAGTAATTTTTTGTGTATTTTTATGACAGCTTTGATTAAAATATCTTCTTTAGCATGTATTCAAATGAATGTTTTTGTGTAATAACAAAGTTAATGAACAAAAATGTAGGTGTCGAGGACATAGGAGATATTAAGTGGTCCTTTGAAAAAAACAACTGGTACTCTTCTATTTTACAGAATTCAGTTGCACTGGAAAATGTTCAGTCTAATTGAGCACTTGAATGACATTTTTTGTCACGTTATGTCGTAAAATGAAGGTATAGTGGCTGTTTTCTGTCTTGGCTTTTTGGTGTAAGCCTTCTGCTCTGTCACGTGCCTGTACTGAAACTTAAAAAGTAATTCTGACCTCGTTATGGCAGAAATACAAACTATTACATCCCCCTGCTGCAGCCTGTTCAGCTGGGATCTTTGCTTCCCCAGGTGTTTTATGTTCACCCATCCAGCTGTCCAGGGGGTGGGGGAAACATTTGTGTTGGGGAATGTATTTCTTACCTTGGAAACAGCATTCGGGCTGTTCCCCCAAATATTAATGCTTTGCAGAGAGAAGCCGTTTTTCAGCACATCTCATTTGACTGGCTTTGGGCAGTTCGTAAAGTATTTGAATTATGTTGCCTTGTGAAAATATAGATTTGGGTTATAATGACCTTTTTACTTGATCCCTTTGAATGGGTTGCATGTGTTGGGACACAGGACTCCTTTAGATGTGTGGTTTTTTGAAACACAACAGTGTCTCACCCTCATTTTGAACTAGGCCCCTTTGTCTTGGGAGAGCTCATTGGTAGCAATATCCTGTTTAAAGTTGTTTTAAAAGAATGACCTTGTAGGGCATGTTTCCTGCTCTCTCTTGATGGGATTTCCTTTTTATTAAACAGGAAATAGTCTGATTACATAAAAGTGTGAGAATGACAGGTTTTCCTTCCCAGCGAGGGTTGTTCATGTTAATTCTATTCAGAAAACTCACAACTGCCAGAGCAGCTGAAGTTAATTTACTTTGCCTAAAACTGTTGTTTACACCTAAAAGTTCCTACTAGTGTGTTGCTAAAGCATTGTCTTAGTCTGAGCAGGCCAGCAGGCTTTCCTGTAGCAGTCTTTGCACAGTGATTTTCTTAGCAGATACTTTTTCTCACAAGTGCAACAATGGCATGAAGTGTGCTGGGCTGAGTTTCAAAGATCTGTTTCTGCAGGTTGGGTTGGGGTTTTTTTTGTGTTTTTTTTTTTTTCTCCTTTGAGCTGGGACTCTGAATTGGAATCGGAAACGACAAAGATGATGCTTCCTTACCTGGCAAGAAAACATATACTTGAATGTCTCTTACTTTCCTTTTAACTTTGACCTCAGAATCACCTGCTGACCTCAAGTTAGGAACTTCAGTCCAAGCTCTTCTGTGTACAGTACTGCTAGTGAGCCCGGATGAAGTAAAAGTCCTGTAACGTAATAGGAAAAGGTACTGGGGTAAGAGGCAGGTCAGTGGAGCTCGTTGCGTGATGAGTCTGTGGTGGCCCACGGTACCCAGCTGCCATCCTGAGCCTTGAAGGCTCAGCGGATGACTGAAGGTTACATTCCCTATTTAGGCATGGCTTACGATTGTGTTTTATATGGATTGGGTATTTGGGGGGAAGGAATTCTGTCTTCCTCCTGAAGAAGGCCAAATGCCATGGGATGCTACTATAATATAAATGCTGTTCTGTTGCAACCTAAGCCAGAAGACAGCTAAGGTAGTACGTGTCTCCAGTAGGAAATTCATTTCTAGTGTGCACTGTTAATTGCCTTAATTCAACAGAGAGATTGGGAAGTGCTCAGGGGTTTCGATGGGGATGTTTGATAAACTACGTTACTTCATGCATTGCAGGATTGAGATATGGGTTCTGACTGAAGCAGGAAGAGGAGGCTTTGAGACATTATTACTGGTGGTATCCACAGAAAATTGCTGATTAGAGGAGCGCGGACACTTGAGAACACTGAGTTTAGCTCCAGACTTGGGAAAGGTTAGACCAGCAGTTGCCAAAATGTTTGTTGTGACCCCTCTTCAGTTACTGCTTTAAGCTTTGCTACTCCTGGTTTGTGAGCCGTTGCTTGGACCTCCACAACTGATCCTTGTCTCCTCGTCCTGGCGTGTTCTAGTCTGTTAGCCCCCCTTTTTCCCTGCGCTGAGCAGGCGTGGTCTGGGTGGCCCTGGAAAACCAAAAATCGCTTTCCAGGGCAGTTGGTTGACAGATGAGAATTTTCAAAAGACAAAAGAACTGGGAAACCCTGGAAATATTATAGTAGTTTTTGTTTCAGAAGTTTAATTTTGAATTCTGTAGGTAGGTTTCCTCTTGATAATTAGCGCAAATCTTTTCATATCCTACTGGTAAATCAACGTTTACTCAGTAAAGCCTGGGATTTTAGTGTCTCGCACAGTTTAACTTTGAAATGTCTGATTGAAACTGTTACAGCTGGCCTGTAACCTAATTGGACTGGTATGTTGGAAAGTTTCTGGAGCAAGTCGCTTTGGCTCTAAGCTTTGTGCCAGTGAAATGATGAAGACTCTAACGAACAAGCTTTGTTTAGAGAGCTGAAAAACAGTATTAGTTTGGTTTTTAGTTTCCATCTCTGCTCATGGATGTCTTGCAAGTAGATTTAATAATCTCGGTAGATTAATAGTCTCGGTATTGTTTGGGAAAATTTTTAGCCAGTTGAGATTGTTAGATTTTGTTTCCAGAAGATGACAAAACAAAACCTGAACTTGTTCAAAACAGAATTACACTGGAATCAAATGTGTTTCAAGGAAAAGTGCCGCAAAGCGTGCTTCTGTAAAAATTACTTCTGTGAGAATGGACGAACATGGCTGAACCATTTTCCTCATTCAGAGAAGTCTGCCCTTCCAAGGGTTTTTAAGTGGTTTAATGTAGGCTTATATTTTGCTTATATCTCCTTGAACAACCTCATCTAAACCAAAGCTAACCAAGTGCTGGCTTCACAGCTGAACTCTTGGGTGCTGCCGCATAAGAAGAGGCGGACAGGGAAGTTGAAAATCTTTTTTACATCAATTGTGCATAAATAGTTGAACGGGCAGTTACCCGACTTGTATATGTCATTAGCATAAGTGCAGAGGCAGACAAGGCCAAAGGTACCAATAAAGTTAAATCAAGCTACTTCTGCAAAGGGTGAGGGTGCTGAGTAGCTTCTGTGCCGTATTACGTTGTTGCCTGACACGTATCTCAAGCTGTCAGGACTACCTAGTGACTTTGAGTATAGCAGTGAACTCTTGCAGCGTAGGTGTTGTGATGCTGTATCAAATAGCAAATCGTTGTTTCGGTATGCAGAGGCATAACTTATTCTGCAACACATCGGAGCACCAAGAAGGTAATGGCTGAGATAATTTGGAGTGTTGGAGTGCCTTGGTGTCACTGATAATGTAGTTTGCACGGCTGTCTGAAAGGGGCTAAGGAAATTGTCTTGGAAAGCTGGAGTATTTTCAAGGACTTGTGTTGTGTTGGTCGTGTTTGGAGGTGTGAGAGGTGCAAGGACAACTTCTCCAGGTCAGCTGGCTCTGAAAAGGAGCGTTGCCTTGAGTTTATACATCAGCTGCGCTCTACTCTCTGCAGGTGCTGCTGGTTAGCAGTAGTCGTCATCCTGATCGATGGATTGTCCCTGGGGGTGGCATGGAGCCCGAGGAGGAGCCCAACGTGGCTGCTGTGCGAGAAGTCTGTGAAGAGGTGAGTGCTTGACGAGAACGGGAGCTCCTGGAGCATTGCTGCTGATTCTAAGCCAAGGCTCTGGGAATTTGGTTTTATCATTCCTGCTTGTTTTCCTTAAGGTGAAGAAGAATATAGGGTCACTGGTGATATCTACATCATATGTGGGAGGGAGACCAGAGTCCTAAACAAAGATAGCATAGGAATGTAATTAATGCTCTCAGTTGGAACAAACTTTTCCTCACCTGATACCTTTAACTGAAAACAGGTAAAATTAGGCTATAGTGATTTTGATACCTACGATGATATTCTCAGTTTTGTTTTTTCTGGATGAAGAACAGTTTCTTAAGAGAACTTCAGAAAAACAGCTGTGCTTTTGTGGAGCAATCTAGTACTTGGGGAGAAGGTATAAATAAGACCTTATGAGCTACTAAAGACACTCCAAATATAGGGACCTTGATATGTTTTGGTCTAATACATATTTTGAGTTTTAAGTGAGTAAGAGAAATCGGTCATAAGAACTATAAGCAACAATTTCTAATGTGTTTATGTTGGTTTTTTTTAACTTGAAGCCATTTCAGGAAGGAGACCAAACAGCAGGTCAGACACAGATTGATGATCTGTATGGAGAAGGTGTGTTTTTCTCTTAAAGCTATAAGAACAATTTTATTCCTCATAAGGAATTTAAAGACAACAAATGACCGTTGACTACATCGTATGTAAAACATGGCTTTAGGATTTGCTTCTAAATATTATCAAATTGGAGAGATGCTTGGATTCAGAAATGATTAAATTATTATATATGGATGACCAAGTAGGCTCACAGTTATATAAGGCAGGATTAAAAATGCTTTCAAGAGGGTTATAAATCTTTGTGCTGCAGGACAGAAATCAAGAGCTAATTGATGGGTCCTGGGAGGAAGCTTCTCCAGTAGTTGCTTTATTTAATTGTCTGGTATATGAAGGTTTTTCTCTGAAGTATTTCTAAGTACCTGCTGCTGTCTAACAAAATGCTGAATATTTGGGCCTCTGGACTAGTGTAATGTGGCAGTTCTTGAGTTGCGTTTTTCTCTCTGGAAGTTGTTATAATCTAGCAGTTTATCAGAAAGAGATGAAAGATTATACAGTCAAAGTTTATTTTAAAAAAATGTGTTTGGGTCCCTGTAGTTCTGGGTTTGCTGCTTGCAAGTTTTGATTCCAGCTTGTAATACAGCTCCTGCTTTTTTAGTAACTCGGCAATCTTTCAAACACATTACAAGCCAAAGTGAGTTTAACCAGAATAGCAGAATATTTTTAGCTGCAGCCTCCTGCTTTACAACCCGATCGTTATTAATAATTAAATTATTTGATGCAGAAGTCAAGGGTTCATTCAGGAGATGCATGGCTTCGCCTTTCAAATCCTTAAAATAAATCTGTATCGACCCTCCCTTCCTCGGGCAGCACAGCGCCTTGGAAGAGTCGCTCTCTTTCCATGACAGCTCGGTGGCTGAAAGGAAGCCTTGGCATGGGCTCGGTCTGCAGTGAAGAAACTGGTTTGGGCTGGCTGAGATAATCCCCTCTCGCTCAGCTGGTGTTCCCTCGCTCACGTGGACCGGTGCCGAATGAGAATGTAATTCAAACTGTGGCAGCCTGGCAGGGTTGAGTCATTCCCAGCGAAGCACCTATCTGCTTGAATGCCGCTCAACAAACAGTAAACATCAAGAGCTCCAAAAGTGGCAGGATTACCCCAGCGGCTAACCTCCACGGCACCTAGTAGTGTGTGATGTGAATGCAGGGTGGGAATCTGAAATGGAGCTATCAGATGCCGTTATGATAAAGGCTTTCCTGAAAGTCGTCTGCAGAAGAGCAGCCTGTTGTGTATAAAATTACCTAAGCGCTTCTGCAGCTAATGATGAGGCTCGCTGACACGGGTGGAAAACGCAGGCGAGCTTTTAGATGTGCAGGGCCTTCCTCAAATAGGTTTGTGTTCCAGAACAGTGCTTATGAGCCGCACACAAAATTATAATGTACATCAACTGTCTTAAGCTCAGCGAGCTGTAAAATGTTGCTGGGGAATGTGCGTGCGGGAGAGGAATGTTATATTACAGTTGTACTGCTGTAAAGAAGTTGTGCACCCGGTTTCCCAGCTTGTGCTATTGATTCGGCAGAGGAGGTGTTTTAGGAGACTGCTGGGCAGCTGGCATGCGTGCTAGCTGGTAATCCTTGTTCATCCTTTCATGTGAATCTAGGCTTTTTCAGGTAGGTTGTAGCCGACACTGATTTCTGAGTAGGTTTGATGCCTTTACTCCTCTCCTGGGACAGGCGTGTCTGTCACTCGCAAGGAAATGAGGTTAGCTGAGCAGGTAGAGTCTGCTGCCTGTGTTGGGAAAGGGAAAATCAGTTTTCCTCTGTGTTGATGAACACAAAAGTAATTTTTATCCTAAAAGAAGGTGGTTTGCGTGCTGGTCAAAGTTATGGAAGAAATTTATGGACTTTCTTTCACTGCCTTTGGCATGCCTTTTCTGTTTTAATAAGAGACAGTTGGAAGAGCTGGAAGGACTCATTACCCTTTCAGTTGCTTGTGGTCTTTGAAGATGACAATAGGCCGGTTTTTCTCCATTAAATCTTTTTAGCATGGTATGCATTTGCTTTTTAAAATATGCTTCCCTAAACTAAGATTTTTAACTTCTGTGTTCACTGTTTTAATTTTACCTTGTATGTGTTTGAGTTTATCCATGTTATTGCTGGAATAATTGTCATATAAAGAAATCTGACTTTTCCCTCTTTCTGATTTTAAACATTTCAGAAGACTCTTCCAAAAATGAAATGTTGATTGAGTGAAACCTGTGATGCCTCTGTCCCAGTTTGAGTTAGAAGTCCTTGTCCTAGTTGGAGATAGTCCTTATCTATATTAATCTGTACCAGCAGAAGTATTAAAGTAGACAGGTACCAACCCTTGTCGTGCTTGCTGTTGTCTGCATAAAACTGGAAGTGACTTGAGTTCCTGGGCATTGCTTTTAGTCAAAGTGGCAGTAGACAAGCACGCTAGCTCTGAATGAGAGCAGCCTTTTCAGAATAAAACCACTTATTTCTGGCAGATTGTGGAAAAATGATGCAGTCAGTCTTACACAGCTGTAAACACCAGGTATGTTCTAAGGTTCACCTTCTAGAAAAATGAAGCCCTTTAAAGCAGCCATTAGTGCCAATGTAGTATATTTTTTTTCTTCTTCTTCGTTCCTGGATTTCTTTGCATTCTCTCCCCAAAATTAATTTTCTGTTAGGAATAAGGGTTTTTTACGGGTATGAGCAACTGGTGAAGAACATGTTTTAGAAATAGATGCCTTAAATTAAACTTATTATAGAGTGACTTTGAAAAAAGCCTCCACACTCATCTGTTAAACCCAAAGGCATTTCATTTTGCACTTACAGCATCTTTCACATCCTGACCTTTAAATACTTAGTAAATGTCAAGTTCTATAAAATTACGGGAGTGTTAGTCGT
Organism: Phalacrocorax aristotelis; assembly: GCF_949628215.1. Taxonomy (NCBI): domain Eukaryota; kingdom Metazoa; phylum Chordata; class Aves; order Suliformes; family Phalacrocoracidae; genus Phalacrocorax; species Phalacrocorax aristotelis. Next base: position 3,905,573 of record NC_134296.1, read on the forward strand.
GCTTTCTTCATAGGAATCAAAAGCCAGATAAATTGCGCTTGATCTGTGATCAAACAGGCCATTGATGCCAATATCAAAAATAGTCCATCGTGGTAATACTTTGATCTGGTTGCTAGACCTCTTTTTTTTTTTCTTTTCCCCTCTTAAATATGCTTCATAAATAGTCTTTTCTGTTTTGTGTATTCTGTAGTGATTTAGAATATGAATATTGATATCTTTTAGCACAGAAATAGGAAGATTTTTTTTTAAACGTTGCAAGGACCATGGATGGATAACCGAGATGATGGCATTGAACTCCTCCTAGATTTAGTAATATTCAGTGGGGGTAGTGCACCAAGTTCATTACTGTCTGTTACCCTGTGTATTCAAACCTAATAAAAATGCGTGCAACACCTTAAAGTCCTTCGCTCTGTCACGGTATTTCATTTCTATTTCACGAATGTAAAAGCGGATATTTGTTGTAATGCAGTGAAGAATTAGGTGAATAAGTATAACCCTCTCTGAGAAAATTTGCCTAGCAGGTCTGTAATTGGTGTCTTTAGAACTTGTCTAAGCTAGCAGTCTTTATGGGTGAAAATTACTACCTTCAGTACTGCAAGTATTAGAGCAAAGATTTGGGTGTTTTACCACGGTCCTCTTGCCCAGCAGTAATCTGTAGTAGATTCAGGCTTTGAGCCTAATAGAGCAAAGTAAAATAGCTGAAATTCCAACCCACATTTTCCTTAGCTCAGATGGAAGGAAATAAAAGCTGTCCCTAGGAACAGATGGTGTTGCTGCAGGCTGCTTTTTGCATCTGACCCGAACTTATTTTCAGCTTTGAAACCTGAACCTGCTGTTCTTGGATGTCTTCAGTAATTTTTCTTTATTAAAACAAGTTGTTCCATGAGCAGCAGAACTAGTAAAGCTTCATTTCCTCCAGATTTTTGTTCCTTGTCCTGAATGCCCTGCCCTCCCCTCTGGGCGTGCAGCAGTGGTTTGAAGTGCTGTGCTGTTTTGGGGCAGCTGGCTGTTGCTGTGACATTGATGCACTCTTGCCAGATCTGTCTTTTCCTCCAGTGAGGACTACCTCGGACATTAGAAACTGATTTGGATCTGCAGAGCAGTGAAAAAGGAGCTCATTTCGCAAGCTGTGTCTGTCTTTTTTTATAGCTGAGTGTGCTTCTTCCTGGGCAATACTGTTGTTTGATTGATTTGCTTTATTTTCACACCTGCAGATGGAACAGTTGGTGTTGGTGCTCTCCTACCCCTTTTTCATAGGTTTAATAGTGTCCTACTAGGGCATGTATGTATTTTGAGGATTGCAGCACGGGCTCTGTGTGCAGCACTTCTGATGCTTGGTGGGGGAACATGTGCCCAAATAAACCGTGCTCTCTCTGCCAGACACTGTTGTGGCTCATGAGGGCGGAGGATTCTTAATCCGTTTTCTACTGAGGAAAAAAATTCCAGAGTCATCTGGTGCAAATTAAGATTTAGATCCAGCTTCAATCCTGGATGAGCCTGTGACTATGCTCTCAGCTTTCCAAGAAAACGCTTATTGTCTTGCAGTGAAGATGAGTTGGGAAAGCGCTGAGGGCTTGGCCCATAGGAAAGCAAGAGGTATGGAGTTTGCACAAAGAGGGGCCTGGCAGTTTTGTTGCTTGTTAACTAGCTTGTTTTCTAAGTGATAACAGCTATAGATTATTTTCTCGGATGTCTTGGGCGACTTTTATGGTAGAAACTTGTATGAGACTAAATTCTACTTCCACGTTTGTTTGTTCCATTAAACAAAGTACATGATTTTACAGAGACTTTGGCTTTCCTATTTGTGTGTGAATTAAGTGCTTTATCAAAAATAGGCATATAACATTCCCATCGGTCTCTGTTAGAATCCCAGACTGGCAGGGGTTGGAAGGCCCCTCTGGAGCTCATCCCGTCCCACCCCCTGCTTGAGCAGGCACACCCAGAGCAGGGGGCACAGGACCGCGTCCAGGCGGGGTGTGAATGTCTCCAGGGAAGGGACCCCACAGCCTCTCTGGGCAGCCTGTGCCCCTGCTCTGGCACCCGCACAGGGAAGGGGTTTGTCCTCATGTTCAGGTGGAACTTTCTGTGTTCCAACTTGTGCCCATTGCCTCCTGGGCACCATGAAAAGAGTAAGCATTAATGAGATCCCCCCCTCAGTCTTCTCTTCTCCAGGCTGAACAAACCCAGGTCTCTCATCTCCTCACAAGGGAGATGCTCCAGTCCCCTGATCATCTTGGTAGCTCTCTGCTGGACTCTCTCCAGTAGATCCCTGTCTTTCTTGAACTGGGGGGCCCAGAACTGGATGCAGCACTCCAGGTGTGGCCTCACTAGGGCAGAGCAGAGGGGGAGGATAACCTCCCTTGCCCTGCTGGCCACACTCCTTTTCATGCAGCCCAGGACACCGTCAGCCTTCTTGCCCACAAGGGCATGGTGCTGGCTCATGAACAACCTGTGCCCACCTGCACTCCCAGGGCCTTCTCAGCAGAGCTGCTTTCCAGTAGGTCAGCCCCCAACCTGTACTGGTGCATGGGCTTGTTCTTCCCCAGGTGCAGGATCCTACAGTTGCTTTTTTTGAATTCCACGAGGTTCCTCTTGGCCCAGGTCTCGCTGGATGGCAGCACAGCCTTTGGGTGTATCAGCCACTCCTCCCAGCTTGGTATCGTCAGTGAACTTGCTGAAGGTGTGCGCTCTCCCTTTGTCCAGGTCATTGGTGAATATATTGAACAGGACTGGACCCAGCACATACCCCTGGGGAGCACCACTAGTTACGGGCCTCCAGCTGAACACTGCACTGTTGATCATGACGCTGTGAACTCTGCCGTTCAGCCAGTTCTCAGTCCACCTCACTGTCCGCTCATCCTTAGCTTACCTATGAGGATGTTAGATGTCCCATTATGTTGTCTTTAAAATCCACTATACCAGTGAAATAGAAGGAGAGCCGTTGGTCTCCAGGGTGTAATGGTTGATGTGCTTTGCAGTCTTTGGTAAGGACTCTGTATACAATCAGCCCAATATTTGTTTAAATCAAGCCATTAATTTATGTCACCGTTTACCACTACATGTGGTATATTCATCCGTGAACAAAACCTTAGCACTTTTTTTGAGCTGTCTAGTGATAATTCAACATGATTTTCCTACAGCACATGTTCGTCTTGGGATCACTTTTTGTGCATTTTTGGGTGCATAAGCCTAGCCAGAATGGAGAAGGATGATCTTAGTTTGCAGGCAGAGCGTTATTTCTGTCGCCTCTCTGTTTAACCAGAACAGAAGGAAGGGCTCCTCACCTGCCTGTATTACTTCAGTCACAGTTTTAGAGTGGGGACAAACTGCTTGGGAGGCTGGTTGTGCACTATTCATCCGTAGTTTCCAGGCTGCCTAGTTGCCTGGAGGTAAATTTGTTTCTGGTCAGTCTTGCGAGTTCGCTAAACCCTCACAACATCACCCCTGGCTTTTGATTCAGTGCCTCTGCAGGTAAGAAAGAAATTTAATAGCCTTCTCCAGGAACAAGTGAAGAAAATTGGCTTAAGGCAGTTGTTTACCCAAAACATTTGATTACCCTTCACCTTTTAATATATTTATGTATGTATGTTGTGAAGGTGGAAGCCTTGCATTCCTCTCTGTGCTATTGCTGGCTGATTGATACGGTCGCTTATCTGAAAAAAAAGAGCCCACCATTTGAGGCTGCTGAAGGAGTTCTTTGAACAAACTACATTTGAAGTATTTGCCTTCCAGTTCACTTCTGAGAGAGATTAGTCCGGGTTAGCAGCAACAGTTTTGCAGATGAGGTAAAACCACTCATCTGCAAAGGTCAGGCCCAGTTATCTGTCTGAGCCCCGCTGGTGTGTGCACACACGCGTACGTTGACCTTCATGGAATTGCTATTTGACTCCAGAAATAGCCTTGTGGTTAATAGGCAGTGGTCCACCTATGGGCTGAGCAGAATGTCAGAAGTACTGATGAGACAATAAATCTTGATCCAAAACCAACATAAAAGATTCAGTTGAAAAGCTCATTCCTAGAAGTAGAGGTCAGGGAGCATGTTACAGAACGAATTATAAATTTCTGTGAATGCTTGTAGTGGGGGAAGCTACAAATCCTTTTCTCTTGGGGCAGTACCATCAGCTGTTTTTAGAAGCAATAGTGAGGTGTGCTCTGGCTGTATTGTTTGGTATCTGTGTGTATTCATTTTGTAGGTTGGGAACTTAACCAGTAAAATCTCTTAATTTATTGAAGTTCTTCCTTTCTAAAAGCATAGGACTGTACAGCAACTGATTAGGAACTGAGCAAGTGGGAAATTGTGTATCTCAGCTGCTCAGGACAAAGAATTTGTCTTAGCATTAAATGTTCAGTTGCCCTTACCCAGACATCATCTTTTTTTTTTTTTTTTAAAGGCCTGATGTAATCAGAGCCATATACCTTGTCTGCAGGAGCAGAGGCGCTATTTTCCTGAACTGTTTAGGATGTGTTCCAGCTGCCAGAGACGGCAGCCGAATTTACCTTCCAAACATGGCTGGGTTGTGTGCCAGATTGTGCGTGTTGTTCTGGACCAATTAAGTCATGGAGCAAAATCTCATCCTGTCTGTAGCACTTGAGGCTTGAGTTCCAACCATTTACAGTCATAAAAAGAAGGGAATGTAAATTATTGGGGGAAAAGGGGGGGGGGGGGCGGGGGGGCTGGGGGCAGGAGAGTGGGATGGCACTTTGCATTCATGCGTGATGCAAGCCCCAGAGAGCAGAGGCGAGGAACAGCACTTCGAGAAAGTGACTGAGCCACAGCGATGAGTCGATGTATAAAAAGTGACAGCAAATGAGATAAAGTGGGTAGATCCTCAGTAGTAGACAAATAGAAGACAAAACTCTTGCTTAGATCTTCCTTGATTTGTGTCTGTGCTTGATTCAAAAGTCGTCTTTCAATGCGCATCTGCATTTTGTGTTATATCAAAAACAGTCTTGTTCCTGTTGCGAGGCCACATTACAACATCCGAAGTATTTTATGTTGATATGAGCTTGCTTGAAATGTATGCAGGACACGTCTGAAATACCTGGTAGCTGTCATATTGCTTTGATGGTGGATGTCTTATACATACTTTAAAGTTATTTTCTTAAACTATAATTTTAAAGAGGTAAAACTGCTGAACCCCAAAGGAAATTTTATCCATGCTTAGTCTATAATGACTATTAGAGGAGATTCTGGTCATTCAGAGTGTGTTGGTATGCAATTAGTAATACATCAGATAAGTTTGTTTTTCCCTCTGGATTGCATCCAAAATGGTTTGAATATAGAAAAAGAAGACAAAATTCTTGGGAATGCATGCATGGTTAGAGCTCGTGATACATGTGTGTCATTTTTCTTGTGACCATGTTGTTTTCAGATCAACAGAATTTTACAGCATTTGCTTCCTGTTCTAAAGGAACTGCTCCTGCACAACCAATGAGGAAATCTGTACTGACCTGTTGTTAAAGTGTGCTTTTTTTCTCTTTGAACTTTTCATAGGCTGGAGTGAAAGGGACGTTAGGAAGATTAGTGGGAATTTTTGAGGTAAGTTTCAGACATTGAGGCTGTGAAATTTTGATGCAAAAAAATGTTGTGGCGTAAAAATCACTTCCTAGTTTGTTGTGAAGTAAACCAGATAACTTGTTTGAAGGAAAACTTAAAACACTTAAATAAAAGTGCATGCTGATCCTTTCAGTGATATTGATCACCTGCAATTTCCACTTCAGTTGAAATCAGGAGTGATAAGCCAGCGTAACAGGGAATATTCTCAGTGCCTTCATACATTTCTTGCTGCCAAAGCCTGCCACCCACCAGCCGGGGAGCAGTGGCTGTCCTTTGTTCTTTAGCACCTGCCGTCACCTGTTGCCAAACTGGCCCCTGCAACGCGGTGAAGCGTTGTGCACTCCTGCTAGGACTGTGGTAACACCTGAGGAGTGCTAGTGAGATGCACAGGCAACAGGTACCAGGCACAGCTCTTTTACAGTTTGTTGTTTTTTTTTTTTTTTCACTATTTCAGACTTGTGTGAAATAGATAAAAATCTTTCCTGTATTTTGTTTTGGTTCCCCCTCTGCCCCCCCCCAGCTGAGGAACGGATTTATAAGTATATCCATCCACCAAATACTGCCTCACAGATTATGGACTGGGCTTTCTGGCTGCAATCCCTACTAATACTTTCAGACCTCTTGTTTAGAACACAACAATTTTTAATAGCTAAGAATGAGCTATAATGTGAGGGAAATGGCACATGAGGTACCGCAGCATCACAGTGAGGCAGCAGGCAGCTTGTGGTCCCCATGTGCCCGTGTGCCTTCTCTCCTTCGATAGCTTTGTCGTTACTCTGTTCCCTTTGCCTTCTAGAATCGGGACAGGAAACACAGGACATATGTTTACGTACTTATAGTCACAGAAGTGTTGGAAGACTGGGAGGACTCTGTCAATATTGGTAAGCTCTTTGTGCTTGCTAGCGTTAACTGGTTTGGCGCAGACAAAACACGTCAGCTTAGCACCCCTCTGGGAGCCAGAATCCTTGTGAGAGCGGTTGAGAGAAGTTGCACTGGTGTGTCCTTTGGTTGCTTAGGAAAAAAAAACTGGGGTCAAATTGATGCTTTTGTAACCTCTGTGGCCCAAGAGATGTTAATTCAGCTGTACAGCCGCCTCTACAGCAATTTTGTATTTAATTCTTGCACTTAAAGATACTATGCAAAGAGCACGAAGAACTGTCCTTTCTAAGACAAGAAGAGAATGTATGTGGGCAGCACAGCTTAATCATTACCCATTCTCTTTTGAAATCTGTTGTGTTTAAATTGGATTCCCAAATGAACATGAACCTGTTGTTCCGCATGAGGTTTGTCAGTAGCACTGTAGCACCTGTAACTTATAGAATCATTTATGTTGAAAAAGACCTTTAAGATCGTCAAGTGCAACCTTAAACCTGACTTTCCTCAGGCTGTGTACGGAAGAGGTTTTGTGGAAAGAGTAAGAAATGAGTGCTGTCCGCTAAAACTGAGGTTTGCTTCCAGATTGATGGAAGTTGGGTGGTGATTGGTGTGTGTCTTTGTGCATTGTCTACAAATGAGTACCTGACTCAAATGGAAATGGCAGCAATAGCAAAATAAATGTGGGGAGTTGTTAAAATTAGGAAATGCGAGATCGGTTTGATTGGTTAGTGGGTGGACTGCCCTAAACAGATACTTGTGGGGAGAGAGGAGCCTTTGATGTGGGGTTTGGAATAGGTGGCCCTCGAGATCAGAGAACAGTGAGAGAAAATTTCCCAGTGTCTCTTGAGCTGATGCTTTGCTAGACAGTGAAATTATTCTTGCAGCCCTAGTGCATGTGATAATGATTGAAATTGCATGTGATAATGAAATAATCGACAACAAAGCTTTGGCATAGAAAGGATAATGTTGTTTTGTTGCATCTACTGATTTTTCTTTCTGCTCGCAGGAAGGAAAAGGGAATGGTTTAAGATAGAAGATGCCATAAAAGTTCTGCAGTGTCATAAACCAGTGCAGGCCTCGTATTTTGAAACCTTGAGGCAAGGTTGTTTGGCAAACAACGGCACTCCTGTCATGACCACGACGTACTCTGAGAGCTCCATGTCTGACATCAGATGACTGAAGATGTCCCTAGGAGAGAAATTTTGAAAAATAGACTGAAACATGGATTTCCCTCCCCCCTCCCCTTTTTCACATGCCTCCTCTATCAGACAAGGCATGGGCAGCAGCCTGTGGCAGAGCAAGTGTTGAGAGTGCTGCAATTTAGTGCAAGGTGGGATTTTTTTTTTTGTTGGCTTTTTTGGCTTTTTTTTTTTTGGATATGTATTTTGTAAAATACATTTTGTGCATGAAGTGCCCCTTTCCCATTACACCGCTTCCATGGCCTGGCGAGCGAGGCTGCCAGTTTCGCCTCTGCCTTGTGTTCTGAAGTGTCCCGTTTGTGTCATCCCAGCCATAGCCACTTTTTTTTAATTAAAAGACTTCAAATGTGAGATCAGCTCTTTAAGTCTTAGTCTGTACTGTAAGGTGCTGTTCAGACCTGTGTGGTGGTCACTCTCAGCACATATGTATAAACTTTTTTTAGATGGAGAATCTAACATTTTAATTTTGCGGGAATTTTTTTAATCCTGGTCTGCTTCTGAAAAGAAGGGTTCATAATTAATCTGTTTGCCTTTTGTTCTGTTTTTTTAAAAAAATACACGTTCTGTGACAGTGCTAGTGGCTGGGCCAGTTTACTCCCTGTTCAGTATCTCCTGATTTAGTGCAGTGACACTTAAGTTGAGGGCAGAGTTTTGATCACCTGCAGACACCCCTGCTGCTCCGTTGCTTCTCCTACAGCTTCCGCCAATGTTCCTGCATTTACATCAAAATGAAACAGAAAGCAGTTGGTCTTTTTAACACTTGGCCAAAAATAAATAGCCTCGGAAACGCTACGATAGATACTGAATTTCATTGTCTGTGGTAGGAATCAGGGATTCAAAGTGGGGTCAAAGTCTGACAAACTGGAGCGTCAATCACCAATGCTGTTCTGCTGATCCTGCTGCGTTCTGCTGATGTCTCTTCTTGTCCACATGCCTTATACCGTGCTGAACTGGATACTTGTAATTTGTGCTAAAGCATCGGATTGTACTTGCTGAGTGTTACTGCACGAACCCTCGGTTGGATAAGTCTGTGTGTCCTTGAAAAGAAGTCCTGGGGGAAAAATTCAGGTGTTCAATCTCTTGTCCTGTGATTCTGCTACACCTAAGATTGCACCGTGGAGCATGCTCACAATCTTTAAACTCTCCCTCCGTGAAAGGTACAGCTGACTCCCGAGCAGAATTGCTAGTTGGAGAAGTACACCGTTTAGTAGGATAGTTCCCCTGATGCATTGGCACACTTCACATGATTTTTTTTGTTGTTGTTTTTATTGATGTAAGTTTCTTGCTGTCTTGATTTGCCAAGTGTTGTCTAGTTGGGAAATAAAATGGTAAGGGTTGGGACTGGGGGGTGGGTTGGGACAGGTACAAGTTTTGGGAGGGGCATTAATTAATCCCTGGCTTGGGACAAGAAGTAGTTGCTGAATTCAGTAACTTCTCCTTTGTCAGAGCATAGCCAAGATGTGAAATTAAATCTGCAGTACTCTTTTTTTTTTTTTTTTTCCTTTTTTTTTCCTCCTCTTTATTTAACAAAAAATATTCTAATAAATACTCACTGTTCCAGAGTTTTCTCTCTTCCCGAGCAGCGCTTACAATATGAAAATCTGATAGAAATATCCATGGAGCCTGGGACAGGGGGGAATGGTATCCTTGCTGCTTTGGCAAGAAGCTGTTCATTTCAAGATCCTGTTCTGTTCCTTTACTTGTTCTCCTTGCTTTCATCAGTGTGGAGTAGCAAGGCCAAAAGCAGTGCCAGTGATCGCTAACATGAAAAACCACGCATAAGAAAAAGCTGAGAGGCATTATTCAAGAAGTAGCTTGAAACCGAGCATCTGGAATTGAGCCTAAATTACACCAGTTCAGTTCACTTCAACTTAGAGACGAATGTACAATACTCTCACTCTGTGCTGATCGGCCTGAACCAAACTCTCAAAAGGGCTTGAATGTTGTATCTGGAAGCGTACAAGAAATGCAGACAGTCCGCTGTTAGCGAGCCGTGAGTGGCACCTAACGCAGCCATCTACTGCCTTCAACTGAGGTTTTGTCTTTACTGTACAGATTAGTACGTTGAAAATGCTTTGCGACAAAACAGCTGGTACTCCTGAAAGAGTAACTGCAGTTTTAATATCAACAGCATGCACACTTTTGTTTTTAAACTAAAAATGTTTTTACAGGGCTGTTAAACTGACAATTTAGGGTAGAATATTGTTAATGACTTGCTAATGGCTTATTTGTTTGGGTCAGAAAAATAAATTGTGCCAAGAAAGTGGTTTAATGTGGCATGAATTGATGCTGTTAACACAGTAACATCCAGCGGCTGGTGTTATGCCTTCTTAACTGGAAATAGCTCCTGGGGTAGAAATAGCCTTTATTCATCAGATGCGGATTTCAAAACAGGCCTTAGTCCTGTGCTACCAGAATCTCTCCCCACACCACACGAATTCCCGTCTTCCTCAGCATCTGAGGTTCTTCTCTAGTAACTGGTGTAGCTGTGTGCCCTTGCAGTTTAAGCCACTTTTATCCAAAATGATGTTAAATTGGTTTGGGACCGACAATCAAACTACCTTTATCAGTTGCAAAAGAGTTGTTCTAAGGACGGCGCGTGCTCTGGGTTTCACTGTACAGGCTAGTGCCTGCTTGATTAGACTGCCTAGGGCTGCTGTCGTGACCAACTGCTAAAAAACCCTGTAGGATTAGACTCGGACTTCCAGCGTTGCTAAAACTGGTGCTATATTGAGCTAATGTTGGAGATTGTGGGATTCTTACCTCAAAAGATTTAGTGTCTAGCCTGACCTCTTAAATAGAGCATTACCCTGTGTCTCCGCTTCCCGTTTAAGAGTAATATTCTTAGTTTGGCTTTGATCTTACTCGGCGCTGCTGTAGTCATAGGTAAAACAGAGGAATACCAGTGCTTCATTTAGACATCCTGCACATTTGCAGCAAATCTGTCAAGTCACCCTCAAGTTGCAGGTTTCGGGTGCTTGTCTTGGTTCTCCGAAAGCCAGTTTGGGATAAATGCCAGGTGTGTGGATGATGCACAGCCTCCGACTCGGAGGGGCTGGTGTTAATTACCTTTTGGCACACCTCTGAGCCCTGGGGTCTCAGGGAAAAACCTCAAGTGTCCTCTGCAACTTTTAGGGGTGGGGTAATTTTGCTAATAAGGTTACTTTTTCTCTTGCTGCTTTTCATATATGTACTTATGGAACACACAAGGACACCTCACTCTCGATACATTACGAAGCAAGTCTGCCTGCAATGAAGAAGAGGGGGAAAATCGTTGGCCCTTGAAACACTCAGGTACTGGATTTCTCTGTGCATCTAAGTGTCACCTCAGGGTTGCAAGACAAGTGATGAAGTAAGAGGAAGAGGGACACCCACTGCTCAGCGCAGGGAGGTTCTCTGAACAGTTCCTGCTCTTCAGCATCAATTCGCTTCCTCTGGTGTTGTCAAAATCGGAAATCCTCGTATAGTGGAGTTGCATCCTGCTGTCTGGATTTTTAAACGTATTTGAGACCTTAATGGGAGAAGGGACGTGTGTTTGGCACTTAGATGTCACCGCGTAGCATGATTATCTTTTAATCCTCAAAATACTTACAAAAATCTGGATCTCTGTCACTGGAAGCGTTTGACGGACCAACTTGGATGACTGCTGTGGCACGAAAATGTTAGCCGGTGGTTTAAGCCGATGCTGGTATCCTGGCGTTTGTTGATTCCAGCATGGGAGCGGGAAAAAAAAGGAAGACGCCCCTGGGGTACCAGTGTCTCCAGTGGCTGCTGCTTGATCCTCCCAGCAGGACTTGTCAGATCCCATACCTTTCTGGTGATCTTAACTGATGTGTAAAGCTCAAGAGGCAGGTGGACATCCCTCTGCAGAGGAGTGCCAAGTGTAATTAAACTTAGTGGAGCTGAAATAGTAGGTATCGAGCTCTAGGAAGTCCCTCTCAGGTGAGGTTTTGGTGTGGTGCAACTGGGATTTTGATGCATTGGTTAACATTGGGTTAGAAATTGTGTGCAGCAGAAAACGTGCAACCACCTTTGTCTCAAAGTGGTTACTCTAAGATGGGTTTTCGGTGTCAAATTTGACTTTGCTACTTTGCTCATGCTGAGGCTTTTCAAAGGCACGTCTCAAAAGGAAGAACCTTTTTTCAGTTAAAAGTAACACGTACCATTTTCTATTTGGTGAAGCTTTCCAGGATTTAATAGGTGTGCCACACGGCTGTGCGTGCTGGTATCCCTGCCTGGCTCTGCGAGGCTGTATGTGACGCTGCCGGGCCCAGGAGGTGACGCCTTTTCCTGGGAGATGCCTAGAGAAGAGTGAAAGGAGGGTGGGTTTTTTTTTTTCCCCCCATTCTCCCTGAAATCTGGCACTCAGTGCTGTTAAAGGACTTTTGGTTGCTTTACAGAGATGGATTGTTTAATTCTAGACAATAGCGCATTGGTGACGGAGAAACTCGGTATTGTTACCAAGCCAGGGGCTTTGGATAAAGGACACCTCCTTTATCTTTGCACAGTGTTTCTGCTTCTTACCAGCACTGGCCGAGTTTTGTGCTCTCTACAGTCAGCCAGAGCTGCTGTGGCAGAGCTCAGCAAACCCTTGCTCAGAACCGCAGTGACTTCTTAGAGGTGGGAGTGTTTGGCTAGCAGCTCCAGGCATATCATTTGGCAAAACCTTCCTTTGAGTTAATGGCTACTTTGCAAACTAAAAATGAGATATTTTTTTCAAATTAAAAATGCGTTAGACTTTGAACTGTAAAAACTGTCAGTCGGAGGCAGTGACAGCTGAGAGGGGGCAGGACGTGGTGGCAGTTTCTGACCGGCTGCTGTGCCATGAGCGCCGGAGAGGGTAAATACTACTTGCTCATGGTTTTGAACTCTCAGAACAAGGCGTGTAGCCCCTGATTGGTTTTACAGCTGAGAAGTCTTGAGACGAATCTGACGAAGAGAGGGTGTCGGAGTGAGGCTGTTCAGTAAGTGTAGGGCGGTGGCATCACGTGTAGCAAAAAGGTAATTCAGAGGTTGCTGATGGTCAGCTCCCTTTTTTGTGTTTAATGCTGTTAAACAGAGCTGAAGTTGTAGACTGCTGTTGCTGATAAACTCCGCTGGCCAGTAACTGTTATTAAAACCAAATAGAAGGGGATAAAAACTGGGACTTTAATGGCGGGGCACTTTATAGGGAGTTTTTTTAAGCTGCTGCATGGATCAGGTGGGGGCTGTATATCTGGTTTGTTAAACTCTTGCTGTTTCTTCCCCCATCCCTTGCTCACATTCAGTACGGTAAGATGCAGGAAATACTTGGGAGTGGCCGTTGGTTCTTGATAGTAATCCTGCTGTGATTTAACCGAGTTCTTCTGTGTATGTTACGCTATCAGAAATTATTAGATTTGCAGGTAAAGGGAGCCCAGTCAGGGCTCTCCTCAGGTAGCACCTCTTGCCTCGCTTTTCCACAGGAAGGTGGCACGGACAGGGGAATGCACGTGCCGGCTCTCTGCATCTTTCCAGAATACATCCCTTGGGATTTGTTTCCTTTTTCTTCCATCCTGGGGACGTGGTTCCTCAGCACGTTGGTTTGGTTCCAGCTTTGCAAGGCAGGTGCGTTCTGCAGCACGCTGAGTGGTGCTGGTGGGGAAGGAGCGGAGCTTCACCGGGGGGTTGTACCTCGGAGCTCCTCCACCCGCGGGTCGCTGCCGAGGGCGGCACCCGGACAACCTGCTGCACCTCCTCCGATGATGGCCTTTGGCCTCGCTGCTGTGGAGGAAGGCAAGAGCTCCGGTTTGGGGGCTGGAAAGGAACTGCAATTCAAGCGTTCACATCAGCGTTTTTCACTCAGCAGATGGACGTCGTGTGCACTTCCCAGATTTCTGTTGAGCAAGAAGGCAGTTTAATTCAGCGTGATCTTGAATGTGCCTTAAAGCAAACTCTGTAAACCGAAAAATAAAAGGGATCGGAATCTGCTAGTGTTGCTTTTTCCCTTGTGCATACACAAAGTATTCAGTGGCTAAAAATGTGGGTAGGGAATGTCAGGAATCCTCTGGTCCCTTCCCAGATCTAGCCCGGACTTCGGGCCTCTGCCTCAGCTTTTCCACACAGAAAATGTGTTACACCATTTTGCAACATGGTGGTTGCTCCAGAAGAGCAAAAGATTTGAAGCTGCAGAGATCGAATGTTTACTCCTCCCAATTATAACAACTTCAGTTTCTCTTGCTCGGTCTCAGAAACACTGTTTTATCCCAAATGGATACGTTTGTGCTTTTCAGACAGCCAGATGCAGTGTTTGTACCTGTGCAAAGCATCCAGTGAGAGGTAGCGTGGGTGATCTGGGAGTTTTGTGAAGGATAGGTCTGAATATTTAACTTTCCTGGAGTAGAAGCTACAGCTGGTGCTGACTCTCGGGAGAGGATCAAAAGCTGTCAGTCTCTTTAGCCAAACTTGGACCAAGAAACATAGTTGTTGCAGACCCTCATTGGTGTGAAGAGCTCTTATCTTGTAAAGATACTCAACAGTGTTGTATAACTCACCGACTGCTCTGGTCCTGCTTTTAAAAGACTTGGTTTTCCCTCCTGGCTCTGTTCTTCCAGCTTAATAAGATAGCATCATCTAGTGGCTACATCACAGCCTGGGGATGCAGGTGACCTTGCTTCTGCTCTGTTCTCATTGCGTCTCCGTGTTAGAGACTATAACTACATACATACAGACATAAATATATATATATATATATATGTTCCTTACTTTTCTCAGTGTTAAAATGAATTTGATACAATTAGAGAGGACTCTCGGCTTCCGTGGTGGAAGGTGGCATGTAGATATGTGTCGTGTCTTACCGGGTGTAGTGTCATGAGGTCTGTATGTAATTGAGAGGCGTAGATGGGTGAAAAAGAACACTTAACTCGATTGAAGGTGTATTTAGGAGAATTATAAAATCTTTCTGGTGCTAGTTAATTGGGTTTTTTGGTTTTTTTCTTGTGGGGTGGTTTTTTTTTTTTGGTGGGAAAGTGAGAATTTTGAAGTTATACTTGAGAAATTGGCTCTAGCATTGCCTCAGATTAATCTTGGGAGGTCCAAGAGTGTTTGCTGAACTTCCTGTATGTTCTATTTTCTATTTATTAAATCAGAAGATCTGGAACGATCGCTTCGCGTTTTCTGCTCACTCTTTCCATGAACTCTCCATACCTGAGGCTCCCTGGCAGCCCCCCGAGCTGGGAGAGCAGGATCCCAGGGCCCATCGGAGCGTGCTCCTGGCAGTGGGATAAATAGCCAGGGAGCGTCTCCCTGTCAGCAGTGCAAGCTGGATGTCGGCGGGTATGAGCGTGTCTGCCTTAGGCTCTTCCATTCCTTATCGAACCGAGGTGTTTCCAAGATCACAGCTGCGGGGCTTTGACTGTCTCTTCTGCTCGTGTCTGAGCTGGAATGTTTGAACGCGCCCTTGTGACCAAGGATAAGGCTTTGATGCTGATCCAGGTACCGACCTGCACCAGCCTCTCTTGCTTGGCAGTGCCAGCGTGAGCAGCCCCTGCGGGAAGTGGTCTGTAAACCTTGACGATACTTTCCTGAGTCATACAAGAGTCCAGGCAGGGGCCGGCATGGGAAACGGGGCCAGAAGGCAGGGGCGAGGTGGGGAAACGGGGCCAGAAGGCAGGGGTGAGGTGGGGAAACGGGGCCGGAAGGCAGGTGCCAAACTGGGAAATGCCTCTGGCAAGCAGGGGCAGGGAGGGGAAGTGCCAGCAGCAGGCAGCAGCAGGCAGGGGAAATGCTGCCGGCAGACAGGGGCCCGTACAGGAAATGCCATCGGCAGGGGAAATGCCATCGGCAGGCATCATCCTGGGGTGGCCGATGGCAGCAGCAGAGCGTGGTGAGTGATGTCCCAATGTTTCCTGCTCGTGTGATGTGGTGGTGTCGGTTGGGATTTCTGAGTGGAGGCTCTTGTGCTGCTGTCAGGGAGTTTGGAGAAGGAAAAACTGGTGTAGAGAACAAACTTGCTAATTTATTAGAATTAAAAGAAGCCTGAGGTTTTCAGTGATTTTCAGTGAATTGTAAGTTAAATACTCTATTCTCCATGAATTCTAAATGGTTTTGGACTTGTAATTCTCATAATCTATTTTGCTTAATTTTTCTGGCTGCAGACTTCTGTTCCTCACTCCAGTGCTTCATGTTTCTAATCTTTGGGTAAAGTTAACATGGGGGGCATGTTTATGATATATTAAGTTGAAACGGTTTGCAAAACCACTTTACAACTGCAAGGGCACTTTGGAAATCCAGCATTTCAGCTGAGGCTTTTTCTTGCTGACCTGGACTTGTTCTTCCTTACGACACATTTGTTCCAAGTCAAACGCATTCAGTAGAAAACCCGTTTTGTTTTCTTTGAGGCTCAGATCTTAGTTTGCGCCTATGAATAATGCAGGTGCTCCTTGCTCCTGCTTAGTCTTGGCTGGCAGGTGGAGTGTATACCTACATAATTTTGATCTTTTCATCCACAGTGTTCCCAGAAGGACCGGAGGGCTCGCTCTCCACTCCACACTCAGCTCTGGTGTCATTGCAAAACCCTGTCCCTCTTCTGCAGTGAGCCTGGGTGTGTTCTGAGCCAGATGTTGAGACGGTGTGAAGCTGCGCTGCTGTGCAGCAGCTGGGTGTCTGGTTCCTTTCTCAAGGTGTTTGTGTGAGCTGTGTGCGAGGGAGAGGTCATCACTATCTTTAGATGATTGAAAAAAATAAATTTAAAAAATCGTGGATGCAAGTTTGACAAGAGCGTAGGCTGTAATCTAGTGACAACCAATAAACACGCCAGTATTTCACACATGGCTCTGCTTGCTGCGTGGTCTCTCTTCTTCCCAGCACTCTTACCCATGTACGTGAACCTGGGGATTGGGCAATAACGTGTTGGTGGAGGAAAAAGCCCTCCCTGAAGTGGCTTGGTACATTCACAGTTTGGAAAAGACAATTTGGACAGATGTCACCAACAGCCTGATGTTGAGACAGGCTCATCTGAGTGGGGAGGACACGCTGCGATAAAGCTGGGGTGAATTTTAAGGCGAATTTTAGTCTCATTCAGATGTTTCTCATTCTGACCAAGAGCCTCGTGAGGCACAAGAGATGCTGACCCCGAAGCTGCTCACACCGATTTCACAAAGTCCTCGCTGAGAGCTCTTCACGTGGAAATAGCCCCTTGCTGAGGGAGAGGCTGAGTGCCACCTGCACCGAGACCGCCAGCACCCGCCGTGAGCTGGCGGTGACAGCCTTCGGCAGAGCACGCCGCGGATCGCTGCTGCTGCCTCGGTGAGGAGCAGCAAGGGCTGGAGATGGCGAGAGACCTGTTCAGAGGTGCCAGCATAGGTCAAGGAAAAATAATGCGAGCTGCTTCAGACCCCGTTCTTACAAATACCTGCTGCGTTTGTGCTCCAGGCATGTGTGTGCACACACAAATGATCTACCGAAGTCTGGCCCCTTTCCCAAAACCCAGGCTCAGGGTATCCCTAACCCTCTGGCGGTTTGATGCCTTCCCTGCCTGCCTGGGAAAGGTGAGCAGCGGGAGATGCACAGGGGCTGTCGGAGGGGATTCAGCTTGAGCACAAGGGCACGCTCGGGGAGCAGACAGGGCTCCTCGCATCATGGCAGGCTGCCTTTGGTGGTCCCACTGTCCTCGCTGCCGGTGGGATGCGACCACTAAGCACCTTCCTCGGCCTCCACATGCTCCAGCAAGAACTGCTGCATCGCTCTGCCCTGCTCTGCCTGGCTGCAGGGGGAGCCGGGTGTGCTGGGGGCAGCTCCCATCCCCATGGCTGCCCAACATGGCCACTCAGAGCCCTCCCTTACCCCAAACACCCCCATTTCTCTTCAGCCTGGGCTCTGCTGGTGCCTCAGTGCCGCAGATTTGCCTTAGGGCTCGGGAAGAGTGAACTGGCTTCGCTCGACTCCCAGGGCTCTGGTCTGGCCCTCGCTCATCCCTGGTCAGGGTTCTCCTTTTGGGATGCGAAGCAAAACTCTGGGCAGGATCCACTAGCGTGCAGCCCGATCACAGCAGCAAGGCTGTAAATGCAGCCGTGGGAGCTCTCGCGTTTATCTGCAAAGCAAAGGTGCCCTTGTTTGGAGATCCATCTCTTACCCCCTCCTTTGCAAGTTGCCTTTGGGACCTGAACACAACCAGGCTCCTCCTGCACCGCGTTATTGCAACGAGGGAAAACAGGCCGGCTCGTGCACAGCACCCGCACGTTTGCGGCTGCGGTGTGCAGCTG
The DNA here is from genome assembly GCF_949628215.1 of Phalacrocorax aristotelis. Taxonomy (NCBI): domain Eukaryota; kingdom Metazoa; phylum Chordata; class Aves; order Suliformes; family Phalacrocoracidae; genus Phalacrocorax; species Phalacrocorax aristotelis. The sequence goes on from NC_134296.1 coordinate 3,923,425, forward strand.
AGGGCAAAATTAATCCCTGCTACGGCAGAGCTGACGAGAGCTGGAGCAGGCTCTGCACCTGCGGGGGTGGGTGGCAGTGCGTCCCCCTTGCTGCGTAAGCAGCCAGAGGGATGCACTGGCTGGAAATCCAGCCACTTGCATTTAACTGCTTAAACAGGAGCTTAGCAGCTCAGCAAAGCTGTCCCCAATTATCTGCTGAGGGCTGAGCAGCAGAGAGGAGTGGACTGATATCTCTCACAGCTGGTTTTGGAGCAGAAATACCCCATGTCACTATTCTAGCTCTCTTCGCCTGCCAAAAATTTGTCCCCCCTGGCAGACCCCCCTCCCACCCTGGTCATAAAGGTGCCACGTCCCCGGGACTGGTGGCAGTGCTGCTCTCAGCCCCCGGGCATCCTTCCCCCACCTTGGGGGTAAGTAACGGGGAGATTTGCCTGGGAATGAGCAGCCCTGGCACTGCCCCAGCCTTGACTCCCCTTTTCCACATCCGGATGCTCTGGGCAGTGGTAGATGGGGAAGAAATATTCAGCTGGGATATGGGGATACTGCGAGTGTCCAGGGTTGCCTCTGGCTATGCGGGGGGGCTCAGTGACCCCCCTGGCCTGCTCCCAAGGCAGGCTGCTTCCCCCATGACCCTGCATGCTCCTCCAGTGGGGCTGGGCTGCCCACACGCTCCCGCGGCCCGCGCTCGCTCCCGCTCGCTCACTCTCTCCAAGGAACTTTCCTGGAAATTGCTGGATTTATTTTTAGCCGCAGCACGGCAGTGCCGGGCTGGGAGGGGACGGGCAGCAGCAGATGGTGGCGGAGTGGGAGGCCCACACGGTGTTGATGTGCTCCCACCGCCTCGTCCGGCTCCCGCCCCAGCTGAGTGGCACTGTGGGGACTGGGGGGTCCAGCCCCGCTGTGTGTTTCCCCCGTTGTGGCAGTGCTGGCCAGATCCTGGCCTCTTTGTGCAGGAAGGAGAGGATGAGGGTGGGCTGCAAGGAGAGCTGCTGCTGCTCGCGCAGGTGTGATGCCCCGCTCAGGGTGCGAGGCTCCCCCAGACCCCTCTCGCCAGTGCTGACCCCCAGGATCTGTCTCCCCTGCTGCTACCAAAGCCCTGGCTCCCATGTGAGACGGGTGCTGGGATGGAGGCGATGTTCCTCCGGCTCCACCTGGGGATGGGTTTGGGGAACATGGTGGGGCTGAGGCCACGGCTGGTTTGGGAAGGCTGTATGGGGCAGGGAGGGGTCAGCACGGACAATGGGACCAGTGTGATCACTAGGGACAGTGGGGTCGGCGAGGGTGTTGTGGAAAGCAGGGCTGCCAGGGTCAGTGGGACTGCTGGGGACAATGGGACACTGGGAACAGCAGGCATCAGGTGCTCTCAGGACAGCTGGTGCCCTTTTTTGGGCTGGGGAATCCCCCAGCATGGGAATGAGCCACCCCAACCCCTTCCCACCCTCTGCAAGGGTCTCCAGCATTGCCCACTCCACAACATGCCTGGCCAAGGGCATCTCCGCTCCTGCGTCCCCAGAGTCCCCTGAAGCCATGGTGCACCAGTGTGGTCCCCAAGCCCCATCACTGAGCTGGTGCAGGGGCTGGGAGGCAAAAATACCCCAGCGTGGCCAGGGCAGGGGGTACAGGCAGGTGGTACAGGCAGGAGGACCCCAGCTGTGTGCGTGGTTGGCCTCTCAGCTGGGCAGGTTCATCCCGGGGGCTGCAGAGCAGGAGCTGCTTTTCTCCGAAGCTGCCATCCCACCAGTGCAGGATGCTCTCGGTGCTCTGTGGTGGCACCGAGCCCCACCCTGCCACCAGCCCACGCACTGAGGGCCGTGTCCCCCCAGAATCCCCATCTCCAGGCTCCTCTCTTCCACCTCATTTCACTCAGTTGTTGTTATTTTTTTTTAGCTGTTGGGAAGCAAAATGGGGCTCCTTGCTCCCTGGTGTCCCCCCGCTCCCGCCTGACCCACTTAGCCGGGCCATCTGCTCCCCACGTGAGCAAAGCGGATTAACCCTGCAGCTGGGAATCAGGGCTGGGCCGCTGCTGCGGCCCCAGGGCTCTGCTGCGGGTGGCACCGCTGGCACCCTGACAGCCCCTCTGTGGGGTCCCGGTGGGGCTGGCCCTGGGGGGGGTCAGCCGCAACCCCTGGCCAGGGAGGGGACCCCCAGTGGCACCCACTACGGGTGACTCTACCTGGCCAGTCCGTGTGCTGTACCGCCGGGACACCCACCTCCCCCAGCCCCCACGGCTGTGTCGTCCCACCCTGTGCCTACGCCTCCGTCCCTCTGTCTGGCTGGCCATCCATCCATCCATCCATCCATCCATCCATCCATCCATCCATCCACCCACCCACCCACCCAACTAATGGTGCAGGGACACACCTACCCACCCTGGTGTGCCCTCGTGCATCTGTCCATCCGTCCATCTGTCCATCCATCCCTCCGTCTGTCTTTTCACCCCCCCCACACCCCCAGGTGTGCACCCATCTGTCCGGCTGTGTCCTCCGATCCCCCCATCCCTCCCTCCACCCTTCCACCTCACCGGCCACCCACCTGCTCGCCCCTCCCCCCTCCCGTGCCCCTTCCTTCCTTTTTCCCTTTTCCCCCCGTTTTTTCCCCTTCTTCCCCCCCCCCCCCGTTCATTTTTCCGTTTTCCCTGTTTTTCCTTCCCCTTCCCTTTCCCCTTTCCCCTGCTCCCCCCCGCCCGGTCTCTGCTGCCGCCTGCCGGCCCCACGCCGCCACCGCCCCGCCCCAAGCCCCGCCCCAAGCCCCGCCCCGCCATCACGAGCTGCGCGGGTTCCGGGTGCGGGCGGTGGCGCGGCGCGCGCAGGTGGGGCGGGGCGGGGCCGCGCGCGCGGAGATGCGCAGGAGGGCGGGGGAGGGGTCGCGGGGGCGTTGGGGGGAGTATGGGGGGGGCAACAGGGGGGCGGGGATGGAGGCGCGGGGATGGGGGTGTCGATGCGGCGCCAGAATTAGGGAGCGGGGTGCAGGGAGTGGGGTGGGCCGCGACGCCGCGCGCGTGGGTTGTCCCGCGTGGGGCTGGGGGAAGGCAGAGCCTGGGGCGGGGAGGTCGCCCCCCCCCCTTCGCCCGTGCGCCCCGACCCTCCTCCTCGTGGGGGCGGAGCCCCTCGACTCCATGGGGGGGGCTGGATGTGCGGGATAACCCTCCCCCACCCCCCGATGCCGGCCGCCCCCGGCCCCGAGTGGGGCTCCCCGGCCGCTGGGCACCCCTCTGCCGCCTCCCGGGGGTGCGCGGGGAGCGTCCTCCTGGGCGGGGGGCGTGTCGGGACCCCTCCGCGGTCCCTGCCCGGCCCCACGGGTTATTACCGGCGCGGTGGGCTGGTACTACCGGGGCGGTTGTGCGTTAGGCTGTGGGTCCGTCCGGCGGGGCCGCCCGCCCGCGTCCCCATGCAGAGAGGAGCTGACACCGGGCCATGAGCAACGCCACGGCCCCCACGGCCCCGGGTGCAGCGGGCGACTCGCTGGTGGGCTACGTCCTGGGCCCCTTCCTCCTCGTCACCCTCCTGGGTGCCATCCTGGCCGCGGTGAGTGCGTGGGGAGGGCCGGGTGGGCCGACACGCCGTCCCGCACCCCGCGCCCCGCGTCCGCTCACGCCTTCGCTGCTCTCCTTGCAGGTGATGTACGTCCGGAAGAAGCGGAGGTGAGCGTGGGGGGCGCGGGGCTGGGGTTGGCGTGGGGTTGGGGGGGAGCTGTGGCCCCTGTCGCCGCTCAGCCGTCGGTCCCCCTGCCAGGTTTGACCGTCTGCGCCACCGGCTGCTGCCCATGTACAGCTACGACCCGGCCGAGGAGCTGCAGGAGTCCGAGCAGGAGCTGCTGGTGGAGGCGGAGGACGCCCGGGTGCGTGAGCCGCGGCGTTTCGGGGACAGGAGTTGGGTTTCGGGGACGTGGACAGGCAGGGCGGCTGCGTGGGTCGCCTACCCGCCGTGCAGGGTGCTGCCGGGAATTGCTATTTATCTAGAATTTTGCATGAAAAAAATTAGCATTAAGCAACACAACGGTAAGTTAGGGAGCCCACGGGGGCTGCTGAGCCTGGGTGGGAGCCCGCGGTGCCAGCCTGCCCCGAGGGAGCACCATGCTCTGGGAGCCGGGCGAGGGTTTGGGAGCCGCGGGGTGTTTGGGATCAGTCGGTTTTTGGGAGGGTCAGACTGTGCCTGCGCACCCGGGGCTCCTCCACCCGCCCTGGTGCCGTTGGGGGTTGCTTTGCCCCCCCAGTTGCTTTGCCGGGTCTGGGCACCCGGCGTGCTGAGGGCACGCTCTCTGTTGCAGGTGGTGCCCGGCTGGGGGGGCCCCTCGCCCCACCGGCCCCTGCGCAGGGACTGGAAGGCCTGATGCTGCCCGGAGCGCTGGGACCGAATCCTGCCCGCGGGAGGCAAGGGGGGGGACGGTGTCCGCACCGCCGCTGCTGCCGTCGCGTCCGCCGGGAAGGGCAGGGTGCGCCCACGGTAGGGTGACGATGCCGGCGGCCACTGCCTGGGACTGATGATAGTGGGTTATCTCCCACCTCAGTGCCTGTTTTTTGCCGTTTATTTTTTGCTTGAACCGCCCCGCCAGCCCCTTAACATGCACTGAGCAGGACGGCCGGGGCTGGCACCCTGGCAGGGGAGCAGCCGGGCTCCGGGGCTTTGCGGGGTGCGGAGGGCAGGACGCAGAGGAGCAGCGCAGCGCATGCGAGAGCAAATAAACGTGTTTCTCTACGTTCTGCCAAGAGCCTCCCGCATCGGGCAGGGAAGGTTTTCAGCAGCGAAGCCTGACGCCGGGGCGGGGGGTCAGCATCGCACATCCCTGCCTCGGCAGCATCATGGCTTGGTTTGGTAGTAAAAAGGCACCAAGGATGGGAGTTGGGGGAGAGGGGGGACGGACAGGGCAGGGTTTTGCCTGTTTCTGTTTCCATCAGCAGCTCCCGTCCGTCCCTGCGGAGGATGGCTGGCACCATCATGGATGTCCCTCGGAGAAGGTACCGTGCGGAGTGACCGCTCCGTGCCTGCGGGCTCTCCCTGCGTGGAGAAAACCTGCTCCCACCCCGCTCCCGGGCACTGGACCCCAGCCAGAGTCCCGGGCAGAGGCGTCAAACATCCATAAAATGTTTTATTCAAGTAACTGCAAATAGGAAACCCAAAGGTCGTTAACAGTGGACCAAAAAAAACCCAAAAAAACCACCCAACCAAACCCGAATTTTCTCCCGCTGGGGCCGCCCGGCACCGACCTCCGGTCCCGCTGCAGCCGTCGTGCAAGGGGCAGCGCAGCAGGGGGAGCATCCCGTGGTCCCCCTGACGCCACCACCCTACCAGCCTCTACCCCTTGGAACAGCAGAGCAACCTAGAGCTTAAAATAACAATTTTAAAAAAAAAAAAGCCCAAAAAAGGGGAAGAAAAAAGAAAAACCCCACAGCCCCCAGCGACACCCCAAAAAAAGGAAACACCGAGCCAATGATGCCCCGGCAGCTGGCACAGCAGCAGCACGTTTGTGAGTTCAGAGAGTGGAACTTAAATATCCAGAGGTAGTTGTGAATGAAAGGAAAAAAAAAAAAAGTACTAAAAAAAAATATATATATATATACCAGAACCTATGAGGAAAGGGCTGCCCCGAGCCGGCCCCACTTGGGCACCCCGGGGACGGCACCGAGCCCCAGCATCACCACGGGAGCTGCTCTCCCACGCACAGTGCAGTCACCCAGGACTTGGGAGGGGGGGATACAAGGGGGGGTTGCCTGGGGTAGCAGCAGGCCAGAGCAAAGGTCTAATGTATTTGGGGGTCTTGCCTTTGCTGCCCCACCCCCATCCCCCCAATCTCTTCCCTGCAGACGCGCCAGGGCAAAGCCCAGTGCTGGGGGCACAACCAGCACCCGCTTTGGATGGGTGAGAGCACTGCACTGGGGGGGGGGGAGAGCAAAGGTGGTGGTGGTGGGGGTCTCAGCCCTGGCTCTCTGCCAGGCACCTGCTTTGCTAGTAGGGCTGCCCCAAAACCCAGCTCTGGGGAAAGGGGAGAGCCAGGGCTGCTCTCCCCCCCACCCCCAGGCCAGGGGGGCTGCAGGGGCTGCCTGGGTTGGGCCATTTTTCCAGTGCTGCCGTTGTCTGAGGGTGAGGAAGGAGCAGAGGAGGGAGGAGGAAAAAGCCAGGGTGGCGCAGAGGGTTTCTCCCTATCCCTCTCCCCCAGCCGCTGAGGACACGGGACCGTCGGGCGATGAGGTAGCGCCGGTTCGGGAGGTTTCACTGCTCCTCCTCGGATGACTCCTGGGAAATGGTCACCTCCTCCTCGTCCTGCTGCTGCAAGGCAAGGGAGTGTAGTTGGGGGGGGGTGCCGTGGGCTGCAGACACCCCCCACTGCCCTCGGACAAAGGGCTGACCAAGCACATCACGCCCCTAGTGCAAAGAGGGAAATTGAGGCACCAGCACCCTCCTGGCTTTGGGGTCTGGTCCTTGCTCCAGGTTTAACCACTATGGGTTAAATCCCAGGTAAGAAACCCGCCGCGTGGGCTCGCAGCGAGGAGGACGGAGCAGCACACCCTGGGTGCACGCGCACCCTGCAAGAGCAAGGCTGTGGTCCCCAGCACCGCTGCCGTGTCCTCAAGTGCCACCGGGGGGGTGGTGGCAGTAGGACAGCGTGTCCGTGTCTGGTCCCGCACGCTGGGGCGGGCAGGCGTGAGCATCGTGGCCCCGTACGCGGTGGTGAGTCAGGGCTGAGTGTGAGCGTGAGTCAGCGCCGGCCCCCGCTTCCTCCTGCTTCATTCATAAAAAAAAAGCCGCTGCCGGCGGCAGCCGCCAAAGCAGGACACGGTGTCCCCGGCACAGCCCCGCCGGCATGGGATGGGCTCAGTCCCACCCCGCTGAACCAGCTTCCTGCCCTGGGGTCCCCGAAACAACCCCTGGTGCCGTGACACCGGTGCAGGAGACCCCAGCATGCAACCCCCCCGCCCCAGTTTGCAGCCCCGGCTGGTCCCAGCCCCTCACCCTCCATAAGGAATTTCAGTGGGAAAAGGGGCAAAGCCCCACGTGGGGCAGAGCAGCTGCACCCTGAGGATGCTCGTGGGTGGCTCTTGTGTCCCAGTGCCTTGTGGGAGGTTGTGGGTGCAGGATGTGGGCTGGGGACAGCGGGATGTGCACGCTAGGAAAGGAGATGAAACTGGCTCCCAACCGTGGTGCTCATGGGTGCCCGGCAGCCACCTGAGCTCCCTGGGCTGCAAACTGGGGGCGGGGAAGGGGAGAGTGGGGGAGAAATGAACCGGAGGAGGGAAAACACAAAATAAGAGGGTGGCCATAGTGCATGGAAGCAGTGGGGGGTGTTGCTGCACACACAGGCTGCAGGAATGCTGCACAGGTGACGCAGCGGGTGTCCTGGCTGGCGTGTGCCAACATGCCACCGAGGCAGGACCAGCCGCCTCTGGTGTGCTGCTCCCGGGGCTGGGGGGAGCCAGGGGACCCAGCACGGCTCAGTCCCCCCAGTGCTGGCACTGGGGCATGGCATGGCCGGGTCCGAAGCCTGTCCCGTGCCATGCTGTGTCCCCTTTTGCTCAGTGCTCTGCCCTCCTCCAGCCCAGCAGCATCTCTCTCACACTTGTGGGGACAGCCAGGGGGGCTGCCATGCCCCAAAAGTGCCCAGCACCCTGCCAGGATGGAGGAAGAAGGGAAAAGCCCACTCACTGATTTTTTGGGTCGGCCTCGAGGTTTTCTCCCTGGTGTGACTGCAGCTTTCTGAGGAAAAAAAAAAATAGATGTTTTGGTCAGGCTGGGGCCATCCCCTTGTCCCTGGGATGCCGCTGGGGGGCAGGCAGCATTCCCCTTCCTCCCAGCCACGACTGCCAAATTCATCATCCCAGTGGCATCTCTCGGGCTGCTGCACCCAGGTGGTCCCGGGGCTGCAGCCAGGCCCCCCCGGCCCCCCTCGCCACCGGCTTCCAGCACCATGGGACAGCCCCGGCCCCGTGACTCACGAGGTGGGTGCAGGATGTGAGTCGCATGTTTTGCAAACAGGTTTCTTGTGTGTGTCCACACGCTGACACATGCAGTCCCCGACTCCACCCCCCCCTTCCCTGGGGGCCAGCACTGTGACCCCCCCTCCCAGGGGTCCATCTGCCCTGAATTATCCATAATTGAGCTCAAAATGGACCTGTCGTCCCAGCGCACGGTTGCTCAGTCGGAGCAGCCCCTGTTCCCAGCCACCTACCCTGCCTTTCGGGGCAGCCTTGTTTTTACTGCCCTTCGGCCGTCCACGGGGTCTCTTGGGGGTCGGGGCCTCGCTGGGCTCCTGCTGGAGGGAGAGCAGAGGGGGGGTCACTGTGGATGGGGGTCCCTGGGAAGGGATGCATGCCCAGGGCAGCTCCAGGCTGGGAGTCCTGTTCTCCTCAGCAGACCCCACCAGGGCAGAGACGCTCTCGCCCGTGGTACTGGGAGCACTGGTTGCACTGGGATCAGCAGTCAGAGGCTCCTGTGTGTCCTTCAGCCAAGCGCGTACGTGACCTGTCCCGCCCTGGCATTAATCACTCGGCTTAGCCGGATGGTCCCCACTGGTTTCTCAGCCCTGGACCCCAGCTCGCTGGCAGTGCCGCTGCCTGGTAGAGTGTCGGGAAATGGCAAATTGCCTTTTCTGCAGGAAAATGATGGGCACAAACCCCATCTGTGCCGGGGGGGGTGGGGTCAGGGGCAGGGGGTTGGCACCACAAAGGCTCTGGCAGCATCTTATCCCTCTGAGCAGCTTTTGCTAATGGAGCTTTAATTAGCCTGTCTGCAATGGCAGGTTCAGCTGCAGCCTTGGGAGGAGCAAGGGGAGGGCCCAAGACTTTCCCTGGGCGTGGAGGAGCTCTGGGGTGTTGCAGGGCTGAGGTGGGGGGGCTGGCTATGAAGACCCCCAGAGGGGATTTGCTGCCAGTGAGGTGTTGCCTGAAGGGAGGTAATGGGGTCTGCACAGGTGGGCATCCCCATCCCCTGCCTGGGGAATGCTGCTGGGGTACAAGCAGAGAGTGGTTCTTGCTGCCCCATAGCCTGGGGGTGCCCAGTGGGGTGCCCAGCCCTGGAGGGCATTGATGTGGACAGAGCTGCCTAGCGGGGTCGCCCCCCTTCCTCCCAGGAGACCCCACATACCTGTGGCTTCTTCCTGGGCCGCCCCCGGCCCCTCTTCTCTGACACGTCCTTCTCCCCCTTGGAAGCCAGGGGCTGGCTGGATTTGGAGCCAGATTCACTCATCGTCCTTCCAGCGGTGGTGAGGAGGAGCTGGAGGGGAGGAAGGTTGGTCAGTGGTGGCTTGCCACACCGGCCGGTGCCGCTCTCCCCAGCCCTCACCCCGGCGGCAGGCGGGTGCTGGGGGCTGTGGAAGTGACTCACGGGGCTGCAAGGGATGAGCAGAGCTGCCGGAGCCTCCTGCGGGGTCAGCCCAGCTATGGTCATGCCCCTGCTACCGGGTAAGGATGCTCAGCCCCCCCCCCAGCAGCTACCTGGCGCTGCTGTGGGGATGGGGGTGACAGGTGGGATATCAGCAAGGACAGGAGGTGACAAGGACCAGGGTCCCCCCTCTAAGAATGACTCTTAGAATTAAAATTCAGCTGAAATGAGCAACTTCTGCCCTACCCCAGCCCTTCCTGGAGGCTTGCCCGCGTCCTGCTCCTCTCCTGTGTGGAGTGGGGACCAGCCCGTGCCCAGGGCACTGCCAGGGCTGGCAAAGCCCGCAGGGGAGAAACCAAAAGCATTGCTAAGAGTTATGCCTAGAAGAGACCCCCTGCTTCTAGTTTTTTAACCCCCCGAGCCCATTCAGCAGCACCACGCCGTGGGATGCAGGGATTTTCTGCCCCAAAACCGCACAGCACCTCGGGCAGGTGAGACCCTTCCTCCCGCTGCTGCAAAGCCAGTATCTGCAAAACCGCCCCTGCTGCACCCATGTCCTTTCTGCAAACAGACCTTTGGCCCACGCTGGTCCCAGCCGTGCAACCCCTCACGCAGCCACTCCCCGGCGATGTGCCAGTGCGCAAGCCCAGGTCAGCTCTGATGCACAGGGATGGAGCAACGTGTCTGAGGCTGCAGGACCGGACTCTGGCGATGGGACCCCGGTGCCGCTCCCCACACTCGTGGCCCTAATCACCAGCCCCACGTGGGAGCTGCTACTTGTGCTGGCTGGGCAATGTTCTGGGTGCTCTGATCTGCCTCACCCATGCCTACTCCCTGCCTTCCCCAGGGTGGGTTTGCAGCTGCAGCCCTCCCAGGGATGCAGCCTGCATCCTCCCATCACCAGCTGGGGAGCAAAACAAAGCGGCTGCTGGGCAGGATCCTGCCCCAAGCCCACGGCACCAACACCTCGCTGAACCAGCCCGTGCCCTGGCGCTAAGACAGCTCCTGGGGTCCCCAGCAGGTATTTGGGGAGCAGCATCTCAGCCAGCCCTTCCCACAGAGCCCATCCCCTTTCCCAAAAAGAAGAGCAGCTCCAGATTTAATCTGGAGTCCTTGAATTCCTAGACACGCTGCCGGCACTGGCAAGTTGGAACAGGACAAGCAGTGGCATGGCACCAGGGGCCTCTGGGCATCCCCACGGGGGTTCCAGGGTGGTGCAGGGTCCCACAGCCCTGCTCCCCCCACCCTGCCTCGACGCCTGGCACCACTGCACCCAGGGTGCGATGCTGCAGCCCTGACCCTGCTCCTGCCACGCCGGCTGGCTTCAGGGACAGGCACCACCTGGGGACTTGTCCTACGGATGCTGGCTTGTCCCATCCCCTGTGCACATCCCAAAGGGCTGGATGGCTCTCCTTGCTCACAGGACAACGCCACAGATGAAAAGGTGCCATCTTCCCCTCTCCACCTCAATGCTTCCCCAGCAGCGATGGGGAAACCTGCTTTTCCAGAGCTGTGGGGCTGGTTCCACACCCAGCTCCCAGCCCAGGATCCAGGAGGATGCCAGCAAAGCCCCGGTGCTTACTGGTGTCCCCAAGCACAGGGTGCCTGCTCTACACCTCGGTTGGGTGACCACAGCCATGCAGAGGGGGACACCTGCTCCGAGAAGTGATGTGATGCTTCCCAGCAGAAATAGGGCTGCGAGAGCAGCACCCTGGTCTCACTGCCTGTAAGTGCAGGGCTTGGAGATGCCTGGGAGACTTGGCTGGAAAATCACGGTGTTGCTTTGGGCTGGGTGCTGCAACCCCACCGGGACACCCCTGCCTCTGGGGATGGTCCCCTGCATCCCTGCCCTGGGTCTGATGTCTCCAGAGCGTGGCAGCCCCCCGGCACAGCTTTTCCTACAGGTACAAGGTTGTGTGCCTGGTCTGCATGCAAAGACCGAGGCACGCTTCCTACCTCTGCCTACAGGGTTAATACCTCTTAGTTTTGAGCAACTGGTTTCAATCTGGATGGTGTTAAAGCAGCCAGGACAGTGCTACTGGGGAGAGCAGGGCAGTGGGGGGCAGCCGGGGTGCTGAGATTAAATCGGGGATGCTGAGCCTCATCAGGGCGGTTGGAGCAGGCACAGGCAAGACGTGCGGTGCGAGGAGCCACGCACAGACCTTCGAGGCTTTTTAAAAAAAACATGTGTCAGCTCCTGCTCCCCTCTGGAAGTGACTCATGAGTGCAAAACAACAACAAAAAACACCCTCAGATTTTTTTTCTTTTTTTGGGAGACAGAAACTGTGCTGTGGTGCAAACACCCCAAAAATATTACTCACAGCATCCCAGAGCCCTTCAGGGGGTTTCTTAGAAAAAAAAAAAGTATGGTTTAGATTTAGTGAAGAAAAATGCCAGCTGGCTGACCAGGGGCTGCGGTGGGTTTGTCTCTTTTTAAGTCAATCTTTCTCAGAGGAAACGCAGCCTCCAAGCCGTACCGTACCCTCTCCAGTAGCTGGAAACAGATGGGCCCAGTATAGCCCCCACCCTGCCACGCTCTCCACTGCCACACCGGGGGTGGGCACAGGCCCCACACAGTGGCTCTGGCCAGCGATGCCGTGGGACACCTGCCCCCCCGCCGTGGGGATGCCACAGGGTACAGCCCCCCATGAGCCAGAGCCTGCCACCACGGAGTTGTTGGTGCTGGGGAAAGCGCGTGCACAACCCACCCATCCCTCCGCCGCCTCCGAGCTCTCCCCAGGGCCTGCAGAGCTGAAACCACCCCAGGGGACCGGGGGCTCCCTGCCTTGCTCTGGCAGAAAGGGATGAGGAGGAGGGTGCCAGGGTGGAAGAGGGGGGGATGCTCCTCTCTCCCATGCCAGCACCTTCCCAGGTAGCACCCCTTTTCCCATGAGCGGCCCCTTTTCCCACGATGCTCCCTGGCTCGGCGGCACCTGCCCAGCCCCGGGAACACCCCGAGCCCGCAGGATGGTGCTGGGCACACGGCGGGAAACAGCTCCAGCCCCGCTCTGTGCATCAAAGCCATACAGGAGAGAGGGAGGCAGCAGCTGTGTTGCCATGGAGGAAAGGAAGCAGCTGAGAGAGAAACCTTTCCGTGCAGGGAGGAATCAGTTGGAGACGAGGGCAGGGGACTGCTGGGCTCCCTGAGGCTGGGAGGGATAAACCTCTGCAAGGGTTGGAGGTGGAGGGGCTACATCTACCTCTCCATCGATGGAGTTGAGGGGATAAAAAACTCCTCCCCTCTCCATCCCTATGGATGGTGAGCTGCCGGGTTCTCCTCCCAGAGCCCCATCGGCTCCCTCTGCTCCACAACATGAGCTGGGCCGTTCTCAGCAAACCACCTCTTGCACAAGCAACGGTTGGGTTGCAAAAAGAGACAACCTGGCCCCTCGGAGCGACGCTCCTGGCTGCCCCTGGGCCTGCTCCTGCCTTCCCCCACCCGCCCGCGCTGGCTTACACCGCTCCGTGCAAACAACCCCATAAATCCCCCGCTCCTGCCACCTACTCTTAGATTAAACAAACCAGCCCAGGAGAAGCAGGGAGACAGGCGGTGGCTTAGATCTTTTTTTTTTTTTAAAAAAGAATTAAATCGAAATATCTCTTCACGCCCAGGAAATCTAGCCTGATTGCAGCTGGAGAAGGATCCCAGCCGCACCTCCTGGCAGAGGGAGGACGGGAGAGGGAGGAGGGGAAAGAAATAGTGGAGCAGAAGTTGAAGAGCCTGTTCGGCAGGGGTGCGAGGGCTGGGAAGGGATGTGCGCGGCTCCTCATTAGGACAAACCCTCCGTGGGGCTACTTTGAAGCACACACACACCACCACCACCCCCCCAAGGCCTGCTATTAAGGAAAGTCCACCCCCCTTCCTTCCTGGGCATGCATAATAAAAGGAAGTGATAAAAGAAAGGAAGGAGGGAGGTGGGGGAGAAAGAAAAGAGGCAGGAAGGGCACCATCACACGCTTTGTGAAGCCCCTGTCCTGGGGGGGATATAATAAAACCCCTGGTGGAGCCAGCTCTGTGTGGCATCACCCACCCCCCACCCCCGGGGAAAGTGGGTGCGGGGCCCCAAGGTCTCGCAGCGGGGAGCAGCGGGGGCACTGCCCCGGGGGGGGCAGCCGAGCCCCAGCACTACAACTTTGCACCGACCTCCGGGGGGGTGCGTGTTCTTCCCCCACGCCGTGAGCCGGGCTTGGCCTGGCCCCTCGCCCCGGCCCCACGCACCTTGCACCGGCCCAGCCCCACGCACGGGTCCTCATCCCCGGCCGCGGCCCCACGCACCTTGCACCGACCCAGCCCCACGCACGGGTCCCCATCCCCGGCCGCGGCCCCACGCACCTTGCACCGACCCAGCCCCACGCACGGGTCCTCATCCCCGGCCGCGGCCCCACGCACCTTGCACCGACCCAGCCCCACGCACGGGTCCCCATCCCCGGCCGCGGCCCCACGCACCTTGCACGGTCTCATTCCCCAAGCGTGGTCCCGACCCCACGCAACATACACCGACACCCCCCTCCCCCGCACTTTGCACCAATCCCCCCCCTCACCCTACACCGCCCCCCCCCCGCACTTTGCACCGGCCCACCCCCGCACCCTACACCGACCCCCCCACGCACCCAACGAGCCCGGGCATCACCCGAAACCGAGTAAGTGGAGTTAAAGTCCCGCCGCCCCGGGAGCGACCGGCACCGGGGACCCCCGCCCACCCCCCCTCCCCACGGCCCCGCCAGGTGCATCACCCTATTAATAACAACAATTAATAAGAATAATAAAGAGAGGCATTGCAGAGCCGGCCCGCCGCACGCACACGCGCGTCCTTGCAACCACACAGCGACCCGGGGGCGATCGTGCACAGCATGCGGGGAGGGGGGGAGCAAAGCCCAGGGACACCCCCCCCCCCCGCCCAGCACCCCCGATCCCCCCCGCACCCCCCGGAGCAGAAAGGAAAGAGGAAGGCCGGCACTCACAGTCAGCTTGATCTCGGAGCTGGGTGCTTGGGGGTGGGTTTTTTTGGGTGCTGGTTTTTTTTTGGGAGGGGGGTTGGTTTGGGGTTTTTTTTTGGTTTGTTTGGTTTTTTTTTCTCCTGGCGTGTCTGTGTTGTGAAGCGAATTAAACCCCCCCCTCCTGGCGGCTGCTGCTGCTCGCAAATGCGGATCTGAAAGGAGAAGGCAGAGAGAGAGGGAGGCTGCGACTCACACACGCATCCACAGCCCAGCCAGGCCCCCCTCTTATTTATATAAATAATAAAGAGAGGGAAAAAAAAAATTGCTCCAGGAGGAAGGAAGCTGGGTCAAAATCATTTGCAGGGAGCGAGGAAAAAAAAAATAGGAAAGAGGGGGGAGAAGGGGGGGGGGGGAAGGAGCGAGCTCCCAGCCTTACTGGAGGGGATCCAGCTGCTAAAAATAGCAAAATCACACTCGAAATTAAATAAGGGCAAACAGGCTAAGGGGAGCTTCCAGCCCTTGCGGAGCGGGAGAGGAGGAGCCGGGCTGCATCACGGCGGCGGGGGCGGGCGGCGGCGGGGCCGGGAGCGATAGGTCCGTTCAAAGGGCCGGGGCGGGCGGCGGCGGCTGCTTCCCCCCCCTCCCCTCCCCGAGCCCCGCGGCCGGCGGAGGGACCCCCCGGGGGCTGATGGAGACATCCCTCTCCCCCCGCCCCAGGATGCTCCGGGGATGCTGCTGGCTGGGGCCGTGCGGTGGGTGCGGGTACCCCGCGATGCCCCCCCCCCAGCCCCATGCAGAGTGGGCAGTCGTGTTCTGGGCTGGCGTGGAGAGGTCTGGCATCACCGTGGAGGCCATGCACCGGCTCCGGTACCGATGGGCAAAGTACCATGCTTCCTTTTGCTGCCCCCCTGGCAGGTTAACCCCACCCCCACTCCCCCCCCCCCCCCCCCAAAAAAAAACCAAACCCCAGTCTGCATCTAGAGGCACCAGCAGCAGGTGCTCCATCCCCGGGGTCTCCCAGGGCCAGCTGGGGTTTGTCACGATATTTATTTTATTTTCCATTGCAGCACCACTGCAGAAATGGGAGGTGGGTGTGGAAGCGAGTCCCGCTTGGCACGGTGGGAGTCCGGGAGCTGGTGAGCGGCCCTGGGGATCTGCTGGGGTTTAAGCAGGCAGTGCGCTTGGTCTGCAGAAAAGCTTTATTCTGAATTCCCACAGTCTGTTTTGGAAGTGGTTTAGGTCAGTCCAGAATAGGAGCTGAGGTCAGCTCTCCAGGTAGGTACCCCAAAAACCAGAGCCCCGTTGTGTCGGGGACAATGTTGTCCAGGGCATGTCAGGCATTTTGGATCTCATGGTGGGTTCTTCTGATGGGACCCAAGGAAATCCAGAGCTCAGCATCTTCTGAGGGACGGGACTTTGCCAAATTCCCCCAAACTCCTGCGGGAACTCCAACTGCAAATTCAATGGAAGCTCCGACTTTGGTGCTTTCGACCATCCTGACAGTAAGCGTTGACATCTGGAGTCAGGAGCCAAACTTTAGACTGGCCAATGATGGATTTCAGTCTCAGGCAAGTTTTTGTTAAAAAAAAAAAAAAAGCGCCTTTAAAAATATGAAACTTGGAATTACTGATATCTCCATGTGTAAAACTTCTTCAGCAGGGAAGATTTACAATGTAAAAAGAAATCAAACCGAGCAAGGCTTGTGGCACTTTCTGTTTTGCTGATTGTTATTTGGATTTCTGAAATCCCCTGTAAATTCCCCTGACTAAAACACAATCAAAGCAGTGTCCCCTTCTGACGATTAAAAAATGAAAGCAAAGAGAGGGGGAAAAAACGCCCTGTAAGAGGCTGACCTGTTTTCAAATGCCTGCAAAAAGAACAGGCATCACCCTGCTTTGCTTGCACGGCGATGTTTCGGGGCTGAGCCCGGCCGTGGCTCCCTGACCTGGTGATGGCGGTGGGTCTCCTCCGTCCGAGGGCCTTGCATCCAGGCAAGGTGGTGTTTGCAGATCCCAAGCATCCTTCTTTTTTTTTTTTTTCCCCTAAAATTGATGTCCCCCCAGCTGCGGGCAGCCCTGCCTGGGTTCGGGAGTGCCGGGGTGCCTTCTGCCTGCAGCAGCCCCAGCCTTGCCCACGGCCGCGCTCAGGCCTCCCCCTTTGCTCTGAGCCTGGCGAGGAATTTGGTTTCTGTCCCTGGCAGAGGCTCGTTGTTATTAATATCCCTTGTTATTTATTCTGCAGTGGCGGTGAATGGCTGTAACTGGAGAACTGTGAACAACCAGGGCTGCTCTTTCTTGCTTTGATCCCTGAATCTTTTGGCAATTCCCCACTCACTGAGCCCACGCCGGAGCCTCCCCGAGCCGGGGTCATCCGTGGGGTGACTACTTGGTCTTTAAAGCAAAATAGTGCTGCGGTGGTCCCCCAAAACTGAAGCGCAGCGGTGGGACGCTCCCAGTAGCCAGGAGCTACACCCCGATGGGAAACCAGCACACAACTGTGCGCAATGGGGGGATATGGGGGGAAAAAATGGGATTTGGGGAGGTGGGATTTGTTTGGTGCTCAGGGTGTGTTTGCCAGGATGGGAGGACCCATAGGGTATCAGAAATAGCCTGGCAATGCACCGCAGCAAGATCTGCACCGGCGGGGAGGGGGCTGTGGGGCAGTGCCCCCCACTTTAAATAGAAATCTGTGGGTGTGCGGTGCCCGTGCAGCAAGGTGAGGCACAGGGCGGTGCGAGGCGGCTTGGATTCGAGCAGAGCCCAGTCCTGGGCTCAGAATTTCAGTCCAGGAAGATAATTTTCACTTTTGTTTTTGTAGTTTTCCCGAGTTAAAGCCTGTGGCCGGTGCAGATTTGGGAGCAGAACCGGCGAGGTTCGCCCAACCCACAGTTCAGTTCTGCACTGAGACCAGAAAGTGAAAATGGCTGGAAACAAGGAAACAAGAAGTGATTTTTTTCCCCCCATCGCGGCAGAGCCTGACGCAGGGTGCGGGGTCAGCGTTGCACCGAGCTGTGCTGCCCCACGTTATCCCGGTGAGCCAAACAGGCTGGGAAGGCCGCTGGGATGCAGGCAGGGGATGATGTCCCTGGCTGGGGTGTTTGCGGGCATGGCCGGCCATGGCGGGAGGGCATGAGGACGGGGACGGGGCCTTTGTTTCCCCTCCAGTCTTTGTTTCCCTGCGGCCCCATTGATGAAGCCCCATGTGGCCAAACAGCCCCGGACCCACCCCGAAACAGTCCTTTTAATTTGATTAAACAGCTCCTTCCTTCTTCCCCCCCCCCCACTCCCTGCCCCGAGGCAGGGTGGATTTAACACTCACCAGTGCAGTATTTTCCTGTAGCCCTATTCCGGGGACAAATTCCTAAATCACCTGATAAATTATAGGCTTAATGCTGCTTTTGAGAGTGCTGAGTTTGCAGGACACAGTGATGCTGGCACTGTGGGATGCATGTACTGCAGATGTGGGGTGCACACATGAATTATTGAGTACCCCTATTTTTTCAAATTGGTGTTTCAGATCTGGGAGGTGACCTGATGGGGAAGTGGGTGCCCAGTGCTTGGGAAAAGCTGTGCATCCACAAGGCCCCCTGAAAAGAAGGTGCTTGAAATCATTCCCTGCTTCTTCGGCTCAGCAGGGCTCTGCAAAACCGCAGGCACTGATTGTCTGCCCCCAAAATGCAGCCGCCTCCGGAGGGGATATGGGGGACCAGAGGATGGCCCCGAGGGGGAGGACATCTGCCCTGCGTCCCGGCGACTGCCACCGAGCCCTGCAAAGCTGCATTTGGGATTTGGGTGCCTAATTCCTGCTAATTTCCCTGGGAAAGGGGAAACCAGATCCTCTAAGGCAGCTCTGGAAAAAACCTCAGCCCAGGTTGTTGGGTAATTGGAAGGGCTACCCGACTAATTAAGAGCGTGGTGTGTTTGTCACCTCCAAAGCCCTCTTGAACACCAGTTAATTAATCCACGTGGTTCTGGGTCTTGCAGAGATAGGTGACATTACCCTTGTTTCACACATGGGGGAACGTGTGTATTGGAGGTGGGGAGACTTGTCTGAGGCCAGGTGAAGAGCACGTTTCACCCGTGTCAGTGTCAGGTCCGGTGCTCCCGGTGCACCGTGTCCCTCTCAGATCCCTTTACTCAATGTTGCTGGTCGCTGGGATTTTTGTTTCACGCTGTGCCTGGAGCACCCCCTGCACCGCTCCGGTCCCCGGCTGCGCTGCGCGGAGTGTTTGCTGAGGAGCCTTCTTCTGCGCAAGCGGTTTTGCAAAATGCAAAGGCAGGACTTGGCTTGCTCTGAAGCTGAGTGTTCTCATTTCCAGCATCCTTGGGTTGATGGAGGCAGGGGCACATATTTGGCTCCTCTGTATGGAGGAACACCTCTCCCCACAGCCTCCTGGATGCTCTCGGTGTCTCTGAGAACGGGACATGTCTTGGCTGGCAAAAACCAGTTCAGCTGCAGAAGGTGCACGAGGCTGGGCAGGGGGACAGCAGCAAGGTCTGACCCAGGTCTGGGCTTACTGTTTCAGTCATGTCCATCCATTCCACCCATTTCTGCCCGAAGCTGCTCCATCTCTGCAAGATAAGTGATGGCAGCACAAGGAAGAAAGCTCTGCAGACTGGTCCAAGATGATTAACCACCTTTGTTAATTCTTTCCCAGCACAATACAGTGAGCATCACATTTACCCTGCTCTGTGTGTCTAACTTACTCAAGGCACCGCAGGGCTGAACTCCTGGCTGCAGCTCCCATCCTGGGAGCACATCTCCAGCATGGAGCACCCTGAGAGCACAGCCCTCAGGAAGGGCTTTGCTGAGATGTGCCGTGTCCTGAAGAGTTTCCAGCAGAGAAGGAACACTTCGCCTTCCTCAAAGAAGCAGAAGGACTTGTCCACGTCCATGTGGGAGATGTGGTAGTAGAGTGGGGCTCATGAGACCATCCTTCCTCCCATTGCTGTTACCTTGGAGCTTGCGTGAAAATTCATGCTGAAATATTTATTACTGACTGCAATCGATAGTTAGCCCCCAGGAAAAGACATTTCTGGCAGCCGTCTCCTCTGCTTGCTTTTGGAGGGCGGTACAGGGCCAAGGTGTGCGGGTTGCTGAGCACCTGCGCCCGGGGGGGAAACGAAGTGGAAATGGGGGGGCTGAGCATGGGGGAGAAGGGCTGCCATGGGTGTGCAGGGGTCTCTGTGGAGCCCACCTTGGTGCAAAGTTGGAGGGGAAGGAGGGAAAATTAAGCCTAACACCTGTCCCAACCCTCCAGAGTCAAGAGGCCCAGGCTGATGAAGGGCGTGGGTGCCCTTTGTGGATGGGAAGAAGTGGGCAAATCTGCCTGGACCAAACCAAGCATGTCAAGTACTGCCTTGTTTTGAAAGCTCTGCCGGGAATTCACCCCTGGGACGCTTGACCGCCTGGATGGAGAGTCACAGGGCTGGTACTGGCACTGCTGGGTGTCCCCCTTCGCCTGCCCCTCCAGCCGCGCTGCTGGATGTGGCATTTTGTGTTTGCAGCTGGGAGGCAAAGGGGGCTGTATCCCCTGACTCTGGGAGCTGGGGATTTAGGGGAGAGCTTGTCTGCTTGGCCACAGCATGAGGCATCTCTGGCCATGCCAGAGGAACCAGAGGTGAAGCCACCCCCATCCCCATGGCACAAGGTCCCTGATAGGGGGACAGAGGCTGGGGGCAGGCGTGGGACCCCAAAGCTCTGACCAGCCAGAGCGACCACTGCCCTGTCCCTGTCCCACACACACCGTGTCTCATCCTTGCTCTTGTTCTCAGTCCCTAAAAACCCTGGCTTCAGGGGTGCTGAGCACCCTTGGGTGCTGCGTTGCTGCCTTCCACACTGCGTGGCTTGGGCTTCATCCCCCCTCAATCCCAGAAGCCAGGTTTCATTCCCCCCCTCCTTTAAAGAAAAATTGGGATTTGCTATTAATCACCTGCCAGCAGGAGCCAGGCTTGGAGGGGGTCCCTGCCCTGGGCTCGGTGCTGCCTGGATCTGTACTATATGTAAGCCCATATATGTAAAAGTATACATACATCCCATAACATACGTAGCTCCAGAGAGCACTGGCTTAGCCGCAGCAGCCCACACGGTGTAGGGTGAGCAGGATGAGCCGGTGGGGCTGGAAAGCGGATCTGGCTCAGGTGGGGACGCTCCTGCTGTGCCCAGGCAGCCACCCCCTCCCTGCACGCCCTGACGTGCCGGCACCCGTGGGGACATGTCCCTGACTGTCACCCTGCTCGGCTGCAGTAGGGTCTGGTTTACCTGCCTGAGCCCAGCCTGTGCCTCTCCCGTCCCCTGGGACGGTGAGGGTGCATTTTGGGTGCTGCTGTCAGCAGGATGGGGAAGGGGGTGTGTGGCTGCTTTGGCTTGGGTACCCGAGGGTGGAGCACCCCATTAGCTTTGGGGAGCTGCTCGGTGTCCCGCAGGCAGATGCCCCATGCTCCTCGGCCACCAGCCATGTCACCTCCCGGGGCCTGGGGTGGGCTGCGCGGCTCTGGCCCTGGCGGGGCAGCTGGGATGCTCTGGGGCTGCAGCCATCGCTGCGATGCACAATGGCCTTTTGTCTGCTGGGCTGCCCCGGGAACATCCCGCCATCCCAGTTTCCCAGTAACATGAAACCTCCTCGGGGCTGCCTGCTGGAGCACAAAGCCTGGGACGGCTGGGGTGGGGGGGCGGGGGCAGCTCCGGCCCCGTGTTCCTGCCCCCCCCTCCCCCCTTCAGCACACATGCACTGAGCGTGTTGGGGCTCAGGTGGGTGGTGGGTGGCCACCAGCCGAGCCAGGGTCCTGCATCGCCTCACTCCTGCTAGAAAGGGGGTGGCATCAATCACGGGACCACCGGGAACGAAGCTGTGTGCCATCCCTGTGCCCATGGGAGCCTCTGAGCAAGGGTGTGGCTGACCTATGGTGAGGGCTCTGGCACCTTCCTCACCCTCAGCCTCCTCATCCTCAGCAGACCAAGAGCATCCCACCGTTGCTCCCCAGTCCTCCCTAGGGGCAGCCAGGGCATGTGCCAGTGGGTGAGAATATACCTGCAGGCCCTCCCCAGAGCCCGTTTTCCCTCTGCAGCCCCAGCCCAGCCTGCCCGGTGGCTTGGGGCTAACAAAGGGGGTAACGAGGCCGGGAGGACCTGCTGTAAATCATTAACGGGGGAGGTGGCGGAGGAGAATGCGAAGGGTCATTAATTGAGGACTTGCTGTCTGGCTTGCAAGGGAGTCTGGCTGCCTTATTCTTTTTTTAAATCAAGATGTTTTATTACAAGTGGCACATCAAAACTAAACTGGGCAGCAAAGAAGCTGGCAGTGACTGGCAGCATCCCAGTGGGGGGGCAGGTGCAACGTGGGACAGAGGTGCTGCAAGGGGTGGGGGGTACCCACTGTGAGGGGCTGGAGGACATGGTGCAAGGGGCTTGCAAGGGGCTGGAGGCTGTGCAGTGCAAGGGACAGGAGGGGACATGTTTTTCCTGCCCTTCCCAGTTGAAGGGCTGGCTCCTCCATCCCCTGGAGTCTCCGCAGGCCCTGCGAAATGGGGAAGGACCCCCTCCTACTCCCTGGTCAGCTGGCAGCTCCGCTGCCCCACAGGCAAAGGCCACCCTGAACTGTCTCCGCTGGGCACCCAGTTTCGTGTGGGAGCATGTCCTGAGCTTCTCCTCCCACCTGGGGCAGGACCACAGGGGACGCTCCTCAGCCACACTCCCGGTACTTCTGGGACAGGAGACCCAGCCCAAGGGATGGTTGGGTCCGGAGCTACCTCTGCTTGCTGTTGCTTCCACATTTCCCCCCCGAGTGGTATTCTTGGTGCTGTGCCTCCCGTGCTTGTGCGGGTGTGTGGACACAGGCACTTGTTTGCCCAGGGCTGCGCTCGCTGCCGGTGGCCCCGAGGTCACTGTGGCAAAGGGGACGTGCTGGAGAGGCTGCTCCTTGTAGGGGCTCCAGGAAAACACTTTTGCCAGCCAAATTCTTTGACACTTTCCCTTTTACTCAGCTCCGGTTGGAAAAGCATCGGGGACGGAGGGACTTCCCTCCGAGCGGTGACTCAGGTGGTGGTCACGCGTGACTCAGCCGCTGGCAGCGTCCCTCTCTCCGGAGGCACGGGGGGCGCAGGGTGACCGCAGAGGCAGGGAACCGGGAGGGGAAGGCGATGCCGGAGGTGACGGGATAGGGGACGGGGCCAAGCTGGCTCCTGGTGTAAAGCAGGGAGCTGGAGCAGCCCTGGTCTCTTGTGGATGCCATGACTTGTGTCCCCATCCATGGGCTGGGGTGTTTAATTAATGGGCTTTGAGGGTGATGGGTGCAGCAGGCAGTGGGTGCAGCACCTTATGGGTCAGTAAATGACCCGAGAGGCAGCAGGGCTGGGTGGAATGGGACATCCTAAGATGTAACCCGCAGGTTTTCCTGCGGGGGGAAATCTCCCACCTTGCCAGAGCAGGTCTTTGGGGTGAAACGGGCTGGAATTCTTGTCTTCTGGCAAAAGGAAAACCTGGGAGCCCACCGAGCTGGCAGCCTCAGCGCCAGTGGGCAGGAGGCGGCCTCGTTCCCCCCGCCCCAGGGGCTGCGGGGTCCGGACCCCGGGCCCCCCGCCAGCATCCCCGGGCTGCTGCCGGTGCGCGATGCCAGCCCGACGGTGGCACCGCCGTTCCCTGCTGCCACCTAACGGGGAGAGGCCCCCCGGCAGCGGGGCGTGCTGCGGGGGGCGGAGGTTAAGCCCCTTCCTCGGGGACCTCCTTCCCCGTGAGCGCACACTGCCGTGGGGTGGAGATCATCCCACGGGGGCTGCATCCTCCCTTGCAGCCAGTCGGACACCCCAGAGCAAAGGCAGCATCACCCCGGAGCCGTGGGTTGGGCTGACCCATCCTTCTGTGGGGAGGGGAAACTGAGGCACGCAAGGGGCTGATTGCACTGCGGTTGGAAAGGGACCTGAGTGTCCGGGTGCTCATCCCAGCCCATGCGTGGGTGCTGCTGGGCACCTTCCAGCCAGGCTGGCTGCACCCAGTTCAGGGCTGGGCTGTGGGAGCAGTGGATTGAGCCCAGCTGGGAGCCCACGGAGGTGTGAACTGGGGCTGCACCCACAGCGGTCCCTGCCCCTCAAAGGCAGAGCAGGCAGGAGCTGGCCCTGGCTAGTCCCTGCCCTGCAGGGCTTTGCATCCTTCCCCTGCCCACAGGCAGGATCAGCCTGTCCCCATGGTGAGCTTCAGCATCCCTCACTGGGGAGCAGGATGGTGCTGGGGTGGGGGGGAGCTGCTGGAGTGGGCTCGGGGCAAAGAGGGGACAGACAGGGCTGAAACACATCCCTGCCTCTCCCAACTGGCAGCCTGCCCATGGCAGTCCCATGGGGGCTTGCTTTGTCCCCATGAGAGGGGGCGGACAGGGGGATGCTGGTGACCCTGGTTGCAGGGCTGAGCCCTCCACATGCTGCTTGCTTTGTCCCCAAGGACCACAGGGATAGAGCGTTTGTCCCTAGCAGAGGCCACCCCGGCACACGGCGTGTCCCTAACCCTGAGATGCGGCTTGCCCATCCCCGGGGGGACGTGACATCCAGCCTGGCCAGAGGATTAGGGCCAGCTATATATTAGGGCCGGGTTGTCACTGGTCGTTCCCGGCTCTGGTTACGCAGCGCCTGGCCCAAGTGCTGCCTGCTTTTGCCAGGGGGTCATCTTTCGACTGGCACAGACACACTGGCAGAGGGGCTGTGAAGGGAAGGGGTGAAGGGCTGGGGGGGTGTTCCACAATGCTAGAAGCCACCGTGGGGCTGATCCCACGCCTCCGAGCCCCCAAACCCACAGCAGGGTGCAGCAGGCTATGGTTACCCCCACAGCCCCTGCCCAGGATGGGGGGGGGGGGGTCCCACGCAGTGCCTGATGCCTTCTTGGCTTTCTTGCAGGGGGGCAGGAGTCTTCTCACATGCTCCGGTCCCCCTCCATCCATCACGAGAGCAGCTCGGTGGGAGTTTGCAAGGCTGTCACCCACCTTCCCGGTCGGCTCTGGCTTAGCAACTGCTCGCTTAGCAACTGCTAATCTGTATGTAGGTGCTGAAGCCCAAAGAGGCGCACGCGTGTCTCCCCTCGGAGGGGAGTGTCACGATGTCGTGGGCGGGGGGGCGGCTTGGCATGACTCGGAGCCGGGGGAGAACAGCAGTGTACTTGTTCTCGATGAGAGGCCCCAGGGTCCCTGCGGAGGGAGAACACCCCTGAACCAGCCCACCCTTGGCCAGCACCCACTCATCTCCCTTAAGTAGAAGGATGTATTTAATGGCTGCCTGAAGGGTCCCTGCTCCACGGCACCCTTGGGGTCTGCTTGGGGTCCATCGGCTGGTGGGGGGGATTTTCCTTGAAGATTTAGGGAAGGCTCCTGGGTGGGGGGGATGTTGAGGATATGACTTCTGTGTGTACATGGGTGATGGGACCCTGGTTGTGCAGGTGTCGTGTGCTCGTGCTGTGCAACACCCTTTGCACATAGGGCAGGAGGGGATGGTCCCCACCGCAGCCGTGTGTGTGGAGTGTCAGGCCAGTGAATTCACCCAAATACCTTCCTCCCTGTCCCCCCTGGCCTGAAGGGAGTCTGGCATGGCCAGATCCGTCCTGCTGCACGGCTGCAGTGAGGACAGTGGCCACAGGAAGGCACTGGTGGCTTTTGCTGGAAGTCCGGGGATGTGAGATGCTGAGTCCAGATTTGGGACCGCAGTGCTGGTGCAGGGAGTGTGGGCTGGGGTGCGTGGCAACCTGCGGGCCCGGCTGGGGGTCCCGGGGGGCTGGCAGTGCTCCCATGGGACCCGTTTGTCACTGCGCTTAGTCCTGGCCAAGTCAGGCTTTTGATCCTTGCTGCACAGATTTCTCCAGCTTGTTTTTCATTGCTCAGTGAAAACCAGCCCACTGTGCTGGGTTCCCCTCCTCATAAGCCCCGTCCCTGCAGCCCCCTCCTCTCCTTCCCCATTGCTGAGCCCCCTTGGAGCTGAGCAATGCACCCATCCTCATCTCCCCCTTTGTCCCAGGGGACGGGGGTTTTGCTGGACCTTGCTATAGCCAATGCACAGGAGAACCCCCCGGCACCCCTCGCCCGGCATGCAGGGAGCTGTGCCACCCTGGCATGGCTGGACCGCCCGGTGCGGGCGAGGTTTGGCTGTTGAAGGCGGCCGTGATGGCAAAGGCTTTATTTATTTATTTATTTTTTAATTAGCTTATGATATGAGGAACCATGAAACTTGGTCCATGTTTTATTACAGCTCATATTGCACTGGACAAGATGGGAGTAATTAAACATGTGCTGCTGCTTGGTCCCACTCGAGCGTGGGCTTGTCCCTGAGCACTGGCAGTTAAAGGACCCCTCTGTCACCAGGCTGGGGGCTCTGCTTCAGTGTGGGTGTCCCCATGTGCCCCAGAGTACCCTGCCAGTGGCCAGGGACATGTTCCCCCAACGCCAGCCATCCCCAGACCTACCTGTCCCAGGATTTTGGTGCTCAGGTGCTGCTGAGCACATCTGGGTGCCAGAACCTCCTGTGGGAGCCTGGCCTGAGCAGGGGTTTGACTTATTGCCTGGGAATTGATCGGGTTAGGGGTGAGAATTTTTTTATTAGTTAATTTTAATAGCTAGGTCAGAACAGTTTCTCTGTGGGACGCTGTTCTCTTGGCAAAAAAAGCATCTTCAGCTGATGGTGCCGACTCTAAATTCCTGTGATCGGTGCCGCTGAGCATCCTGCAAGGGCTGCGGCTTCACCTGCTGTCACTTCAGCAAAGCCCCTGCCAGCGGCTCATGCTGAGCTGATGCAAGCAAAGGAGAAAAGCGCTGCCGTGGGGAGGCTGCTCCGTGCTCCCCAGCTGCTGCCAGGCTGAGCACCGGAGCTAGCAGGAGGTGACGCTGCGCTGTACCACAAGTGGGGTCCTGGGCTGGGGATGCCGGACCCTCGGTGCCCTGAGCTGCTGCGCAGAAGTGAGCTCCTTCAGGGCCGGCTGCTCTCTCTGTAGCATGGCTCCCCCACCCCACACCTCCTGGGCTCTTGTGACCGGACCTTGTGGTGCTGCCATAGGGGGAAGAGAAAAAGCAAGCAAAAATAATAATCATAATAATAGCGGGTTTGAATATTGTGGAGCTGAATGGGGCCACAGCCCTCTGCAGAGCTCTGCAAACGGAGTGAAATATGAAGGGGCCCTTAATTAATTGACCAGCATCCAAATTGCGAGCAGAACGAGGCTGGGGTGGGGACTGTCATCCGCAGGCATGTAATTACAGGCACGTTGGGCTGCACGTGTGCGAGGGGTGGTGGACATGACTGGGATGGGGCTGGATGGATCTGGAGTGATGCTGGGGGAGATGGGCCCTTCTGGGGTGGTTTTGCTGGTGCAGAAAGATGCAGCCACGGGGATGTGGATCTCTTGGGATGCCACTTCATGGTGCAGCATCCACCCCACCTCTTCCTGAGCCCTTTTATGCCTTTTCCAAAAACTGCTTTCTTGCACGGGGAGGGGGCACACCGATACCAGTCGGGGGAGGGGGGGCCTTGCGTGGTGCAGCCCCTCTCACTGCAGCACCCGATCAATGAAGAACATAATTACTCTTGGAAAGGCAAATCTGTGCCGGCCTTGACTGCTTGGTCATGCTCCAAGGAAGACAGTGTTTCCTTGCAAAGTATGAGGCCATGAATATTTTATGCCCAAGGAGGATATTTCTTTCAGGAGGTTGTTGCATGAATTATGGAAAAGTTGGGAGGAGAAGACTGGTGTTATTCCGACGGGGTCGGCTCGGGGGTGGAGGCTGCCTTGGCGCCATGGGGCTTTGCTTGCCTGTGGTCCTTTTCCCTGGGTGGGGAGATAGGTCTGCCCCTCGCCCCTCACTGCAGCAGCACGCAGCGGGTGCTGGAGGAGTCCTTGGCGCAGATCCATCCCAGTTTGGGGTGGTTTGCTCTCCAGCAAAGCAGGCTGGTGCATGCACAGTGAATGGGGCAATTTCTGCATGGGGTCAGATGTGGGATGAGTGCTTTAACCGCTGGCTTTGAGAGGGGTACAGCGGCTTCCCCAGGTGCTTGGAGGGGAGAAGCAAGGAAATGGCAGCCTCACTGGCCTGCTCCATGCTCTCCTGCTTGCTTTCCCCCATCTCCTGTGTACCCTCATGCCTGGCTGGGGGCTCGAGATGCTGATGCTTGGTGCTGGGCCCCTCCAGCATCCCATGCCTTTCCAGCACTGGTCCCTCCCCAACATCCTGGGGGTTGTGTCTGGCAACAACCACAACCAACAACCTGGGGCTGGCAACGTGCTGCTCTCTGGTCAGCCCTGTCCTGCATCCTGGGTGCTGCTGCTGCTCTGCTCCAGCATGGCCAGTCAGGAAGGACGACGGGATTACCTCCCCACACCATCAGAGGCTTTCACATTACTTAATACGTAAAGATTTTCCTTTAATTGTCCTGTTGGTGCAGAGGGAGTATGTGCTGTCTGGCCGTCACAGTTAATTTTACCACCAAATGTGCTGTCTCCTTCCTTTTTCTCCTTTGGGTTTTTTTTCTTTAAAGAAAGCATTTCCAGCTGCCCATGAGCCCTGTGGGTGGAAAAAACCCTCTTGCATCCAAATGGAAACCCAGCTGGAGCTGTCTGCCCCCCTCTCCCTGGGAAATGCCCCCATGCCAGGGTTGGGGGACAGGGCCATGTCCCTGGGATGTTGCACCGGGGACATCTCTGGCTTTAAAGAGAAAACTGGGGTGGGGAGAAAAGGAAGGTAGAGGAGCCGGGCAGCATCGCCAGGACCCCTGGCACCTCCGAGGCTACGTGGGGGGCGACTTCTGTGCTGTGCCAGGTTCTTGCTGCAAGATAAAGCTTTAAAAACAGGATGGGAATAAAAGCCCCCACTCATTGCCCCAGCCCTGCTTTAAATGTGGGTGGAATTGGCTTCTGCTTGGTGCAATATTTAGCCTAAAATACACGATTGTGCTAGTGACACTAGTGTGGCCAGCGCTGCCAGCTTGTTAGGCTGCTCCATGTCTCGGGTCCTGCCCTGCATCCCTCTAGGGCTTAACAACCCTCGGGACAGTGGCTTCAGCCAAAGCTGCATCACCAGCATCCCAGACCCGTGCTCCTGCAGGAGGTGGGGTGATCTGAGCATGGGTGTGATGAGTTTGAGCCACCTCTGCACCAGTTCAGACATAGGTCCTGTGATCTCTAGAGAGTACCAGCAAAAAAAAAGTGCTGAGGGTGCACAAGGAGATATTTCCAATGTAACATTGTGCCTCAGCTCTTCATGTTTCTGTATTGTTTAGACCCAAAATCCAGAGTAATCGCTTGCCCAAAATAGCCTCTGGCTGCTCAGCCGTGTCCCTGGGCCTGCACCACGTGAGCCCGTGCTCTCCGACACAGAGCAACTCCTCTGAAACCATTAAATCTGTCACGGCTATTTCATTTTTAAGGACTGTTTAAAGGGTTTTAGTGTTGAGGAGGGATGGCTGGATGTCAGCGGGAGGCAAGAGCAGGAAGGTGCTGCAGGGCGTTTGCTGCTGCTCAGCATTAGCCAGGGAAGCATCAATGCTGCTCTGTGCCTAGGCGGCTCCTGCCCCAGAGAGCTGCTTGGGGGACAAGAAACCTGCCTTTTCCCTTTCCCTTCTTTTCCCCATCAGCTTTCTCAGGAGGTGGGAGCAACTTGGGAGGGGAGGAGGGTTGGGTCCAGTTCCCAGTTTTCTTTGCCTCTGGGTGATGTCTGGCATCTCGCTCAGCTGCAGATCCCGGTAGGGAGGGGGGAAATAATTACATCGATGTGTTTTGTCAAAGCGTTGGCATGTGTGTCCATGGACAGCTCTGGCACTTTCTGTCTGGAGATGTCCCAGCCCATCCCACTCTGGGAGCAGGTAAAATAACTTGGTGCTTTTTCTGCCACCAGCTCGGCTGCTGAGTGCTCAGGTTGGCAGCTGGGATTTGGGGGAGCCCCAGTGAATTATGCAACGGCTCCTTTTCATCCTCATTTATAAGCAACAGCTTCTAACTGGGTTGGGACCGATTTACCAGTTACATTGGGGGGGGTCAAACTGGAGAGCCCAGCTGACAGCAGCCCTCGAGCTCTCCAGCGAGCAGCAAAGCAGGGTGCAAGCCTGGGGTGCAAGGCTCCCGGATCCCCTCCGCCTTCCCGGTGCGGCTGTGCCGGAGCAGCCGCCACAAGAGGGAGGCAGGACATCACCCAGAGGATGGAGCCGGCTGAGGGCCGGAGCAGCGGGGTGGAAAACCCCAGTTTGTGTGGGTTTTGGCTTTGCTGGGCTCCCCAGGGAAGGGCCGCGACTGCAGGGCTTGGCCCCAGATGTGTATAACGTGGGGGTAGAAGCTATGGGTTGTGTGGGGAATAAAGAAGGCCAGGTGATGCTGGGAATGCCGAGTGGTTGCAAAGCATGTGGTGAAGTGTCACGCTGTCCAGGCAACCTGTGCCAGATTAGTGCATTTCTGTCACAAAACTGGCTTTCTTATTTAATTGAGCAAAACTCCCCGTTGCTGGCGCCTCCGTGACCTGCTCTCAAAGTTGGTCTTGGGGGCAAAGTCGGCAGCTTTTCCCTGAATGGGGTCTGAGCCCAGCTGGATCCATCAGTGCACTGAGCTGTGCCAGCCTCTGCTCAGTGCCTGGGGGTGCGATGTGGGGGCCGAGGGGCTGTGGGGTGGGTGGCCCTGGCGCCGAGAGCTGCCTCCTTGCCAGAACTCTTGCCGTTAGGTGGAAGTGTTGCAGAGGAGAAGAGTGCTGGTGTTGCCCGACTCCGGGCTCGGCGAGCTGCGAAAGCCAGGCACAAGTCCATCGCCTTCCTAAAACACGGAGGCAGTGAGGCACGAAGGGGAATTTTTAGGCTGGATACATTCAGGAGAGAGGATTAAAACCCTGACAAGAGGCACCAACACTGGGCTGGAGGAGGTTTGGCCAGGGATGGGTATTGCCACGAGGCAGCGGTGCCCGCTGCTGCCCTCGCCGATTGTGGAGGCGTGGGGCTGGATCCCCAGCCCCGGCTCCAGCCCCTCAGTGCTGGCATGGGGGCTTTTTTTTTCTTTTGGGAAAAGCCCACAAGCCCAGGGAAAGTTTCCCCTCTGGCAAAGAGGCAGGTTGGCATCTGGCTGCTTGGCCTCAAACAGGGCTCTGCCGGGGGCCCTGCATCAGCTGGGTGCGATGCAGGCGCCTGGCAGGACTCCGAGCTGTGGGAAAGCTGCTGGTGGGGGCTTGGCAGCCCCCAGTGTGGGGAAGGGGCAGCCGGAGGGGCTGCCAGGGAGCTGGCATGGCCACAGCAGCCTTCCTTGTGAGGAAGAGGAGGAGCTGTTGCTCACAGCCTGCAGCCGAATCATCCCTCTTTCATTGCTAATTCCTCCCTGCAAGCCCGGATGGGCTTTTTTTTCCCTCCTCATTTCTTTAAAATGCAACTCTTTCCATCGAAATCTGGTTAGTCATGAAGCGTATAATGAGTTTTATATATATTTAAAATGGTCTGACATTCGGCATCCCATTATCCTCACTCCTCGAGAGAAACATGGACTCAATGTGTGAATGTTGATCCAATAAGAGCGCAGTCAGTACCATTTTCGCTCTCTGAAATATCCATATCTATTACCCATATTCATGTGCTGTTTGTGTGTAGGAGTCTCTTTCTTGTGGAAAGAAATCCAAGGCTGTTTTTTCTTCCTTGGGTGTATTATTTAGGGCTTTTTTGGGGGGCAAGCTGAATTATTTTGTCACTTGGTTTTATTTTGAAATTTTGTTTATTCCTTCTTCCTTCAGAAAATCCCATCTCCAGCTCTAATTGCCCAACGCAGGAAAGCTTGGTGGCTTTCTGCAAGCAGCTGATGTGATTTCTGCTGGCAAACGGCTGCGGGAGGCTGAGCCTGGGTCACCCTGCTTGATACCCAGCCCGAAACACCCTACAAACTTCCAGCAGAGCTTTTCCCATTCCCCATCCACTTGCTGAGGCTCTTCTCTGCCTGACGTCAGTTAAAACCTTCCCTTTGCTGCAGACAAACCCCCAAGGAGGAGGACAAAAGTGTCGATGTGGTGTTCTTTCTTTCTTTTTCCCTCTTAAATCCTTCTCCTCCTCTTTCCTTTTCTTGCAAACCAGGCTTTCGCTTCGTCCAGCGTCACCAGCACCGAGCGGGAGCCCTTGACCTGCCAGAGCCTGTGTCCCTTCACTGCTGCTCCTCCCAGCCATGTTTCTCCCCCAGACAAGTGGGGCACCAGAAAAACATCCTCAGCCCCCCCCACCCCTTACCCTGCAAATATATTTTTCATTAAATACATGCAAGAATAGCTCTTGCTGGGCATCCTGGTTTTTAATTGTGTAGATATTACAGCTAATTACAGTTCTATTAATATTTCACTTTGAATTAAAGATTTATTTTCCCCACCCTTCTATCCAGGAGGGAGTTAAATTCACACCCAAGGCAATTGCAGGTGCTGGAAATGCAGCCCATAGATAAAAGGGACCATGCGTGGTTCTTGTGCCTGTGTCTCTTTGACGTGAGTGACCTGTGAAAAGGAAGGAGGTGGTGGTGGTTTGGCCATAAATTATTCAAAGCCCTTTTGCACAGCCGAGCCGGAGAGTCCAGTCCATAAGATGTGGTTTCAAGTTTTCCTATATAAAAAAAAAAAAAAGAAAAAGAAAAATTGCAAGCAGCATCTCCCGGGCAGTGCTTGGTGGCTTTAGCAGTGGACACAGTGACCTTCCTCGCTGGAGAGGGGCCAGGGCGCTGGGAGGCTGGATGCTACGCGGCCGGAGCTGTGCCTGTTTGGGAGGCAGCCACGGGCTGAGCAGGCTCGGGGCATGTCAGAGCCTCGTGCCCGGAGGTCTGCACATCCTGGAGGGTCAGGGAAAGGCTGCTGGTGGCCCTGGAGAGGCTGGAGCACCCTGCAATCCCAGGATGGACATGAACAGAGCCGGCACTCGGCTTGGGATGTACCCCTCCAACCCTGCCGCTGGGACGGGAGAGGCAGCGACTTTAGTTCCTCTTGTTTTGAGCCTGATGAAGTGGTATTGATCCTGCTGAGGATGGTACTGCATCCATTTGCTGACGGTATCAAACTCTCCTGGAGTATTTGATCATGTTTTGACCCACGTGCAGAGGAGGAGCCCTAGCCGCAGCAGCGGCGACCTTTGCGGGATTTGCTGAACCACTCTTGGCTCAGGCTGCTTCCCTGGTATCGCTGGGGCATCTCCCGTCCGTCCCATGCCCTCCTACCCGTCCCCCTCAGCTGCCATGGCGTGGCCTTTCCTGTTGTGCCGGGGGAAGCTTGGCAGCTTTGGCCTGAGCCAGGTTTTCAAATGTTAATTGTGTTTTGATGTTCTCGATGGTGACATGAGCGCTGATGATATTTTGGCTTCTGGCTGACAGCAGGGAGAGGCGTGTGAGAAGGGGACGTGTGTGATCCATGAGGCTAGGAGAAAAGAAGAGAGACGCTGCCAGCTGCAGGCGTGGTGGCAGGAGCATCCCCCAGATCCATGGGACTCAGGTCCCCCAGACCGAGTGAGGAGGGTTGGATGATGATTGCTTTCCATCAGAGCCAGAGGAGCAGTGAGCACCAAGCATCCCTGGGGGAGCAGGCTGATGGAGCAATTCAGGTGATACTTCAGCCCAAACTTCTGCATAATTTAGGCCAGACACTTTCCCCCAGCGATTCCCAAGGACCTGGGCGAAGCAGAGCAGGCTGGCCTGGTGTCCTCGTGCCCGGGCGCAAAGCCCTGCCCCAGTGCTGCGAGACCCCAGGCTGTGAGCGGGATGTCCTCATTTCTCCTCGAAGGCAGAGCACATCTTAGAAATCCCCTGGGAGCTGAGGGCTTCACCCAACCCAGAGCAGAGAGCTTGACCTCAGGGTGCCTCTGAGAACTGCTTTTGGCAAAGGGATTTGTGCCCAGCTTATCCTGCAGCGGCTGGAGCCCCCTCAAGCCTGGCTCATGTGTGACCCATCGGCTCGGGGCACTGCCTGGTGTGCCCTGAGGCTCTTTCAAGCTTGGGGCAGGTGGGGGGCTCCTCTCTGCCCAGGGGCTCAGTGGCCCTGGGGACCGATGGGTGCAGACCCCCCTCCTGCCCATGACTCTCTGCCCTATATCATGGCAGTTCAAATAGCCCCCACAGGTCACCAGATGATCCTTGGGGGTCCTTGGTTGGGTCCTGGGGGGCTCTCCCAACCCCTTTGCAGTGTTTCAGCTGCTGCCTGTGGTGGGGACAACATGGCTCCTTGACGTTTGGGCCCCCTCTCCCTGGCTGCTCTGCTCCCTGTGCAAAAGGGCCCGGGCGAGTCCTCGCCCCCCTGAGAGCCTTTTGGAAATAAGTCATGGACCCCCAAGATGGGCAGATGCTGGGTGAAAGCCACTGCCCTGGAGCCCTGCTCGGGGATGGGGGGTTTGCTCCTGGTGGGACAGATCGCAGCTAAGAGCTGGGCTGTCACCATCATCTATCCTTGTGTCCCATCCCCATCAGCCACAGCGCAGAGGTCCTTTTGCTTCAATTCCTGGCACCGGTGCTGGCGTGGATGGGGGTTGCACACTGTGCGTGCATGCACGGGGGGGCTGGATGGGGCTGCCCCCCTCCCGGGGCTGCCCTCCACTGCATCTGAGCAGAATAAGAATGAGAACCACTCCAGCTCTCGCTGTAAATGAAATCACTGCAACTGTCTCTCTGCAGGAGACAGCGCTCTGGGCATGGTCCCGTGAGCATCTGGATCCATGGGAATATCGCCACTTATTTTAATGGCAGGAG
This sequence comes from Phalacrocorax aristotelis, assembly GCF_949628215.1. Classification (NCBI taxonomy): domain Eukaryota; kingdom Metazoa; phylum Chordata; class Aves; order Suliformes; family Phalacrocoracidae; genus Phalacrocorax; species Phalacrocorax aristotelis. The sequence goes on from NC_134296.1 coordinate 3,957,351, forward strand.
GGCGGCTGGCCAGCTTTTCAGGTGAGTGCATCTTGCTGGAGAGCACGTAGCTCCTTCAAAGGCCCGGCCAGGGCTTTGCACTGGGAGATGGGCAGCCCTGAGAGCTTCTAGAAAACCAGCCTGTCTCCAGCCTCCTAAAGAGGATCTGGGTGACATGGCTGCATTCGCCAGCGCCAAGCCCTTCGCAGCGGCGCCCTTCCTGCCTGGGACCTGGCTGACCCCGCACCAGGGCTGCTGGTTATTTTGCTATTCCAAGAGAGCAACACAAATCAACCCTTAGGGAAGATGAGGCTGGAGATGTGTTTTGGAAGGGCTATGCTTTGTGTTTTGGTGCTCGGAGGGGCAGGTGGAACTGCAGAGAGCCCTCCCCACAGCCAGATGCCCCCTTTGTGTGCAGGGACCGGGGTCCCCACATGGGCTGGGTGCTCTCGCAGCCCCAGCGTGCAGGCAGGTGTACTCCTTAATTGCTCCGGTGACCGATTATCTCGCAATCATTACCATGATGGATCGGAGCAGTTAATGTGTCAATGGCCATTACCAGGGGGCTGTGTTTTCTCTGGATTAATGAACTGACACACCACGATGGGCTCCTCGGAGCTGCTGGAGGCCTGGGGGGGTGGTTTGATAGTGAAAGGAGGCGATGCATGAGCCGTGCGCCGCGGGCATGTGTGCACAGCGGGGCGTTGGCATCATTTTATGGGAGGCTGAAGAGAAGGGCAATAGTCTGGGATGATGAGGATCTGGTGAGAGCCTCCTCCCTTGTTGCTGCCCCCGTGGAGTTGCTCCCACCATGGTGCAGGGGGGAAACTTGGGGATGGCTGTTAGTGGGAGCCGGAACCTCTCAGCAGCCTGGCATGCAGGACCCTTCCAGTGCCCACGCCATGTGCCATGCTCCTTGCACGGTCTTGCAGGTCTTGGCAAAGGCTGCTGCGTTTGCACCCATGAGAGCTGTTGTGGGCCTCCACTTCTGCAAATGCTGAAATTAGAGGATGCGACCTGTGGGAAGCTCCTCAGCATCGTGGGGGCTGGAGGCCCTGACGCCTGTCAGTCCTGCTGTTGTGCTCATGGCCGCGATGATGGCTGTAGGTGATGGGCAGGGATAGAAGCAAAGGACAAGTACAAGCAAAATTACGTCTTGATGCTAAAGACCAGGTGGGGAGAGGTTCTGGGGCCAGCAGAGCATGAGAGGGACCAGGTCCTTCCCTCCTCCCGCCGGCCGGGGCTTTTGCAGCCCTTCGTGCGCGGCGCTGCCCGGCGGAGGGGGCTTGCGGGGCTGCTGCCGTTCCCCCCGCGCCGGGGGGAGCCGGGGGCGGGTGCGGGGGGGACCCCCGCCACCTCCCCGCCGCGATGCGCTAGTGCTTTAAAAGGCTGGCAAAGCCGGCGGCGGGCTTCCCAGCGCCTCTTCATGCAAAACTTCCCCAGCCCCGGCCCTCCTCCTCCTCCTCTTCCTCCTCCTCCCTCCTCCTCCTCCTCCTCCTCGTCGCGGCTGCGGTGAACGGAGCGCGGCGGGTCCCGCCCGGCTGCGGCTCGCTCGGCTCCCCGGGCCGGGGCCGGGGCTGGGGGGGCTGCGGGTCGCCCCCGCCGCATGCCGCAGGGCCCCCCCGGGGTGCCCGCGCCCCGCCGGGGCCGGAGGCGGATCGCGGCACCGGGCAGCGGCCGCGGGCGGAGACGGGGTCGGCGGCGCCGCCAACTTCGCGCTGCCCGCGGGTAAGTGCGGAGCATCCCCGGGACGCCCGGGCCGGAGCCCCCAAACCTTCCGGGGGGGGACCCCCTCGTCCCTTCCCTGCAGTCCCGCTGCTTCCCCCCCTCCCTTCCCTCAACGCTCCAGCAAATTTTCCGCCTTTCCTTCTTTTTTTTTTAAATGTTTTTGTTGGGGGGGCTGCGACAGCGGGGTCTGCAGCAGGGACCCCCCACCCCGCCGAGCCCCAGCTCGTTCCGCCCCGGCTGCCCCCCACACTCCCGCGGCAGCTCCCCCCTCTCCCACCCACTGCATTTTTCATAGCTGGGGGGCTGCGGAGTGCTGCCCCTCGCCTCCCCGCAGCACCGCCCGCGGCCCGCTGCATCCCGCCATGGGGGGCACGGGGGAGACACCCCCTGTCCCAGTCCCCAAGCCTGCCACCTTTGTCCCCAGAGGTACCCGTCGCCCCTGCGTGGGCTGCGGGGGGGGGGAGGAGGGAGCTGGGGGGCTCCTCTGGCGGGAAGGGGCTGGGAAGGGGTTTGGGGCAGGGGCTGGTGGTTGTGGCCGAGCCGCAGGCGGGTGGCTGCCCTCGCCTCGCCGCAGCAGCGGGCGAGGCCCGCAGAGCCCGCTGCAGGGCAGGGCAGGGGGGAGACAGCCGGTGATTTGCCCAGGTCAGTGGGGAAGGGGCTGCCCCTTCGAGCCTGGAGGGGCTATGGGGGATGAAACCCTTTCCAGGAGCTCTGGAGCCATCCCCAGTTCGGGGCAGGGAGACCCGCTCCGTGTGCCAGCACACTCTGCCAGGTTTGTTTTCGTCTCTGGAGCGCTCTCCCGCTCCTCAGCGCTTTTTGGGAGAGCAGATCTGCGTGGCTTCGGGAGCCGCTGGGGAACTTGGCAGCCGTGGGAAAAAAACGGAGAACTCTCCCACTGCCTGCCTAGGTGCAGTGCCACTGCCGCCCTCCTCCTCCTCCACCTCCTCCTCCTCCTAGTGTGATGAGTTTGCCGTGCTCTGCCAGCTGAGTTATTTTCCTGTGGGCTTCTTTGGGTTTGGGGGGGATGCCTGCTGCCTTCAGCGGCGGCTGCGACAGAGAGGCTGCGGAGTGAGTCATTGCCATCGCTGCCACCGGCGGGTGACCTGTGGCTCGGGGCTTGACGGGAGGATGGCACGAAGCAGGGCTGGGGTGACCAGAGGAGCTCACCGGTGCTGGCCGCTTGCCCCAGGCAGGGCCTGGGGAGGGAGGGAGCTGAGCTGATCTGTTGAATGCAGCGAGGAGCTTGGGGAAAACACCAAGAGAAGTGCCAAAAGAAGAAAAGCTCATTTCCTTTCCTCCCTTCGCTCTCTGTAAGCAGGGATTTATCGGCAGCAGGGCAGTGGGTGGTGGGTACGTGCTGGGCAAGGCTCTGGCTGAAGGGAGAGCCGGGGCGAGACCTTCCTCCCTGTGACCTGCCGCCTCCGTGCTGAGAGCAGCGGTCCGATGGGATGTGCAGAGATCCTGGCTGCCTTTGGCCAGCCTGGCCGAGCCGGGGGGGATGCAGCTCCGGGGGCTGCGGCGACAGTTGTCCATCTATGCGAGGGTGGCGGGTCCCCACAGGCAGCAGTGGGGTCCAGCTGCCCCAGGCTGGGGCTGGGGGGCACAGGCAAGCCCGTTTTGGGGAGGGCTGGTGGTGCCAAGCTGCACACCGGGGTGTTGGGGCAGTGAAGGGGGAGCTTCGGGGGGGTTTTACACCAGGAACCGAAGCTTGGGTGCAGCTGCGGTCTGGCCCCGCATCACAGGGACCAGCGTCGCCCTGCGGAGGAGCCTGCTGGCTCCCCGAAAAAGGGTGTCACGTGCTTCAACTTTGGCATCAGGCAGGAGGAGGATGGATTTGTCAGCTCAGCCACCCCCTTCCAGCTCTTCCCAGAAAGGCAACGGCTTGAAGATGTGGCAGGTCCTAATTATAACATACACGAACCCGCTCCCACCGCCCTCCCCAGTTTTGTGCCCACTGCGGGCACTGTCTCTTCCTTTCGGGCTTAGCGTCTAATGGAGGGGGTTTCTTCTGCGGGGTGGTCCGGTTCCCCATGTCCCTGTGCTGTGGATGGCCCTGCACAAAGCCCAGCTCAGGATGGGGGTCTCTGCCCCCACTGGGGCTTTCCCAGGCTGGGTACAGGCAGGGGCTCGTTCTGCCAGACCGTGGTCTTGGGGCGTACGTGCGATGGGGAGCAGAAATGCCGGGCAGTGCCGCGGGCACCGCTGGGGACCAGCAGTCAGGCCCTGCTCTTGCTCTGAGCCAGCGCCGTCCCAATTTGCAGAAGGTGATCAAAAATTAATTGCGGGATTTCACGGCACGTGGCAGGAGCGAGGATGAGCGGCGGCTCCTTCCCTCCCTCCGGCCTCTCCCGGCTGGAGCTCTGTGCCTTGGCTGCCAGCAGAGACCCTGCGCTGCCTTCCGCAAGGTGAGCCGCTGCGATCTCCGCTTGCTCCGTGGCTGGCTCCTGCTCGCCTTCCCCTCACCGCACCATCCCGTCCTTCAAAGTGAAGGATTAGCCCTGGCCCGCTTTGCAGTGGGGAGGGAGCGGGAAGGAGGGAGAGCTTGCCTGCAGTTAAGAGTGTGTGTGTGTGTATATATATATATGTATAGCGTGTTAAATATTCCCTGGGTCTGATCTGCACCCAGTGGGAGCCTTTTTCTTAGCACTTCAACATCCTTTGGGGGATGCTCTGGGGCAGCGAGGAGGGTGGTGATACTGAGCTTTTCCCCTTGTGGGACTCTGAGCCGGGCACTGGCAGAACCTGGTTGCAGAGAGGTTGAGTCGGCAGCGGTGATGGGCTTGAGCTTACGCAACTGTTACGGTACCGGTTCGCTCATCGATTGAGGGGTTGCTGGGGGGAGCTGCATCTTGGAGCACATCGGGTGGGTTTTGATGGTAAACTCTGGGGTCTCTACTCACCACTGCCTGCTGAGCCATGGCCTTGCTTCTCTTCTGAGCGAATGATGGGGTACTTGACCTGAATACTTAAGGTTTTGTGTATTGAGAGAGAACTTAACCTGGCATCCACTTCCTCCGTGTCTAAATTCTGCTGTACTTCATGGAGCTTTTGCAATTAAAAAACCCAGGAGCCAAAGCGAAGTTCCCTGTAATCGCTTGCGAGCGTGCGAGGGAAGAGCGAGCGTGCGCTAATTGGGATATTGTGCTGCATGCCGGCTGGCCCCGCTTGCCGAAGGAATAGCAGGTGGGGAAAGAAACGGCCTTGATTTTCAAAAAGATGCCGGCGAGCTCACGGCAGCCTGTGCGGCAGAAACCACTGCAGCCCTCCCAGTGCCGGGGCTGGGCTGGGGAGGTCTCCTTGCCCGTGGGCTGATGGGCCGTCAGCTCCTTGGCAGCTGGGGATGGGATCGTGCAGGTGAGTGCTGGGCACAGCCTCTTGGCCTCTAATTCCTGCATCTCCTGGACCTCATCGCTGGCTCAGCCTTTGCCTGGTTTAACAAGCCCCGATGCAACTGGGCGGGCTCAGTGCAAAACCAGCGAGTGCCTTGGCTTTGAACTGGAAGCCAACAGGTCCTGCACAGCCGAAGGAGCCTGGTCCTGCTGCAGGCAGAGCTCTGCGCTCCGTGGGAGCGGGGTCTGCTCGGAGAAGGGTGGGGTGCTTGGGCCACCCTGCGATAAGACCTAGCTGCGATCCGATGACTCGCCTCTCGGCTTTGCCCGCTGCCGGCGGCTATAAAGCTGCGGTGATTAGCGCTTAGCCGGCACTTGGGTTGGTGGCACATGAGACATGAACTTGCCTGCCTGCAGCGGCATGGGGTCCACAGAGCTAATGGCAGTAAAATGGCTTGGTTTTGACTGGGAATCCTGCAGGGAGTGGAGCGAGGGAGAGAAATGGGCCGTTTCCTTCCTTATTTATTTATTTCCCCCCCCAAAGGAGGTTTTTCATTGCTGCAAAATCCCTGTGTTGAGGGGCAGGTCTGGGGTGTCCAGCAAAGAGCCCCCCTGTGCTGTGCAGACATGATGGGCCAGGTCTCCTCTGGCCCAGGGCTGGGGGTCAGGCTGGGAGGCCACTCTCTCAGGAGCGGTCAGTGTGATTTTGGGCTCCCTCTAGGCTGTTTGTTCCTGGAGCTCTGGCAACACCAGGCTGGGGAAGGGAAATTTTGCAAACAAAATCCAGGTGATACGTGCAAGGGGGGCTCCAGCTGCCTCTCCTGGAGATGCACCCGCTCTGGGGAGCGACCGCGAGCGCTTGCCTTGGCTCCAAAGCCCTGGGGTGCAGACCCCTGCAGCAGGATGGGCTGCCTGGCTCCGCAGCTGTGTGTCCAGTGGCAGCTGGTGGCGATGCAGCCGGGGAATGTGTCCCAGCACCTGTGAGCATCTCTGGGCTCTGCAGGACGTGGCGAGCCTGGATTATGCCTTGCTGCAGCCCCGTGGGCTCTGGTGCAGCCCAGGGCGGTGCAATGCTTGCAGGGATGCATGGAAGGAGCTATGGGAAGGAGCTGCAGAGGTAAAGCCCGGGATGGTTGGTCCCTGCATCTGGGACATGGTCCCTCCCCCGAGCACTGGAGGTGGTTTTGCAGCCAGAGCTCTGTGTGGTGCAGGGGAATTTTTAATCATCGTTTGATTTCTCCTGCCCAGCTGAGCCCTTGCCCTGCCCCATCCAGGGGTCTTTGTGGATGGTGAGGATGGTGACGGTCGGTAGCACGGCCACCACTAGAGGGGAGCAGGGTGCCATCGTGCAGGACCAGCCGTGTGTCCTGGGGTGCTGGGGACCCACAGGGCAGGGGCACAGCCCAGGAGCCAAGCGCTCCCCGTGGGCCCCTCGGCTTTCGCTGTCCCGGAGCAGCAGCAGCAGCCCCGGCACCTGCTTCTGCAGTTCCAGGCCCTCATTAGATCTGTCTGGCTGAGGCCGGGCAATGACCCGTGCCCAGGCTCTGGAGATCTGCTTGGTTTGATTAGTCCTTGCATGGCTTCCCAGATCGCAGATCCGGCTGTGGCACGGCTGGGATGAGGGCAATGGAAAGGCTTGTTCCTCACTGACGATATGCTTGTGGGAGGTAGGAGGAAGCAGCATTGCTCCTTCCTCTGGCGCTGTGATAAATGCCACACTGGGCATTTATCCCACCCCATTTATTACCACCCTCGGGGGTATGTACCTGCACCTGACCTGTTGCAAATCTACAAATACTTTTTCCCCCAGGAGCTGTGCAGATGGGGCAGGAGGGCGGCTCCATCCCGTTGCTGCCCGTAGCATGTGGGTAGGGCTGCTCCCTGCTCCGTGAGCATGTGCTGTAGGCAGGCGTCTCCCTCCAGATGTGTCTCTCCCTCCAGATGTGCAGGACCAGCCTCATGGTGGAAGGGCTGCTCTGGGGCGGTGCAGGAACAGGGGTCCCTGGGGATGCAGAGGCTGGTCCCACACCTTGGAGGAAGGATGGGTTTCCCTCCCTCTTGCCCTTGAGCTTTAAGGCCTGGGCTCCTGCCTGCTCGCCCAGCCCCATGCGCTGCCCACCCTTCCGGGCAGCACCCCAGGGTGGGACCAAGATTTGGGCTGCGTGGGGAGCAGTGGCTTGTATGTGGCTATGGGGATGCTTGGGGCAGGTGGAGGGTGACAGGGGGAAGGGGCTGCTCGTCTCCTGCCCCTTCCTGACGAGCGCTGAGGCTGTTGGCAGCACAGGCTCATCGGGTAATTCAGGCTGCATCTCCCCCAGTGATTCAGTGAGGGATTCAAACCAGCTCCCCCCTCCCCTCCCCATTATTTGCGCTTTCTTCTTGCCTGCCATGATATTTTTACCTTCAGTTCGTTCAGATTATATGATCAAAGGAGGCACAAAAGGGAGAGAACAGAGAGGAAAAAGCTTAAAAGAAGAAAGGGAGAGGCTGTGGGCTCCGGGGGACTTCTAGCTCTGTGGGAGCTGGCCGTGGGCTCAGAAGACTTTCCTGGGAGCGGGTCCATGTGGTGACCCATCGTGCCTTCTCCAAGGGGTAGAAATGTTGTGAATTCTAGGGTAGGGTGCAAGAAATGACCTGATTTTGGCTGGCCTGGGGCTGCACGGTGGGGTTTGAGAATCTCTGGGTCTCCCCATCATCTGCATCCTCACCACAGGCAGAGCCTGACCCGCTTCCAGGCTGTAGCAGGAGCTGCTTTCCCTGGCTCCGCTCCTGCTGCATGGGATGGTTCTTGCAAAGGAGATGGGACCATGCGGAGGGGTGATCCCTGCCCTTGATCCCCATCCGAGCAGGGCAGCGCTCGCGGGGCCTCTCCTGGCGGCGGGGCAGGCTGGGGTGGGCGGGTGTCGTGCCGCAGCACTCCCAAGCTCCTGTCTTTTGAAGCAAAGAGCTCGGCACTGGGTAATTCTGGTTGCTTAAAAGCCCTGGCTGTCAGAAACGCTTTGGAGATGGGCCTTCAAGTGGCTCCGACGGGCAGGGATGTGCATAATTTATGGAGGTGAGCTGAGGCAAGGGCCCTCCTGGCTGGGGCGGCTGCTGAGCTGGGAACCTCCTCTGTGGTGTAAAGGGCTTCGGCATGGCTGGCTCTGGCGGGCAGCACCCCTCGGGGCCGGCTGAGGATCCGGCCCGGCAGGCGCGGGCTCGGATGCTGGGCTCTGCGCTTGAGCTGAGATTAATTTAAGCTGTTTCTTTGGTCTCGCTGTTGCAGCCCATCCTGCTTGGGGAATGCATTTGCCTGCTCGGCTCTCCTCTGCTTTTTGGTGCCTTGCATTAATCATGCGCTGCCCTCGCAGCATCCATCAGCGGCTGCTTGGAGACAGCAGGGATGGGCTGTGGGGGAGAGCCTTCCAAAGGGGAAACTGAGGCAGGGGTCCATGCTGCTTGGTCAGGGGCAGCTCTGGGGTGCGGGGGGGTGAAGATCTGTCCTGCCGTGACCTCAGAGCCAAGGCTGTGGCAGCACCCTATGCCCACTCGAGGGGCTCTGTGCTGAGAGCAAAAGAGACAAGATAAGAGCACGGGGGTTGTGGGAGGATGGGGAGAGGTCAGACCCCCCGGGCTCCCCCCAGCTGTGAGCAGGAGGCTCCTGCGAGGGTGTGGGCCAGGATGGAGGGGGTGGGATGGGCTGAGCCCTCTGCCAGCTCCAGTGCTGGCTCTGGAGGAGCTGGCACCTCTGAGATATGGTGTGGGAGCCAGTGTGCTGGGGCAGGGTGGCACTTTGCAAGAGCAGGTGGGGTTTTTTCCACCTGGTGAAAGGACCAAATCTCACCCCGTGCTGTTTGATGGTCAGTCAGGACCCGAGGGTGCCTCCCCTCCACGCTGCAGGGCAGGGCTGCTCTTCAAATGCTGCTTCTTGGGGGAGAGCAGCTGGTGATGTCAAAACGGTCCCCACAGGCTGTGCTTGATGCCGGGGCTGCCAATGCCCTGTGACCCTCAGGGAGGCGTTGGGATGCGGGTCGGGCTGCAGCGTCTGTGCTTGGCACAGCCCGTGGGCATCACCCAGGCACTGCTGCCAGTGCTTTCGCCACCAGCTTTGCCCCCAGTTTCCCAAGGGACCGTTCGCTCCCTCCTCCCGCCATGGGCACCCAGCTTGGCGTCCGAGGGCCTTTGCAGCCCAATGCTCTCAGCACGCAGCTGACCGATCATCCTTGCCACTTTTAATTTGAGCGGGTTCTCGGGTTGCTTGCCCAGGGCAGCCAGAAAGCCAAACTCCTCCATGGCTTGGGCAAGCCCTTGCTGCTGTTGGTATTTGCTGCTGGAACCTGTCGATAATGGATGCTTGCAAGGAAGCAGCTGCTGATTCAGAAATCAGTGGCCCGAAGGAAGACTGGCAGGAGCAGCAATGCTTAGGGTAGTGATTCAGATCTGTAATGCTGGGTTTTGTCAGTGCCTGGCCACATTGGCTCTTGCTTAAGACACAGATTGACTCCCAGTCCCCTCGGTTTGCAGTGTGGTGCTCGAGATGTAGGGACTCATGGCAGGCGACTGAAAAACCCCTTGGGAAACAGCCCCCAGCTCCTTTGGCACTGCCCTCGCTTGAGCTCGGTGGCGCAGGGGATGGGGGGTGGCTCATGTCCCTGACCCCTGCCGAGAGCCTGGCAGACTTGGGAGGAGGCTTGGGAAGGTCTTCAGCCTCAGCGTGCTTTGCTGGGGACAGGAGCTTATGTCTGGCTGGGCCATCGATGGGGACAAGGAAGGGGCAGGCGGGCATAGCGGGGGATGCTCAGGAGTGGAGGGGACTTGCCTCTCGACAGAGTGGCTGTTTAAAGAGCAGGTTTCTCCCCAGATCAGCTCAGGGTTTAAATCAAATTTGCCTTCAAGGCAGCTGCTTGGTTCCTGTGCCTGGCTGTGCCCTGGGGCAGGAGGGATGCTCTAGGGTGGGTGGGGACCAGGGCTGTGGGTGCATGTGGGGTCTGAACCCCTCTGAGCACCGCCTCGGGGTCTGCCCTCCCCAGCAGCTCCCCAAAGAGGAGATGGGGTGGGACAGGTCCTGGGGCCTCCCTCCAGTGCTGGTCCTGCTCCTCAGGGCAGAGTGAGCCGGAGGCCACTGCACTGGCCCCTCCAACCGGATGCGGTTTGGGCTGAGCTGGTGTGAACCAAAAATCAAGTGAATCCCAAATCTTTTTTTTTTTTTTGCAATAACACCCAGTGCTAATTTCTGCCAGGCTCTCTGATGAAAGCTCGGAATAGCTGATGTCCTCTTCATCCTCCTGCTTAATTTTATTTCTCTCTTCCTCCCTCCTGTCCTTTCCCCCCCGCCAAGGACTCCGGAGGAAGGACCCGAAGCTTTGCTCAGGCTCACGTCTCCACTGCCACCTCTTCTCCCCGACGTAGCCATGCAGACCCCGGCACCCTCCTGCAGCCTGGCTGCCTGCTGCTGCCCGGGGACCGGCATCACCGCTGGGAGCCGCTGACGGTGCCGCGAGCAGGAGCCCGCCGGGAGCCATGCCGCCCGCCCGCACCAGCCTCGCTCCCTGACCGCCGCCGGGTTTCGGGCCACGAGCTCTGCCCCAGCACGGCTTTGGCGATGAGCGGGGGTTATTTTTGCATGGAGCGTCTCTCCTTCTGCCTCCTCCTGAGTGTCTGGAGCTGGGGGTGGGTGCCCGGGGGTGCCGCCAAGCCCAAAGGCCAGGGCTACCCTCACATGAACTCCATCCGGATTGACGGGGACATCACGCTCGGGGGGCTCTTCCCCGTGCACGGCCGGGGCGCAGAGGGCAAAGCCTGCGGGGAGCTGAAGAAGGAGAAGGGCATCCATCGCCTGGAGGCCATGCTCTTTGCCCTGGACCGTATCAACAATGACCCCGACCTGCTCCCCAACATCACCCTGGGCGCCCGCATCCTGGACACGTGCTCGCGGGACACACATGCCCTGGAGCAGTCGCTGACCTTCGTGCAAGCCCTCATCGAGAAGGACAGCACCGAGGTGCGCTGTGTCAACGGCGGTCCCCCCATCATCACCAAACCAGAGCGGGTGGTTGGCGTCATCGGCGCCTCGGGCAGCTCCGTCTCCATCATGGTGGCCAACATCCTGCGGCTCTTCAAGGTAGGGCTTGGCGAGGGTAAAAATAACCACTTGGCGAAACCACCGCGGGTGTTTTTGCAGTGTTTCTCCACGTGTGCCTCTTCCTCTACAGCTGGGGGTAGGCAGCAACCGTTGTCTTTAAAACTGTTCTCCTGCCTCCTCTGGGTCCCCAGGGATGCCTTCCTCCATCCTTCTCCAGTGATTACACTTTTAGCAGGAGGATTTTTATCTCTTCTCCCCTGGCTTCATGGCGAGGGGGGGATGCTGATGCTCCCCTGGTGTCAGCGAGGCTGCGGGAGGGAGGTTGCCTTGCAGGGGATGGGTGGGGAGGTGGGCTGAGGATGGGTGTGGGGTGGGGCAACTAGGGCTGGAAGGGACCGTGGGGAGCTGAGCCCACTGCCCGTGCCCACTGCTGCTGTCTCTGGCATGAGACCGGGTTGCTCAGGGCTTGGTTGTGGTGGATCTTGAAAACCTCCAAGGCTGGAGAGGGTCCAGCTTCCCTGGGAGCTCCCCGAGAGTTTCTGGGGTGCAGCCCTCATCCCCCTCCCTGGCTGTTACTTGAGGGGGCTTGGCTGGTCAGTGGGAGCAATGTTCTCCTGGGGGGATCATCCCGGGGGTCCCTGGCCATCCCGCTCAGCACCCTGGCTGTAAGATACCCTTTGCCATCATGTAAGACACACTGGGCACGCCCTGCCTGTTGTTGTCACCTACAGACTAATGCTCTCGACTTGCCTCCCTGCAAGCAGGTGATAGTTGGGAGCATTTCAGTATAGACCACCCTGACACCAGCTATGGGAGGTGGCTCAATAAGGGGGTGTGGATTTTACCCCCAAAATGTAAGGCCACACCTGAGCCGGGTGGCTGGGGAGCCGCAAGGTTGCTGTGTTCACTGCTGGGATGGAGGCAGCTATCGCCGACGGGGTGCAAGGACGGCTGTGACCGCTCTGTGCTCCAGCCCAGGGGACATCAGCCAGGCTGGGGATGCTTGACCTGTGTCGCTGGCCTTGGGTGTGAGGGGGGCAACAGGATGCTCAGGGCTGCGGTGGGACGAGGGCTGGATCTCCCTCCCGCTCTCCCTGCCAGCTGCAGGAAAGCCAAGGAGTTTATAATTACTTTCCTCCTCGCTGTGCATTTATTTATCCGCAGCAACGTCCCTGGGCAGGGAGAAGTGTAAATACCCCACACACCCAGCAGCGGTGGGAGCCCTGTGCTGCCTCAAGTGGGGTCCCAGCTCTGCCTCCCCTCCCAGCTCTGTGAAACCCCTTGGTTCTGCAGGGCTGATGCTGTTTTCTTTTTTTCTCTTTCCCCCCTCCTCTTCCTCTGCCGGCTCGGTGTGCTGAGAGCGCTGGGTGCCCTCCTGGGAGGGCTGGAAGCTGTTAGTGAAGACGGAAAAAACAGATTGCTGATGGAGTTTGATTTTTCTGGGTCCCTTTTTTTAAAACATGTTAATGTTCCAGGCGACGAGTGAGAGGGCTATTCAATAATTAAAATAATATAAATTAGAGGGAGCGGGAGGAACTTAAAAGCTATTTGCTGAGACAAAAAAGATTGAATGCTTGCCTCAGAGAGGAGGGAGGCAAGCAGTGGGAAAGGAGGCAGGAGAGTGACAGTTGGAGGAGTGGAGGGTACCTCCATCCTTTCCAGATTTTGTTTTTTTTATCTCTCCCTTCTCCTCCAGTTTTGATCCTCGGGCAGAGCAGCTGTGACCTATGCTGGAAGGATGTCACAGAGCCCACAGGCACCCATTCCCCAGCCTTGCACCTGGGCATGGGTGCTGCCAGTGGCCTGGTGAGGGCACGTCTGAAGCCCTGGGTGTCCCCAGCAACTTTAAAATCCAGAGCTGATCTCAGCCCAACGTGACAGTGAGGAGGCACGTAGAGGATGGAGACCTTGAAATCCCTGGGAGGGGATGGTGCGGGATGAGCTCAACCCTTCCTAGACAACAGTGAATCCCTGTGTGTGTGTGACAGGGTGTACATGCGCATGGGTGCAGCGTGGGTGCACTCCCTGGCGGTCCCCGTCTCAGGGACATCATTCCCACGGGACGCGGGGTCTCGCCCCGCCTCGCTGGGCACAGCCGTGTTCCTGCAGGGGCTCAGGGGGCTCGAGGAGGCTCTTCCCTGTCACGACCTGAGAGCTGCTGCCGCTCTTTGTTATTCAAATAGTGGGTTTATAGCAGGGACATGCTTAAAATGAAAATAAGGCAACTTCCATTTCACATCGCCGCTGACCTTTAAGCGCGGGTGACTCCCGCTCTGAGGTTCAGCAAAGCATTTGCCTTCCCAGGCGCCGCTTGCACAGGCAGTTGCCTTTGCCCGTTCCCTTGGGAGTGACACTTTTCGGAGCTCTGGCTCCTGCAGCGGCATCATGGCACGAGGCGAGTACTGCTCGTGCTCCCCTCAGCGCCCGCGCCAGGAGCCCTCGGCACTCCCCCAGCGAGGGGGTGCTGGTGTGAGGTTCTGGGACCCAAACAGGGGCACCCGCCCCCGGTGCTGGGGGAAGCACTGGGGTGCCTGCCCTGGATGGCGCTCGGTGCCCCCTCCCCGCAGGTAGCTGGTGATGGGGGAGGCATGGGGGTATTTCAAGTGCCTTCTAAGTACTTTGATTTTTATATTGCTGAAGTGGTTCTGGGGCAGGGTTGTAGCACATCAGTGAGCAGCACAGGCACAAAATCAATTAGAAAGTACACCAAGGTGAGGAGCAAACAGCTTCCCCCGTGCCCGCTGCAGCGCCTGGGAGCGTGCTCGCACCCGTGCGCCTGGGGAGCCGTCCCCTCCCTTTGCTGAGCCCCATTTCAACCACGGCTCCCCTCACCCCGCTCCCAGCAGCGGGAGGTGGGTCGCAGCAGGTCTGCATCCCGCCGTGCAAGTGCTGCAGAGCCCTCACTGGGTGGGAGTCACAGCAGCCCCCCCCAGTTCATCCCCAGGAGCTTGGAGCAGCCCCTTCTCTACCTCTGGCCATATGGATGGTGGAAGTGGCCGTTCCTGCACTGGGATGACGCTGTGCCCCTCTGTGGTCCCTCACACCGTCCCATGCTCCCTTTCTGTGCATCCCACCCTGCTCCATCCCTGCTCCCCTCCCGCACAGCCCACCAGCCCTCCCTCACTGGCGGCGAGCCTTGCCCCTCCCTGCCAGGGGTTTTGTCGCTCCCGTGCTGCATAAATAAATAACATGTCCTTCATTAGATGCCACTGCCTAATTAAAGCTGTACATCAGTGGTACAACTTGCAGATGCGGCATCCTCCGTCCAAGCCGGTTTCATCATTCCTCGTAGCTCTGCCTGCAGAAAAATCTTCCCTCAAATCCCCGGTCTCGTTGCGATAGCATCTCTCTGGCGTCACTGCGAGAGCTTTCTGGCACGCTCCAGCTCCTTCCCACCCCTTTCCGCTGCCTTTCCAGACCCAGCTCTACCCAATTTCTCCTCAGCCACCACAGCAATGATGGTGTCAAAGGAACCAGGTCCATCCCCTGCAAATGTGATCCCTGAAAAGCTGCGTCAGGGTCTGGGGTGCATTTTTCAACCCAGAAAAAGCTGGGACATGATGGAGCTGGAGTGCTCGGCGGGGGTGAGGAGCATCCCTGGTGAGAGGATGGACTCGACGCGTGCCAGACACTTTGAGGCGCTTGTTTTCTTCATGGCAGCGAGTGCAGCAGCTCTTTTTAGCACAGGGGTGTTGTACGGCATGAATAATTCACTTAATGGAGGATGCTGCCCATCGTGTGCGCGCGGCAGGAGCTGGGTGTGCTCCGCACCTGCAGGCACGCAAGGCTGTGCTGCCTGGGGCTGGGTTGCTGCAGGCAGAGGGGTTCGGAGCTGGATCAGACCCCCCGGTGCTGAGCCCCCTAGGCTTGTGTCTGCTCCCTGCCATGGGGGGTGGCCCAAGGCTTTGGGGGCAGCGGGATGGGAGGGATGCTGCATTCGGCACCCAGCTTCCCTGCTTAGTGGGTAAATAACCTTCATGAAGACGGGAAGGTGGAAATCGGCCGGGGGATGCTCTGATTAATCACCCACTCTGCTCCTGCCATTTCATTTCCTTGTTCTTCACTGGGTTTATTAAAACAAATTGCAGCTGCCTGGCTCCCCTGGGCTGCCCAGGCTCTGTAGCCCCTGGCCACGGCGGCTCCCCCCTTGGTCTTTGGGCACAGCATGGCTCTGCGAGGAGGAGTGGGAGGCCAAAGGCAGAGGGGATGTCAGGCCTGGCAAAGAGCATGCCGAAGGGCAATGGCTTTGGTTCTTGGCTGGGATGGGAGCTGGGTTTTTTTTTTTCCTTTGGAAAAAGGGATGCAACCGCCCTCTGGCAGCACCGGGATTTTCTGCTGGAGCTGCCTCCCTGGCACGGGAAGCTGGGTCTGCGGGCAATTAAGAAAAAGTTTTCTTTCTCATTGCTGGTTTTACGTCTGCCTCCAGCACCTTCAGATGAGCCAACTCCTTTCAGCATAAGCCCATGCCGGGGCTGGCCGGGAGATCCTCCCGCAGCTGCCGTGCTTCTCGGTGCGTAATTTCTTGACAAGAGCCAGATTTATTGAAGGGACCGATCAGCCTGTGCCCGGCCGGTGTCAGCCCTGGCATTAAAGCCGCCTGATTTACACGCTCAGTTTAACAGGTTGCACCAAAGGAGCGGGCAGGTCAGGGAGTCCATTGCTCCCTGACCCAAGCTGTGTCCCCTCGAGCGCGGCTGTTGTGTGTCACCCCAGAGCGGCTGTCTTTTGGTGGCACCGTAGCTGGGAAATGGAAGAATTTGTTGTCAGCTCCACATCGTGTCAGTGCATTGTGATGCCTGAGGGATTTGCTTGCCCTGTCCCCATGTTCAGTTGGGGAAACTGAGGCACAGAGATCTGGTGAGCAGCCCAGGGTCTGTGGGGTGCAGGATCTTTATCGCTGTCCGAGGAGATGCTGAGGGCTGGATCCTGTCTTGGCACTGGGCCCTGGGGAAGCAGCAGCGGGCCGGGGGATGCGGCTCGCTCTGCTCTGATGGCAAGGTCTGACTATCCCTGCTCAGGCTCTCGCTCCTCCAGCCCCTGCGGTGCTTTACGTTCTCCCTAATTAAAAGCTGCCGTCCAAATGGCTCGATGATGGAAATTCTAATTAAATCAATTCCATCTTGTCGGTGAACCAGAGGTTTGCATAAGTTATGCATGAAATTAATAATTATGGTTAGGGAATTAGCTGCTCCCAACCCTGTCTCTGGCGTGGGGGGGCTGGTGCCAGGAGCACGAGGGCGGGTGCAGGAGCCGCTTCTCACGGAGATGCTTCCGACCAGTGTGCGTGGCTCTGACTGCAATGGCCTGTTTGCTTTCGGCTGCTTCCCTCCTGGCTGCTCAAGGCTGATGTTCAGACTGATGGCTTAAGATGGAGCATTGCAGCCCCCCAGGCCTCAGCTGTGCTGAAATTGCCACCTTTGCCTAATTCTTTCCAAATTCTGTCCAGGGATTCTGTCCGCCGCCAGTAGAGAAAATGCTGCATCAGCTTCTAAGCCAGCAGTAATGAAATGGGTACGAAATCAAGGTGTGTTTGCGGAGCTTTTGAGGTTGATCACACCAATCCATTGACCCAGGGGCTGGGGGGAGCAGGGCGACAGCCCCAACCCCGGCTCCCCATTGCTGTCGTACCCTGAGGGACATTTCTCAAGGTTGGAGGTGCTGCTAAATGATGCTGGCTCTGGTTTTTGGTTCAAGATAAGGGAAGAAGGAGGTTTTTCCCCCTGCCCCAGGGTTACTCCTGGATCTTGATGGGCCAAGGGAGCCTTGGGGTATAGGAGAGCTGGTCCTGCTGATTTCCCCACCACCACTGTGGTATTTATCCCAGGCTGGTGATGAGCCAGGCAGGGTACCACCGGTGCCCAAATATGCGGCTGAGATACGTTTCCAGCTCCCCCTCCCTACTGCATTCTTCTTCTTTCGAAGAACCTTGAATTCCCTGCCTGCATTTTGCTTTTATGGACCTAAAAGGACTTTTGTCTTTTATCTGAGAAAATAGCTGGTGCTGGGAGTTGGGCTATTGTAGACCAGGAGATAAAAAAGGCAGAGCGGGGAAAAAGGCAGAAGTCTATGAAACGGTCATTTGGGAACTGGTATTTTATCTTCACTTCCACCCAAGGCAGAGGAGTGAGAGAAAAAAAGCTCTTTTCCATTTGTTTATTAAAATACAGCTTCCAGATCGTAGCCTGTAGATCAACAGGTATTTTCTTGGCTTCGTTTTCCAGCAGGGGTTCAAGCAGGATGGGCACCCGGGGGTTAAATCCAGATGCATCCCGGGCAGCTGGGCTCAGATAAGATGCGCAGGTCACAGGGAAACAGCTGGGAAGTTTCCATCACCAGTGCCCGGCTGAGGAGGCAGGGATCTATTTAAACTAAATCACTGTGCAGAGAAAAAATCATTGGGAAAGGATCCTTTAGAAAGGCAGGGTTGCATTCCTGCCCCCAAATCTCCTTTCACGAGGGCTTCCCTTGCCCACTTGCCCTCGTCGCATGGGTGTGCTGCACACCTCGCCTCCACCCTGAGCCCCCGCGCCCATCCTTTGGCCAGCACCACTCCGGGCAAGGCAGGGAGGAGGCAAGGAGTGCGGGTGCAGAGCAGCCCCCCCATTCCCTCCCCAGGATGAATGATTGCCAGACGAGTGCCTTGCCTGCTGAGCAGAATTTTAATCGAGTCTCATACACCGGCTCCCGGTCACAGATACCCAACGAGCAGATCACAGCCCCTCGGAAAGGAGCACAAAGCAGATTGTCACAGAGAGTAATCCTATTTGTGCCTTGATAAAGGTTCCTTCCTTTCCCTCTCCCGCTCCTTCTCCTTGTCTCCCTTTTTTTCATCCTATATTTTGCAGGTAGGTAGTAGGGTGGCTGCTCCTTTCCAGGGCTGTTTTAGCATTCAGGTGGAGTCGTGGGTTTATAACACCGGTATCGCATTTAAAAGAGAGAGAGCTGGGGGGGAGTGGGGGGAGGAGGAGAGAGGAAGAGGGGAAAATAATGGAGAAACAAAGGGGAAACTCTGCGATGCAGCCTGAGAGCAGGAGCGGAGGAGGATGAGGTGGGTCGCGGTGGCTGGGAGTGTTGGGAGACCCGGGTGGCTCCAGTGCAGGTCCCCCCATCCTTGGTCTGCCACTACCCAGCCGGCACCGTGCCCACGGGGATGGGGGCTTCTCCCACGCTCAGGGCAGGGGCGGGTCAGATGGGGTGTTGGGGTGGGATGACACTGATGTTTAACCGGGGAGCTGTGGTGGTGAAGCACCATCGTAAAGAGGCAAGTACTAAAATTTCAGGCTCCCAGCAGAGTGGCTTGATCTAATAACATGAGCTAGAGTCCCTAAAGACCCCGGACCTCTCCCTGTCCCCTCCAAGCCCACCCAGGTGCTGGGAATTGGCTAATTGCTTAATGGAGAGTGCTGATGGGTGAGGCCAAAGGCAGCCCGAGCTGATTAGGGTGTCCAGCACAACCCAGGTGCCTGCTGAGCCCAGGGGATTACTGGGATCCATTGCCGTTCCCCGTGGCTCTGGCAGTATTTGTGCTCCTGCAAGCAGCAATTACTGAATTATTCCTAAACTAGATTAGAGGGAGCAGGAGAGGGGGGAAAGTCCTCTAAAAGCTGCTGGGGGTTGCCCCGGTGAGGCTATACCATGGCAGCTGGCTGAGCTCCAGCCCCTGCAGTTATATCGCTGTTGAATTTAAAACCTTGCCCAGGCTTTGGAGTGGGCTCTACCAGCCCCTGCAGTGTGCCAGGGAGGTGTCAGGCTGCGCCCGGGAGAGGTGTGTGGTACCTGGGTGTGGGATGAGGGGACGATGGATGGGGCTGTCTGGGTATTTGGTACGCCCTTGGTAGGGAGCTTCGAGCTAGTGGGGAGAACCTGGGCTTGATAATTTAATAAGTCTTTTCCATCTTTAAGGTAAATTAACATCTGTGGTATGTTTTGGAGATGTCAAGTGCTGTGTAAGTGTTAAGCATCGCATGATTCTCCAGTGCTAAATCATTCTAATGCACTCTGCGAGGAGCGGCAGCTCTGGTTAATTTAAAGGG
Organism: Phalacrocorax aristotelis; assembly: GCF_949628215.1. NCBI lineage: Eukaryota > Metazoa > Chordata > Aves > Suliformes > Phalacrocoracidae > Phalacrocorax > Phalacrocorax aristotelis. The sequence continues at coordinate 3,976,481 of NC_134296.1, forward strand.
CTTATTTATGGCTTGGGTGGGCAGGACCTTGTGTGTGTGTGTCAGCTCTGTCCTTCCTGGGGCAGGAAGCCAAAGGGATGCCTTAGCAGTGTACCAGTGCTGCCCAGGGCAGAAGCAAGATTTTCTTTTGCCTCTCCCATTCTGGGCAGATCTGATGCTCGGGGAACCCTTCTGGGCTCCTGCTGGGTGTCCCTGAGCTTCAGGTGGTCTCTGAGCCCTGACATCTCCAGGGGCTGGGCCAGCCTGGGTGGTCAAGGCTTGGTGTCTGCTTTCCCTGGATGGTGCTGGTCCCCTTTGCCCAGGCAGCACCTAGAGGCACCCACAGCTTTCGTTTTGGCCAGCACCTGGGGAGCACAGAGGGGAGATCAAAGTAGGCAGACAGGCATGTTACATGCAGAAATGAAGGCTTGGGATGCTCTGAGTGTCTTCCTGCAAAGCCCAGGGCTGCCTGGCTCCTTGGTGGACCTCCAAGGGACCTCCTGGTGGCTGCTCTGCCCTGGGTCTGGGTTCTGTTCTTCCTCAGGAGATCCTGGAGTCCTCCTGACCTGCTGGGCTCTGCCCAGCCAGGCATTTCCATGGGCAGAAATGTAAAGCAGCACCTTTGTGCTTTCTGATGGTTTTATTGTCCCCCTTCCCTGACATGTGTGGGTTTAGACCAGTCTGGAGGGCGCAGAGCAGGTGCGTGTCCTGGCAAGGGTTGGGGTGGTTTTGTGTGTCCCGTACCCGACTGTGGATGGAAATCACCAGATCAAATCCTTTGGGTTGCCACCAGGACCCTGTAGAGCTGATCACCTTCCACTTCGTGGTCTCCCCTCCATGAGTTGCTGGTCCTGGGTGCTGTGGAGCATCCTATGTCTGTCTGGTGGCATATGCTCCCACGTGACCCATAGTCTTCCTCAATTTCCACCTCCCCCTCCTGCAGAGCAGGGCTTTGGGAGCATGGGCAAGGTGAGGGCATCACAGTGGGGTGGAGATCACCTCTTTCTCCTGACGCTTTGTCTTTCTTCATCCCAGATCCCCCAGATCAGCTACGCCTCCACCGCGCCAGACCTGAGCGATAACAGCCGCTACGACTTCTTTTCCCGCGTCGTCCCGTCCGACACCTACCAGGCCCAAGCCATGGTGGACATTGTCAAAGCCCTCAAGTGGAACTACGTCTCCACCTTGGCCTCCGAGGGAAGCTATGGAGAAAGCGGTGTGGAGGCCTTCATCCAGAAGTCCAGGGAGGATGGTGAGTGGGTTTCCCTCAGGATGGGGGCTCGGCGTGGGCTTTGGAGCAGCTGGGACTGGAGGAGAAAAGGCAATGGATGGGAATGGCGGGATGCGTCTGGCTGGGCTTCTTGGCCTGAGCTGGGATGTGGTTGCGGTGCGTGAGCAGGGGAGGAGGGCACGGTCTGGGGGGTGATCCCAGGGCGGTGCTCTGCTGATTGCAGGGAGAATGGGGTGTCCAGCAAGGATCAGCACCAGCAATCTCAAGCTGCTCCATAGGGCAGGCTGCTTTATTGCTGCCAGCTCCTTTCGGAAAGCATCTCGAGATCCCATTCCCTGCTCACCAGGAGACCTTGGATCCTCGGTGGCTGCCGAGCCAGTCTAACCCCCTCCCTCTGCAGCTGAGCCACAGTGCTGGGCCTGTTCCAGAAGAAAAGACTTTTACAAATACTCCAAGGTTTTAACAGAAAATAAAGTTGGCACCAACGCGCGCTTCGCCCAATTTTAGTGGAATTATCCCTGAGGGCAGGTGCTTTAACTTGTCTATAGGCTTTGGACAGGCGGAAAGTCCGTGCTCAGCAAAACTCTTTGGGAGGATTTGTCTGGAGCCATAAAGGGTTTTGCTGACGGGAGCACTGGGATGCTTAGGGGGGATTATCAGCCTCGGGAGCAGTGGAGGAGCTCATGGGTACCCACTGGTGGCTGAGCACCACTCCCAGAACCGGCTGGGATGGTGAGGACCCCCGGGTGTCGCTGTTGTGGGTGCTATTACCATGAGCCCGAAGCCATCCTGAGACCCTGCAGAGGGACCGGCACGGGACTGGCACAGCACAGGGGTCCCTCCTCACTCTGGCATTGCTTCACCTCCCCAGCATCGTGTGCACAGGGTGAGACAGGAACTAAAGAGTGTTTTCTGAGGCAGTTAAAACCCTGCAGCACACAGGCTGCTGCCTATTACTGGCTTAACTGTATGTGAATGGCACATTAAGTTCTGGCAAAATCGGTGGGACACCAGCCTATCTGGAGCTAGTCAAACTGTGTTATGGCCTTATAAATGGATAAAGGGAATAAAAACTTCTAGGTGACGAGCTCCTAATCAAAGCCCTATAAATAGGAACAGCGTTAATTCTGTCTCGCGCGCGCGCCCTGGCACTGGGAACCGGCTGTGCTTTTAATATGCAGAGAAACCCATCTGGGGATTCAACCTGGAATCTGCTCTTCAGGATTTTAACTTAAAAAGCAGAATATTTTCACGGGGCTGTGGTTTTGCAAGGAGGAGCACATGGGGAGGCTTCGGAGTAGGCAGGTGGGATGCTTGTGGTACGGCTGGACACGGGGCGTGCTGCCTGCGTGCCCCGTGATGGGGGATGCGGGTGTGAGCGGTGCCGGGGCACCTGCGCTGAGCTGGGGTTGTGTCTGCACACAGCTGGGTGTGACAGCGAGCTGCTGCAGGGCATACATGGGGCTGCAGGTGGGAAGGTGCCCTCGGGCACATGCGGTGCCCGGCAGGACCGGGGGAGCTGAGGGGGGTGCCCCGTGGGATCAGGTGCCCTGCAGGATGGGGTGCTCCATGGAAGGGCTGTGGGGCTGCAGCAAAGGGCTGACTTTATGGCTCTGTTAACAGCTTCGTCGCTAACCCTGCCGGGGTTTGTAAATGCTAACAGCAGCCCCATCTGGCTGGTGATGATAATGAGATTCTCATCTGACTACAGGAGGAATAAGGGAAAGCAGCTTTTTTTTTTTAATTGGGGGTGGGGGGGCATTATGCATTATTGTAAGCATTTTTCCACCCAAAAAGGGGAGTTTTCTTGCCTGTCTTGGTCCATCAGGGCCAGGCTGACGGGACCGCTGGTTGACTCGGGGAGGTGACAGCGACACTGGGTTAAGCAGCTTTGTTGGCCGGTGCCTGGCCCTGTTGTGCCCTCATCCACAGCTGGAGGACGCTCTCCCGCCCCATCCACGGCTGCTGCTCCGCTGGGGGTCCGGGTGCCTGGCTGCACGTGGCTGGGAGGGGCAGGTTGATGGACAGGCACAATCTGAACCCACATTCCTCCTCCATTAAGCACCAGTAAGGAGCGGTTGTCATGACTGGTGGTCCCAGTGCAGCACGAGCACTTCTTCTTTGAGATACCTGTGGTTACCGCGAATTCCTATAACCAGATGGTTAATGATACGATGGCGTAATTGCAGAGTAAACGAGTGTATATGGAGTCGAAATGCACACGTATTAATCCAGGGCTGAGGCAGTCCTGTAATTTGTGTATCCACATAACCCAACGATTATGTGCATTAGTGATAATTTAGTTATCAAAAAGCATAATTCCACTGTAATTGCGGTATAACAGCGGCATAAGTGCAGCCCGTGCGTTATCAGCAGTAATGCTGCTTCCCTGCTCGCGCTGCAGGGATATGTTTATTTATAAGAGCCGTCATATATCAGCCTGAGTGCGGGGCTCCGGGAAAGCACCTCTCCCTTGGGTGCCTGGGTGGGCTCCAAGCTGTTCCCTAAAGCCTCTTGCCTGGGAGGGAGCGCTGGAGGTCAGCCTCGCTGCTTTGCCCGTGGCAGGTGGCTCCACAGCCGTGAATAATGGTGCAGTTAGACCAAGAACGTGCTTTTTCTTTTTTTTTTTTTATTTTTATTTGAAAAATCCCCCAGCCTTGCCTCCTGTGGTGGCAACTGCAGGGCTGGAGGAAGAGCCAGGCTGTGCCTGCTTCGCCTTTCTGCCTTCCCCCATAAGTACGGACAGCTCTGCTGACACCAGAAGGCTTTACACCAGCGCAGAGCTGCTGGGAATGGGTGAAGGATCCGTCCCCTTCTTTTATAGCCTGTTTGTACATGCCTGGCTCTCATTTGCACTTCTCCAGCAGCGTAGAGGGTCCTGCGATTTATTGCGGCTTCAAGGTGCCTCCAGCCTGTCAAAGTAATGTAAAAGGGCTCTCGGTTGACTCAGGATCTGGCCTCTGCTGAGGGCTTGCCAGCAGTTTGTCCAGCGGCGGAGTTTACCCGTGCTGGGGTATTTACGCCGGGGGAAAGAGCCAGCCGACCCCGGGATCAGGGTGAGCCCCTCCCCGCCCTCCTCCCGAACAGCGCTCCACTTCATTTTTCATGCCAAGCCTGAGTCTTCAGAGTCGGTTTTTATTTCCATCAGGCAATAATGCTCATTGCTGTAGTTAGCAGTTAGCATTCAAGCTGTTTACTTTCTGATGCATTATCAACTTGACCTTCAGTTTCAATTTCTAGCAAAGCCTCATGTTAAAGCCGTCACTGTCGCAGTGGAAAGCGTTTCTGCTCGAGATACAAACTGATGCCCTCCACCGGCGGGGGGGGAAGAAACCTGCCCTGGGGACAGGTTATTCTTGCAGCTGGGGCTGGCCCTGGGCTGCCGAGACAGGCTGGCCTGGGAGGGCCATTATATCTATGTATCTATGTAATATATATAATACAATTATTCTGGCAATGATGCTGTTGGACCCTGGCGACTGCTGGTGGTTGCACCAATGGCTGGACAGTCCTTATTCGCTACAGTGAAGGTTTTCTGGGTGCAAAGATGTTATGTCTGCAAAGGATGAATTTTCTTTGGCCCTATTTAAGCGTTTTAAGTGCTCCCCCAAAGCCTCCTGCAAAGGCAGCGGGTACCGCCTGTATTTACAACTTGACACCAAGGTGCGAGGCAGGGCCAGCAGCGGGATGTCCCCAGTGTCCCCATCTCCATCTCATCTCGTGCAGCATCACCCCATGACCCTGATCGGTGGCATCGTTTAGTGGACGGACAGACCTCTCCGCAGCCCTTTGGCTCTGCGTGCTGACACCTCTGCTGTCGCCAAGCTCTTAGAGATGAAGTGTTAGATTTATGTTTATGTAATTCAGCTGGTGAACATGACATGTTACGCCAGGCGTCGTAATGTGCAGCGCTCGGTTTTGTGAAGAGGGTAATATTTCCAGCCAAATGCAAGACTCCTTAGTCATGTGTCTGGACCAGTTTTACGCTGTTATTTCCCCAATCCATTGTTTTATCCGTTGCTGAGTTTTCTATATTTTTAGTTAAGAGGCTGATATATATTTGTGATGCATTTGTTCATCCCCATGTGACATTCATGGCCGTTTCTTTCTGGTTTTAACCAGGTTCATTAATTTTGGTTGATACATCAGGATGTCACCCCCAAAAATCTGTTCCCAAATCTTAAGGCATAAACAAGCATCGAGTATGGCTTTACAGCAGATTTGTATATGCAACCCTGGAGGTTGCTAACCCTGGTTATTTGCTGGCCTTGGGGATCATCCCGTTCTGCGCCCTGCGGATGCCATCCCTATGGGAGAGCTGGGATGGGTGGGAGGAAGATGCTGGTGGGTACCTGCCCCTGGAGCTTTTATTCCTCCCCAGCGACACGTGCAGGAGTTAAAGCCGGTGACCTTCAGCCCTGTGACAGCGAGGTGTGATGAGCGGTAGGGCAGAGCAGAGCTGGCGATCCAGCTCCCTTTCGTCCCCGAGGACGGCTGTTCTTGTGCAGTCAGCACTCAATTACCGCGGCTCACCGGAGGGCTGTTATCTGCTGCCGGCGCCTTGGCTCCCCAGCCAAAGCCTCCCAGCTGGCACAGAGCTGGACAGTTTCTCGTGGCACGATGCCGAGAGCCTGAAGGGTCCCTGCTCTGGGGTTTGGGTGAATCTTTTCCTGCAGGTGTTTTCTGGCCAATAACACCATCAGTGGTGGCATCTCTGTCCCCTCTGGGGCTCAAATGGAGCATCTCTGAGCAGGTCCTTTCACAGCGTGGCTCAGGAAGAGTCCCTGGCACCCACGGGTCAAAATCATGGTTCTACTCGTCCCCTGAGTTTCTGTGCTGGTCTCTGTCATCCCACCCCCTGCCCAAAATTCAGCGCCAGCTCTTGCTGGATGCAGCACGTCTTTGTGCTGGACCAGGGCAGCTGGAGGGACAGGTCTGGTCACCGAGGTTCTGCTGCCATTGCCACTTTGGGTCCTGAAACTCTTTCAGAGTTCAGAAATCACATTTCCTGTGTTATTTTCCTATTTCTTTCTCCCTACTGCTTATTTTCTTTTTGCTACTGTCAACACCGTGTACCCCAATACAGCCTAGACAGAGGCGTGCCTCAGTTTCCCCACCTAAAAACCTTCTCTGCCCTCGAGCTGTTTGCTGGTGGATGCAAAACGTTCTGCAGGCTGGGACTGGGGAGAGCCAGAGCTGCGCTGGGGCTGCTCCAGCCTCCAGCCCTGGGGCTCGCTCTGTTTGCTGGCTGCAATCTGCCTGTCAATAACGCTGCCCTCGCCTCTGAACTCCGCTCCTTGTTTTCACGTCTCGCAGCCCTCCCTTTGTGCGGTGGAAGCCGGGAGGGCGGCGAGCGGGGCCGGACAAAGAGGAGCTATTAGTTGTGGTCGAGGCTGGCGCATGGTCTCTGGCTCGCAGCCCAAACCTGGGCTTTGGAGGCAGCCTGAGTCGATATCTTGCTCTTTAATACTTTTGGTGTGTGTTGGGGGGTGCCTGTGGGCTGGTGACCCGGGCTGGTCGTGCCAGGCTGTCGTGGTCATGACACAAGCCAACGCTGGCGGCTCCGTGGAGCTCCCGGCGAGGTCCAGTCTGAGCCAGGGTGAGATGGGAGCCGCGGCCCTGGGGGATCGCTGAAGGGGAGAGCGTGTGTGTTTTCTGTGATCTGCGCTTGGGTTAGAAGAGATGAGATAAATGATTATGACAAATGAGATAAATGCAGGGAAAAGCCGTCTTTGCTTTCAGGGCTCATCTGGCACTTCAAGCCCCAGCTCCTGGAGTCATGTGATGGGTGAGGGTCTCTGCTGCAGGGCATAAACTCAAGCCTCTGTCTGCAGAGCGATGTTCCCTTTGCAGAGCAGTAGATGGGGGAAATGCTGCAAAATCTTGCCATAAACGTCCCCCAAAATCCCGGAGTCTCCTGGGCCTTCCTGGTTCAGGGCTGGGGCACGGTGAGGGTGAAGGTGATGCAGCCCGAGGGGCAGCTCGCCTGCAGAGGGGCTGCAGGAGCTGGGGGGCTTCACTCACCCGAGTCCCTGATTAGGTCTTTAGCAGAAGATCCTTCCCGTGGACACAGTCTGTGGTGTTATTACTTAAGTGAGAAACCTGAGTTTTCTGTTCCCTGGCATCCCACCCAAGGCCCTGGTTTTGAGCAGAAGACTTGCTTTTTTTCCCCCCCTTCTTTTCCCCATTGCAAATTCATTAATTACTGATTTAGCCTGGCAATGCAGGCAGTTGAAAGGCAGGCACAAACTGCTCAGATTCATAACGTGTGATGGGATTTCAAAACACTGAAGAGCAGCAATTGAGCCAGTTCCAGGGACAAGGAGCTGGTTCCAGGGACGAGTCGGGCAGCAAGTGCCAGGAGCCTCCGGTGATGGGGACGCGCGATGCAGAGTGCAAGGAGGGACCCACCAGCCCTGAAGCGGGACCGGGCTGCAAAAACGTGGGGGTCAGGGAGCTGCCATTGCTCCCTGCTTTGTATTCCCAGGAGGGAAGGGGCGAGATGCCCACCTTGCAGTGAAGTGCAGGAGTCTATGAGCTGAGGTCTGGCTGC